>NC_041392.1:378778730-378894063 GCF_002162155.2 Triticum dicoccoides | reverse complement strand
CGCACAGGAGGTGTTCCCAATACTTGGAGGCACAAGTATAAAAAAGGCCACTACAGTTTATCAAAATATTACTTTATAATTACATATGCTATCATAACATAGCATCTTTCGGGCACTGCATCTCTATTACACGAGCGCCTCCAAGAACTTCCTGAAAATAGTGCTCGGAGGGTACTCGGCTTTTGTCCGAATCTCGGGACGCAACAACGGTGGTCTCCATCTCTGCCCAGTATGTCTTAACACGGGCAAGAGCCATCCTAGCGCCCTCTATGCATGCTGACCTCTTCATTGCATTTATACGCGGCACCGCGTCAAGGAATTGCTGCACCAAGCTGAAATAACTCTTCGGCTCCGATCTCCCCGGCCATAGGTGACCCATGACGTACTTCATGGCGAGTCCAGACAACCTATTCAGTTCGGCCCATTGAGCCAAACGATCATCCACTACCAGTGGACGCTCTGGATTGTGAAACTGCAACCAGAAAAGCTTTTCCACTTCGCAATCTTTCTGATCTCGAAAGTGTTCGGTCGCATCAGCAGCACTCGCTGCCAAGTCCAGATAGGTATCCTCCACACTCCACATCAGGTCCAACGGAGCAAACTTCGGATCACAAAATTTCCTTCGCAGCATAAAGGGCTTTCCATCCGCAATCTGTTTGGCCTGACGCAGCTCCTCCTTCGCAGCTCTCATCGCAGAGCGCGCGTCCTTGGCATTGGCAACGGCCTTCTCTAAGTTCTGTTTCACCTGGTCTTCGTTTTCAAGAAGTCTGCAATGGTCTGTAGCGCTTTTTAACTTTTCGGCCATCTCGGCCATCTCTTCTTTGCTTCGACAATGAGCAGCCTGTTCGGCTCTTAGCTCTTCAAGGGCTTTCCTGGTGGCCGCATCACTTTCGCTGGCTTGTTCTTTAGCTCGGGCAAGTTCTGCCCTAAGACTCTCCACAGCGGCCGCACCATCTGCATCAAGCACACACATCGTAAGACACAGGCATAAAATTGTTCTTACCTGATGCCGCCCGAGGAATTACATACCTTGAGCCTCATCAAGCCGCTTATCGACAAGCATGATGTCGGCATCTGCCACGTCCAGTTGCCGCTTTAGTTCGGCAAAATCGTCAGTTCGGCTCGATTCTGGACACCCTGCCGCCTACATTCAAAGGCGACATCTTAGACCTGGGATTATGATCCTCCGCGTGCCGTCATTTCTTGACGACGCGTAGAGTCTCAGGGGCTACTATCTACACAGGGCGCATCTTATTCATGCGCAACTGACAAAAGTATACATTATCTAATGTACCTCGAAACCCGTCAGTAAACTTTTGACGGCCTCATATAATCCGCTCTCTACGGATGAAATCCTTTCAATCACCGTCCCCATCAATGCGCGGTGCTCCTCTGAGATAGAAGCTCGCCCCAGCAGAATCTTTAGCTCCTCCGGCCGAGCACCAGACGGTGCCGGGCTCGTCCCATGACCTCTTTCGATGGCCTGAAGCAGAGAACCTCGGGGGGCCGCATAGCCACCTTCCGCCCCTACCAGATTTGGAGAAACCCTCCGCGAAGACACCTCAGGGTCGCCCGCCTCGCTAGGCGGCACGGCAGGGGGAGGCGTCCCGCTCTCCATCATCTCCGGAAGGAGATCCCCCGAAGACGAGCTCTGCTGAGAAGGGCTGAGGTCCGAGCTACAAGATAAAAGTTTGGTTAATCTTCTTAGATATAAATCAAGGACTTCCCTCATCCCTCAAAAGGAAAATCTTTTCTCCACTTACGGCTCACTGGAGGGCTGATCCCCTTGAGAGCGTAGTCCCGCCGAGGAACTCCCCGGCGTCAGACCCTCTGGCGAGGATTTTCTCCCCCGTTTCGAGGCCATGGTTTCCGGGTCGTCAGAGGCGGCTCTCTTCTTCCCCTTAGGAGAGGAATTGTCGGTTCCTCCCTTCGGAGAAGCCTCCTTCGAGGAGGCCATAGCTTCCTTGTCCTCTCCCTCCAAAGGAATTATCTCCAGCATCCTGACCAGCACGGGATCCGGCCTGGTTTCAGGAAGGGGAGCCGGACACCTGATCAGCTTCGCCTTCGCTATCCACTCCTGTTTAAAAGGATGGCTCTTTTAGGGGCAAGTTTATGAAAATTATACGGATAGGAGGTCCGGGCACAAGGTTGCTTACTTGAGTATCCGGGCGATTGCAGCTTAGGCCTGCGTCCTCGGTTAAATCCGGACACATCTCTTGTGATCCGAAGAACAGTCTATACATCTCCGCGGGCGTTGAGCCCATAAATTTCTGGAGAGCTCGTGGTCCCTCTAGATTAAACTCCCACAGGCGAAGGGGGCAACGTTTGCCGGGCAATATTTGGTGAATCAACATGACCTGCGTCACCTTGACCAAGCTGAGGTCTCCTTCCAAGTGATCCTTAATTCGGCCCTGTAACAGGGGCACGTCTTTGGGCAAACCCCAATCTAACCCTCTGTTAACCCATGACACTAGCCGTGGTGGGGGACCCGAGCGAAAGGCAGGAAGCGCCACCCACTTGGCGCTCCGGGGAGCGGTGATATAAAACCACTCTCGTTGCCACAAGCCTAGATCCTCTTGAAAAGAGCCCTCGGGCCATGGAGCATCAGCATTTTTGCTTATAACAGCGCCTCCGCACTCTGCGTGCCGTCCCTTGATCATCTTCGGCTCCACTTTGAAAGTCTTGAGCCATAATTCGAAGTGAGGGGTAACATGGAGGAACGCTTCACATACAATGATAAACGAGGAGATATGGAGGATGGACTCCGGAGCTAAGTCGTGGAATTCTAGCCCATAATAAAACAGCAGTCCCCTCACAAAGGGGTCCATCGGGAAGCCTAACCCCCGAAGGAAGTGAGACACGAACACTACGCTCTCACCGGGCTGGGATTGGAGATAGCCTGCCTTTGAGCAGGCAACCTATGCGAAATTTCGGCGGTCAAGAACTTAGCCTCTCTCAACTTTAGCACGTCCTCCTCCGTGACGGAGGAGGGCATCCATCGGCCTTGAAGGTCGGAACCGGACATTGTAGAAGGTCTGAGGCGCTCGGAATCTGGAGCCTAGGGTGTTGGAACTCGAGGCGACGGGCGAACTTGTTTTGGGATTGGAGAAAAGGAGTAAGGCCCTGGTCTCTTTATAAGAGGTTGAATACCAGGAGCCCTCCCCGTAACCGTTTGGGACTCGCCTTTAATCGAGAAAACATGCTAACGGGCACGATTGGGTTACCCACGTCCGTATTGATGAGAATCCCGTAAAAGGGGGGCACACGATCTCTGCTTTGACAAGACGTGCCAAGGAAACCACCTCGCAAAACACGCTGAGGTGGAAAAGTGAATACGATTCGAGTGAAGGACTTGGCTATAGTGTGATGACGCACTGTGGAATACGTCAGCAGATTTGATTTGTGTTAATATTATTCTCTCTATGGCAATATGTGGAAGCATATTTTGTAGAGCCGGACACTACTCTTGGTGTTTACAATCTTCTATGAAGGACTTGGAGGAGGAACCCGCCTTGCAATGCCGAAGACAATTTGCGCGCGGACTCGTCGTCATTGAAGCCTGGTTCAGGGGCTACTGAGGGAGTCCTGGATTAGGGGGTGTTTAGGTAGCCGGACTATACCTTCAGCCGGACTCCAGGACTATGAAGATACAAGATTGAAGACTTCGTCCCGTGTCCGGATGGGACTTTCCTTGGCGTGGAAGGCAAGCTTGGCGATGCGGATATTCAAGATCTCCTATCATTGTAACCAACTCTATGTAACCCTAACCCTATCGGGTGTCTATATAAACCGGAGGGTTGTAGTCCATAGGCAATCAACTCCATATACAACCATCATACCATAGGCTAGCTTCTAGGGTTTAGCCTCCTTGATCTCGTGGTAGATCTACTCTTGTACTACCTATATCATCAATATTAATCAAGCAGGACGTAGGGTTTTACCTCCATCAAGAGGGCCCGAACCTGGGTAAAACATCGTGTTCCCTGCCTCCTGTTACCATCCGGCCTAGACACACAGTTCGGGACCCACTACCCGAGATCCGCCGGTTTTGACACCGACAACCGGCAAGGTAGTCCATCTCCACCTATACTGCTTGCCCAGCTACCTTATATTCTATCGACACGCCCCCGGGTGTCAATAAATTTGTTCATCAGCCCTAGTGTCGCCATGTGTCCCAACATGCTTCACCTAATCACCTGCCCGCTCGACACTGGTTGGCCAGTCTGTGACCATGGCCATAGTGGAGTGGTGGGGCGGATCTTGGTGGTCCGGAGCCTTGCTTTTCCGGATCCTTGTCGGCTCAAAGGCTGCCGACTTATAACTTGTCGGCGTCTTGAATCTTGATCTTTAGTACTTCTTTAGTAATTCTCTATGACCTACTCTCGACATATGTAAAACTGGGGTATTACTAGCCCGATAAGAAGAGCCTTGACCACGAAGGTAAATATATCTCCTTCGTCTGGAAGATGCACTTGGAGACCCCAATGGACCTGCCGGGCTATAACAAGGGTTATCAGGAGACATCAAAGAGTCGGGTATACATCACGCGGAGCCTCCCCAGGAAGGTGCTTTGATTAGTCATCAACCCACTGGAAGGGATGGTCTGCGATTCGTTGAAGACCACCCATGTGCTTGTACTCAAAAATACTGTTGCAAGCATACAGAAGACTACTAAGGTAGAATGACTAGTCATCATATGTGAGGTCTCCACAGCTCAAGCCACCCACAACGACTACAGTAAGATTCACCTACTACCGATGGACGCTATAGTGATGGTACTTCGCCACCGCCTGATGAATGCTGAAGAGGGCAGGTAAGTGTCCAGGGGGTATCTCACTGCCCTGCAAGTACGTCATCATCATTCATGCAAGAATGCCATGGGTGACCATGCCTCCGTGGTATAGGCTACCCAAGTATACTCTAAATGTATATTCATCCAATCGGTGCCTCCGGCAAGGCCTCCCTGGAAACTAAATAGGCGAGGCGAAAGCCTCACAAGGGGTCAATCTTTTGGACAACACAAGTAGTAGAGACCTACCTCTTTTACCTTGTAAGAGACTCATTGTAGCTCGATACCATTGCAATACAAAACAAAGCAGGAGTAGGGTATTACACGAAGAAGGTGGCCCGAACCTGGGTAGTTCTCTATGTTCATTCGTAGTTCATCCACCATATTTGCTCATGACTTAGGTTTGTTGGACATGTTCAGTGCCTGACCGAGCTCTCAAAGAGTTGTTGCCCACAACTCATATGTAGGTTCTCAAAAACAGACATTGTGCATGCAAGTTAGGGGACTAAGACGTTTCCAGCAGCCTAGGTCCACTTCCCTCGTTTATCCAAGCGTGTGGATCATCAGACGTTTCACCGAAGATGGTGTGAGGAAGGATCCCTCGTCTGGTGGCACACACCCAAGCGCATCGACCTGTGCAAGGTCTCTTCCCGCCGTGCCATGGCAGCGTGCCACCCACATGGAAGGTGCATGGTCGTAGAGGTGCTGAGGGGGGGGGGGAGTCCCACGCCTGAGGAACCACGGTCCCTTGAGCCCCACGCAGACGTATCTCTTGCACCTCCGGCAGAAGGTCAGAAAACAGCTCATGAGCTATGTTGCCGGCTTTTGTTGGCTCCACACGCGGACCAGTGGCATTCCTCAGGCTGTCGTCATTGCGGCTTTCTTTGAGAATGTCCACAACCCCGGAGTGCACGTGGAGCTCGCGGTGCCGGCAGTGACATCCCTGCTGCGCCTCTATCTCGTCGCATGCTAGTGTGTTCGGTCCATGGAGGGCGGCATCCTTCCTGGGTCGCATCACTTCCGTCGCACCAAGACAGTTCTCTCGTGAGCAGTTGTTCCTGTGAATGGGATCGAGAAGGCCACTTCATTGGAGGGACCCGCTTGTAACACCCACAATGCGGCTATATCTCCCACGTGTCAGGGCACTACTTAGAGGCATAGCCGCATGGTAGGCATGTCGCAAGAGGGGTAATCTTTACACATCCCATGTACTGAATAAGAAAGGGATGAAGAGTTGGCTTACAATCGCCACTTCACACAATACATAAATAATCCATCCATCATCCAAGGTACAAACAAAGGTCCGACAACCAAAATAAATAAATACAACCCCAAATGCTAGATCCCTGATCGTCCCAACTGGGCTCCACTACTGATCAACAGGAAACGAAACAAAACAATGGAAAGATCTTCATCGAGCTCCCACTTGAGCTGGTTTGCGTCACCTGCACTATCATCATTGGCACCTGCAACTGTTTGGAAGTATCTGTGAGTCACGAGGACTCAACAATCTCACACCCGCGCGATCAAGACTATTTAAGCTTAAGGGTAGGAAAGGGTAGTGAGGTGGAGCTGCAACAAGCACTAAGCATGTATGGAGGCTAACTTACGCAAATAAGAGCGAGAAGAGAAGCAACACAACGGTCATGAACTAGAAGTGATCCTAAAACTACTTACGTTCAAGCATAACACAAGAACAGTGTTCACTTCCTGGACTCCGCCGGAAAGAGACCATCATGGCTACACACACGGTTGATTCATTTTAATTAAGTTAAGTGTCAAGTTCTCTACAACCGGATATTAACAAATTCCCATCTGCCACATAACCGCGGGCACGACTTTCGAAAGTTCAAACCCTGCAGGGGTGTCCCAACTTAGACCATCACAAGCTCTCACGGTCAACGAAGGATATTCCTTCTCCCGGGAAGACCCGATCAGTCTCGGAATCCCGGTTACAAGACATTTCGACAATGGTAAAACAAGACCAGCAAAGCCACCCGATGTGCCGACAATCTCGATAGGAGTCGCACGTATCTCGTTCTCAGGGCAACACCATATGAGACAAGCTACGAGTAAAACCAGACCTCGAGTTTCCCCGAGGTGGCCCCACAGGCGGCTTGGTTCGGACCAACACTTAGAGAAGCACTGGCCCTAGGGGGGGGTGTTAAAATAAAGATGACCTTCGGGAGCATGACTCCCAAGGGAAAAGTAGGTGGTGGTGAGGCAAATGGTAAAACCAAGATTGGGCCTTGCTCGAGGAGTTTTATTCAAAGCGAACTGTCAAGGGGTTCCCATAACACCCAACTGCGTAAGGAACACAAAATCAAGGAACATAACACCAGTATGACGGAAACTAGGCCGGCAAGAGTGGAAGAAAACACCAGGCATAAGGCCGAGCCTTCCACCCTTTACCAAGTATATAGATGCATGAAAGTAAATAAGAGATAATAATGATATCCCAACAATATCCATGTTCCAACAAGGAACAAACTTCATCTTCACCTGCAACTAACAACGCTATAAGAGGGGCTGAGCAAAAGAGGTAACATAGCCAAACAACGGTTTGCTAGGAAAGGTGGGTTAGAGGCTTGACATGGCATTATGGGAGGCATGATATATCAAGTGGTAGGTAGTGCAACATAGCAATAGAACAAACAACTAGCAAGCAAAGATAGAAGTGATTTCGAGGGTATGGTCATCTTTCCTGAGATCCCGCAAGGAAGAAGAACGAGTCCATGAAGAAGACAAACGAATGTAGTCGAACGGATCCTCACAACTCCGGAACGGAACCGAAGCTAACGAGAGAAACTACCCGAAAAGAAGCAGGCAACATAGTAAACAACCATCACATAAGCATGGCATGATGCACAAACGAGTATGATGCATGTCCGGTTTAAAGAGGCATGGCATGGAAAAGTGCACAAACAACGCTACAAGTTAAGTGTACCTCAATATGCAACGAGTTGCATATTGACGGAAAACCACACCAAATATTTAGTTCTCTCTTGGTTATGTACCCAACAATATTAAATGTTATTAAACATGGCAAGAGGTGAAGCATAATTAAACTAACTATTTAGGCAAGTTTAAATGAGGCCGGAAACATCAAACAACAATTCTGGTAAATCCTCATGTGCATTAGCAATTTAATGCAATACCAATTTTAAACATTTTAAATGTTATTATCATGATGCGGATGACATGTGCAAGTTATGCAACACGCAAGCGAATGACAAGGCAACAACAGAGAATAACTGGAGGACATCTGGCGCAACAGTCTCGGTGCGTCACAACACTCCACCACTATGAGAGGATCTCATCCCGAGATCTAGGATGGCACTGAAGAGAAACGGAAGAGGAAGAGAAGAGGTAAACTAAGTTGCTTCTTGGACAAACGAGTGAAACCACGAACCTTGAGAGGTTGATCAAATTGAAAGAAAGAATCCAACAAAGATGAACAAAGTTGAAACACTCCATTAGAAAAGAGGAACAAGGAACATTACTAGAACCTTGTGGGTTGAAAGGCATAAGAAAATGGTGCAATGGACAAGAAGTACATGCAAGCACTCTGGTAAAAACGAGATGTACAAGGAACGCTAAAGATCAATTACGACAACACTCCGGTTGGCAAAGGAAGGAAATGAACATGAACTTTACAAGATGAGATGATACTTGATGAAATCAACAACACACTCCCTCCGGAACTATTGAAAGAATGGCACAAGGGGTAAGAAAGATTTCAGGCAGCACTCCGGTTGAGAAGGGAGGCAAAACTTGATAGGATGAGATAACTTGAATGGAGAACACGACATTCTGGTTGAATGGATAAGCAAAGGAAAGAACATGATCTTAGACAAAAATGGGATGATGGGTTGAAGAGTGAAACATCACAATGCCTCCGGAAGAAAGAATAGAAGGTAGATCATTGGAATATAAGAATGGAGAAGAAAAAGCCAACTTCTGCCACAACTGACCTTGGAGAGCACCCTTCCAAGAAAGTTAAAACAAAATTGTTGGAAAACCAACAACGAAACTAATAAGCTTGTAGTGGGCTTACAGAAAACATCTCAAAATTATGAGGTAAAATTCTACCACTAACGAAAACAATAGATTGGATTGATATCAACAAAGAGACTAGAAACTTATTTCACCGGGAGGATAAATGAAGAACTTGGGTCATTTATAAGCACCATAAAAAGCAAAAATCCTTAGGGAAAGCTTTAGGTGAAATATAACCCAAGATAATTCCAATGAAGAGATTGATGGGTTGAGAAGAGCTCATGCTCGACGAAATTGATGGGTTTAACTATCTCATTCTTGACAACTGTTGAATCATGACATACGAAGGGAAATTGTCAAAAGTGACATAACGCCATCTCAAAAGATAAGGTAGAAAGAATTGCACTTCGGAATGCAAGATGAAGAATACTTGAGCTCCTCTGAAAAGAATCATGATGAACACTTCGAGAAGGAATTAAATCCTTGATGAACCATTATGTAGAGCCTCCATGAAGAACTCTGGTAATAAAAGGATGATCAAAAGAAGTGAAGGATGAAAATAATAAGATTGAAGCCTTGCAATGACTAGATGGAGCTTCGTGACGAGATAATGCGAAAAATTTGGCACTCCGGAAAAGAAAAGATGAAGCATCTCAGACCGAGAATGTGATATGATGAAAAACTCCGGAAAGAAGAAATTAGATCACTTGGATGAAACAATAATAAGAATTACGTTATGCGCATCTTTCACCAATTTAAATTGATGACAAGCAGCGGATTTGGCATACTACTTATTGTCATAGAAATGATTAAGATAGATACGGTGCAAACTTGAGAAGGACTTCAACGAACCACCAGTAGGATTGAAACAACGAATAAATTGATATGAAAACAAAGGAAGAGAAATCTTGCCCGAACCACCGTAAGAATTCAAAAATAAAATGCCAAAGACACAATTCACCGGGAAGAATTAGAAAACGAATAAAGATACTTGACAGAATTTAGATACATGAGAACGAAGAGATCATGAACTGATTAGAGGATATTTGAACGATGCACCGGTAAGATTTCGAGAACGAGAGCTGGAAGCTAAGGATGAGTAACATTCAGAAATGATGGCCTTTGGATGATCGAGAAAGGAAGCAACTCCTGAAATGTGTCGGATGGGTGGAAAGAATTCTCACAACTAGAACTGATTTGAGATGATAGCATCAAGCTAGAACCACGCATCTTTGGAAGAATGAGTAAGGATTTAAGAGGAACTCCTCTTTGGTGTTCAAAATCCGAGAATGACGATGAGAAACACCACCAAGAATTGTTTAGACACTCCGGGAGAATCAAAAGCGAAGAGGTTGATCAAACGATGAAAAGAATTTGATAGATCTTGGAGAAATACATATGACTGATGACAATTCATACTTACATCATACTTTGAAAGGAATTGGAAAATAACTCCGGAAAATTAGAAGAGTCAGGTAAGATCCTGGGAAAAGACCTGTGGGTTAGGGCCCACTCAAAAGATACACAGTTGAACGATTTAAAAGAGAGATTGCGCTAGTTGAATTAAATGGCTTGAATGAGATAACCTCCTCAAAAGAACTTGAGCGAATTGAGAATGGAAACTTGAATCTTCTGAGATATCTTCAGCACTCTAGAACAAATGAATGGCGAGAAGTGGATGATTAAGAGGTGCACCGGCATGAGAAAACATTTGAAACGAGGAAAAGATATGATCGACAAGGCTTGAATTGAATCCATCAGGGAAGAAAAATAATGAAGAATGATAAACTTGTAGAGCATCTTCATGAGAATCACCGGGTAAGAACATTGGTTGAAAAGAATGAAGAGACTTCACATGAATAAAATGGATACTTGATTAAGAAATCTGAATCCTTGAAGAAAAAGGGTGGGAGGGCGGGAAAAACAAAAACAACTTGGGATGAATGAAACAAACACCATTGAGAATACTTAGAGTTGATCTTGCGAATGTTGAAAATGATCGGATCCACTTGAAGAGAAACACGCTGGTTGAAAAGGATTGACATCACAATCTCGATTATCATGAAGGATTAGTATTCACATAGAAATGTGAGAACACCGCTTAGGAAAAATATGGAATCAACACTTGACTCCAAAGCAACTCGAATACCACAAACCAAACCAAAACAAAGGATTGGCTTGCAAAATAAGCTGGAAACAAACATATGATAGACCCCATATCATATCATGTGTTTGTTGGAAATATACCCTACGATATACTTGAATTCCCACTTATAAACTCCCGAAACTTTCCAGTTATGCAATCAGGTGTTGGGGATACAGGAGCATAATATCTCACCCAAACTAACAATTCCTACATCCAGCTGTATCCATCCTTCAACACATAACCAAGAAACCTTCGGAAATCATGTACCTCAACCTTTGAAAAGCATCCATTATACAAGTTATGGCAATACTCCCGAACTCCCGCCCCATTACTGGGTGGTGCCGAGGTTATCTCACCAACAACTGCATAAAAGAGATTTTCAATGTCGGCGAAACTCAGGTATTGTAGAACTACAACGATAAAATTGTGACGACAACACCTCGGAGCTCAACTCCCCGGGACAGTGCCACAACCCCTAAATGTCAGGAGGCACTAAGAACAATGTTCTCATCACAAGACTACCGTAAAGATCCTAAGATACCCGTGTGATCCTAAAAATATTTTTGTGAAATTTGAGGAGAGAAGAGTCAAAACTTCTACGTCAGGAGGCCTCACCAGAGCGACGAAGGGACTGAGGAGTAAATAGAATCCTACTCTCTGATATATATAATCCTAAGACTCAAAACATTTTGTTCTAAACTCAACAACATTAGAGATTTGATCAAGCAGGGGGCTCCTAAGTCGGGGATGGCTCTGATACCAACTTGTAACACCCACAATGCAGCTATATCTCCCACGTGTCAGGGCATGACTTAGAGGCATAACTGCATGGTAGGAATGTCGCAAGAGGGGTAATCTTTACACATCCCGTGTACTGAATAAGAAAGGGATAAAGAGTTGGCTTACAATCGCCACTTCACACAATACATAAATAATCCATCCATCATCCAAGGTACAAACAAAGGTCAGACTACGGAACCAAAATAAAGAAAGACAACCCCAAATGCTAGATCCCCAATCATCCCAACTGGGCTCCACTACTGATCAACAGGAAACGAAACAAAACAATGCAAAGATCTTCATCGAGATCCCACTTGAGCTGGTTTGCGTCACCTGCACTGTCATCATTGGCACCTGCAACTATTTGTAAGTATCTGTGAGTCATGAGGACTCAGCAGTATCACACCCGCGCGATCAAGACTATTTAAGCTTAAGGGTAGGAAAGGGTAGTGAGGTGGATCTACAACAAGCACTAAGCATGTATGGTGGCTAACTTACGCAAATAAGAGCGAGAAAAGAAGCAACACAACGGTCGTGAACTAGAAGTGATCAAGAAGTGATCCTGAAACTACTTACGTCCAAGCATAACACAAGAACCGTGTTCACTTCCTGGACTCCGTCGGAAAGAGACCATCACGGCTACACACGCGGTTGATTCATTTTAATTAAGTTAAGTGTCAAGTTCTCTACAACCGGATATTAACAAATTCCCATCTGCCACATAACCACGGGCACGACTTTCGAAAGTTCAAACCCTGCAGGGGTGTACCAACTTAGCCCATCACAAGCTCTCATGGTCAACGAAGGATATTCCTTCTCCCGGGAAGACCCGATCAGTCTCGGAATCCCAGTTACAAGACATTTCGACAATGGTAAAACAAGACCAGCAAAGCCACCCGATGTGCCGACAATCCCGAAAGGAGTCGCACGTATCTCGTTCTCAGGGCAACACCGGATGAGACAAGCTACGAGTAAAACCAGACCTCGAGTTTCCCCGAGGTGGCCCCGTAGGCGGCTTGGTTCCGACCAACACTTAGAGAAGCACTGGCCCGGGGGGGTGTTAAAATAAAGATGACCCTCGGGAGTGTGACTCCCAAGGGAAACGTAGGTGGTGGTGAGGCAAATGATAAAACCAAGGTTGGGCCTTGCTGGAGGAGTTTTATTCAAAGCGAACTGTCAAGGGGTTCCCATAACACCCAATCGCGTAAGGAACGCAAAATCAAGGAACATAACACCGGTATGACGGAAACTAGGGCGGCAAGAGTGGAACAAAATACCTAGCATAAGGCCGAGCCTTCCACCCTTTACCAAGTATATAGATGCATTAAAGTAAATAAGAGATAATAATGATATCCCAACAATATCCATGTTCCAACAAGGAACAAACTTCATCTTCACCTGCAACTAACAACACTATAAGAGGGGCTGAGCAAAAGCGGTAACATAGCCAAACAATAGTTTGCTAGGAAAGGTGGGTTAGAGGCTTGACATGGAATTATGGGAGGCATGATGTAGCAAGTGGTAGGTAGCGCGACATAGCAATAGAACGAACAACTAGCAAGCAAAGATAGACGTGATTTCGAGGGTATGGTCATCTTCCCTGAGATCCCGCAAGGAAGAAGAACGAGTCCATGAAGAAGACAAACGGACGTAGTCGAACGGATCCTCACAACTCCGGAATGGAACCAAAGCTAACGACAGAAGCTACCCAGAAAGAAGCAAGCAGCATAGTAAACAACCATCACATAAGCATGGCATGATGCATAAACGAGTATGATGCATGTCCGGTTTAAAGAGGCATGGCATGACAAAGTGCACAAACAACGCTACAAGTTAAGTGGAGCTCAATATGCAACGAGTTGCATATTGATGGAACACCACATCAAATATTTAATTCTCTCTCGGTTATGTACCCAACAATATTAAATGTTATTAAACATGGCAAGAGGTGAAGCATAATTAAACTAACTATTTAGGCAAGTTTAAATGAGGCCGGAAACATCAAACAACGATTCCGGTAAATCCTCATGTGCATTAGCAATTTAATGCAACAACAATTTTAAACATTTTAAATGCTATTATCATGATGCAGATGACATGTGCAAGTTATGCAACATGCAAGCGAATGACTAGGCAACAACAACGAATAACTAGAAGACACCTGGCGCAACAGTCTCGGGGTGTCACACCGCTGCCTCGAGCGCTTCTGCTCAGGTCACCCTAGTTGTCGCCCCGGCAGGACCAACCATGGCGGCTCCTCATATGGAGCTGAAGAAGGCTTCATTCACCTTCAAGGTTACCTTCGGCGGGGACGCCTCCCATAGCTTCTCCATCAAGGCAGACTTCTCCATCGCATAGGCTGAGGGCGATACCAGATCTCCTGGAGAGTGGCGACATGCGGATTCACTAGATGACATGCCACCAGGAGATCACTAATTGCGGGGTACCCAATTACCCATGCCAAGATCAGATCAGAACTCACTGTTTTGTGTCTAAAAAGCTAAGTACTCTACCAAGTCATGTACTCGGGTTCTCCCTCGTCTAAAGGAGCATCATGGCATGCCCTAGCTATGTACCAATGTGGCTTTGTTCCCTTTCCCCGCACCTGTACGCTTCATGTGTAATCACCAAGTCAGGAAAAAGGGGCACAAGCATCCCAGCGCCCTCACACTTAAGTTGTTTCTTTCCCGTATTCCTACAACGTGTAACCAGTCCCGGTCGTGAAATGAGGGTTTCATAGGAAATTTCACCATGTGACCCATTCTCGGGAATGCTTTGTCCTCTCGAGATGCAAAACATACATGTTGCATTATGGACCCGCTCCAATGTACCTGCATCACATTGTTCTTGTCATTGATGGCAGTTACTCTGGCTACATGGGATCATACTGATTATGATACAGGTTTTTGGAAGAACGATGGACGAACACACTTAGTAAAAGATATAAAGGATTCCAGCAAAAGACCCTTCAAGTTCTTACATACAAAGACAAGTGTACTTAACAAAACCTATCATACTACTATGCAACTCTACTAGTCAGCCTTCTCACAAGACAATAGACCTCGCACAAAGCCTCATGGTGCTTGCCAATCTCTGGAAGCATGCCGCCAAAACACACTTGGATGCCGTCTTGCTGTTTGTGCTCTTGGGCTGCCCGATGAGTCATCTGATCGGTCTCCCAGGAAAGATTGTCCCTCACTACTTGGAGTTCCTCCATCGTCCTACGGAGCCACGAGCAAATTAAGTTGCCCATTCTCCCTCTCATGTCGTGTCAGCACATCATGGGAACAGGAACATACGTCATCCAAGATGGCGTCCTACTCTGCCAGCGCTTCATCATTTGCCATCAGCTCACCTTCCTTAGTGGTGATGCGGAGCATCCCAAGGTCATCCCCACGGACCTATCTACATCTCCCACGACACCACTTGGACCTATGACAAGAGCCCATGCGAGAGCTATCGGAAACAAGGTTAACTCTCTCCTTGTTGAACTTCCCATTGACCCACTTGAGGCATGGCTACTACCTCAAATGGAGATGCTTTGTGTGCTTAGGTACCAAGGAGCCAAACAAGGAGAAGTTATGGAGCAAGATGCACATCAAGAGCATGAAGAGGATCCGCCCAGGCTGGAACGAGCAGCACTACCACGCACACCAAGTGGCACTACCGCCCAACATCCTCCCTACTACCGCTTACCGCTCAACGTCCGCGCAAGCTCCTGTGATCAGGCGGAACGAGTCTGGTACTACCGCTCAACATCCATGCAAGCCCCTGTGATCGAGCGGAATGAGCCGATACTACCGCCCGCACCAAGCGGTACTACCGCCTTGCCTGTGCTTAGTCGGGCCTTTGGCCTTGTATCCCTCTCCCACTTACCCCTTCGTGCCTTAGACTATAAGTGGATCACCTCCACCTTCTTTCTAGGGTTAGCGTTGTGTTAGCTCATATGTGAGATAGAGCTTCGCTCATCCATCTGGATCTATTCCACCGCGAGGGACCGACTCCTCTTCGAAGAAGATCCTCTTTGGATTCAAGACCCCTTTTAGCGAAGATCATCAAGACCTCCTTTGGAGAAGAACCGGTTACCCTATGTATCATCCTTTGTTGGATTTGAATCATGTATCTCTTTGTGTTCTTAGGATCTAACATATGTGTGATCGTTCTTGTTGGTTTGAGTGATTCTCTCGTGTTTCCCCTCGTGTTTCCCCCTCGTGTTCTTAATGTTCTTCATAGGATCCCTCCATTTCATGAAAGATCGGGTGTCAGTGTCAAAATCGGTGGATCTTGGGTAGGGGGTCCCGAACTGTGCGTCTAGGCTGGATGGTAACAGGAGGTATGGGACACAATGTTTTACACAGGTTCGGGCCTTCTTGATGGAGGTAAAACCCTACGTCCTGCTTGATTAATATTGATGATATGGGTAATACAAGAGTAGATCTACCACGAGATCAGAGAGGCTAAACCCTAGAAGCTTGCCTATGGTATGATTGTTGTTGTCCTACAGACTAAAAACCCTTCGGTTTATATAGACACCGAAGAGGGTTAGGGTTACACAAGGTCAGTTACAAAGGAGGAGATATCCATATACGTATTTCCTAGCTTGCCTTCCGCGCCAAGTAGAGTCCCATCCGGACACGAGACGAAGTCCTCAATCTTGTATCTTCATAGTCCAACAGTCCGACTAAAGGATATAGTCCGGCTGTCCGGAGACCCCCTAATCCAGGACTCCCTCAGTAGCCCCCGAAACAGGCTTCAATGACGATGAGTCTGGCGCGCAATATTGTCTTCGGCATTGCAAGGCGGGTTCCTCTCCGAATTGTGTGTACCTGTCGAAATAATGTCCGGTTTCTTGCGAATGTTGCACTCCTTGGCTTCCACGCCCAATAATGGCCACTTTCCACGTGAACGAATGTGAAGAGCCAGGGTGTTTTCACATTTACCCCCCTAGCTGTGTGAATGAGCCGCCTATTTAAAAAGACGAGGATTCATATCCAAATCACACCATCCTCCCTTGGCGAGCCTTCATCGGAGCGCGCCCGACAGAGATCCATTCCATCATGGCCGGTCGACGCAGCTCCTCCTCTCGCACCCCTAGCTCCAAGCCTGGAGATTGGGAGAGATGTTCCGTCCCGCACAACAAATTAGTGATGCTTCAGTCCAAGGGATTTCTTCCCCCAGCGTGCATGGTCCCGGTTCGAGCCGGGCTCGCCACCTATAATGGCGGAGAGCAAGTGAAGAGCCTTCCCAATCCCTCCAAGGGAGAGCGGGCATGCCTTGTCCCTTATTTAGTAAGAGGGCTCGGATTTCCAATTCATCCGTTTCTCCGGGGGCTCCTGGAGTTCTACGGCCTCCAGTTGCACAATCTTACGCCTGCCTCCCTGCTGCATATCGCGAGATTCGTAGCCCTTTGCGAGTTGTTTTTGGGCTATGAGGCTCATTTCGCTTTCTGGAAGAAGCTGTTCTGCCTTGTGCCCCATTGTCAGAAGGGGTCAATATATCAACTGGGCGGAGCCGAAGTGTGGCGTATTGCCGGGACCGGATACCTGTCCAGGACCCCAAAGAAGACGTCCAAAGACTGGCCTTCAGAATGGTTTTATATAGAAGGCGTCCCCCTCCCGGATCCTATTCGGATCGGCCTTCCTGAGTTCAACAACGCCCCTTTGAAGAAGCGCCGGAGCTGGCGTCCACGGAGCTCCCTGGAGGAAGATGACAGGGACATTCTTTACCTGATGAGTCGGATAAGTTTTTTAGCTTGATCCGGATTGACCATGATCGAGGTCATGGCCACATGCATCATGCGAGGGGTGCAGCCGCTTCGGTATAGAGGCCACCCCATGTGGGATTTCAACGGGGAGGATGACGCCACCCGCCATGGCCGCAAAGGGCCGGGATCGGCTGCTGATCTAATAAAGATCTTATCCACTTTGTACAAGAAAGAAGAGGAGGAATTCCTTCGTGTCAACCCGCAGGGCGGATTTTCTATGTACAATCCTCCGAGCTGGGTAAGCGGAGACTTTTTATCGCCCATCCATTTCGTATTCCCGTAGTTAAGTATTCATTCTAGCGATTTCATCGCAGGAGCTATGCCAGGCTGTAAAGGAGATAAACAGCCCTCCTCCACAACCCGAAGACCCTGGACGGTCCCTTGACCCGGCCTCCCAGGAGGATCCGGACATATCTGTGGAGCTGATCGATGGGGTATTTTACCAAGCGAATAATGACAATGCTTTGGTGGCCATTACGGCCAATTACCCTGGGCTAGTTCCAGCCTCACAGGTGACTGAGACCGAAGTCCCAACAGTTCAAAAAGGGATCCGTCCTTGCGCTTTTTTGATTGCCGTATAACAGCCATGTTTTGCAGGGGAGGTCCTCGGGGCAGAAGGCCGAGCCTGTGGCAACTAGCCAACAAGGGGCCGCGAGACCAGGCGGGCTGAAAAGACCCGCAGTCTGGATTGAGACACCGGCGCAGCGGTACGGTGCGCCGTATTTATTGTAAGCCATTATTCAGAGGCATACTAACGCCCATGCCTTCTTTCAGGGAAAAGATCGCTCGCCGGACTATACTCGGAGAGGCTACCAATCGCGCCTCCACCAGCCAGGCTCCAAGGCCGGATTCGGAGGCGGGAACGAATACGAGGCGTGCGCCGGGCGCTCCTCCGACAGAGGATGCGGACAAACTGTCCACCACCAATTCCGAGGTGGAAAGTGCCATGAACCACAGGCGTCGCCAGACTGTTCTTCGTGACGCTTGTTTCTCCCAAGAGGCATTGGATGCCTTCAACTTGGGAGACGCGCACCTCCGTGCCGCTCAAAATGGTCTAGCCAGAGCCACGGAGCAGTATGTAAAAGACATACGGGTGAGAAAATTTGATGATTATATATATCAGTAGCCCCTGAGACTTGAAACAGTTAGGATAACTGATTTAAGGATCATTTGTTATGCAGGTTCTTACAGAAAAGAATACTCAACTGTCCCAAGAGCTGGAAGAGTGCAAAGCCCAACTTCAGGCCGCACTGGCCGCAGCAGGGGAGCCCAAAGAGACCCCCTCTGGTAACATATATTTTGAATGATAAGTATCATATAGAATGCGGCGTATATGCAGATCTGACGATAAAATTGCAGATAACGCTGGAGTAAATCCGGATAAGCAACAGCTCATACGCCAGCTGAAGGCCGGTGAGAGCGTGCTTACGAGGGTGAGGCAGGAGAAAAATGATCTCCTAGATGCCAACACCAAGCTGGCGTGGAACTACAAGATGTTCGTGCCCAACTGTCGGACTCTGTTAAGGAAAATCGGCGGCTTCGACGCGGCATATTTAGTAAGTGCTTGAACGAACTTTGAAAAAGAGTTCAGCGAGGAAGCTGGCTGACAGAGTTATGTCTGTAGGTATGCTAACAGGTTGTCCTGCCAAGGAAATGCCCGGTTCAACGGGTGACCTTCTTCCCGAGCTCTCACAGCTGCACGAACGAGTTCGGCAGGTGATGCAAGGCGTCGCTCAGGCCTTGTGGCCATCCTTCTCCATACCCGAAGGCCTTGGAGAGCTTGCAGAAAAGCTAAAGGGAGCGCGGCGGCACTTCTGATTATGGAAGATATCGGCCTGCCATCAGGGTGCCAGGGAAGCCTGGGCGATGGTGAAGACACGGTACACGAAGGCTGACCCGAACCACATGGCCGAAGTCGAACCTGTGGGGCCCGATGGGAAGGAGATCCCTGTGAGCTTAGTGTACGGCCAAGTAGAATTGGCCGCAAAGTATTCCCAACATGATTGTAGACTAGACAGCCTGTTGGATGGTATTGAAGAGGAATTCAACCAGTCAAATTGACTATGTAATTTTAAAGTGAGATGTATAATGCCTTCTAGCCAGATTGTAGATCGTTTGTCGTGGCAGACCTTTTTGCTTCAACCTTGGGACACGACAGTGTATCCGAATACCCTCTCGGTTATGTAAGAACCGGGGCATGCGTGGAGACCAGGCGTAGGGGTCATTAGTGCTTTATCAGACAAGTGCCCAACTAGTTATGTTATATTACATGGGTAGTAAGAAACATCTTCCAGGGAGAATAGTTCCGTTAAGGGTTCCTTTCCCTGGGTAAGCATGCCCTAAAGTGCATGTCCGGACTGCGATAAGAAGCGCAGAAAAATCATCTGGGGCAGATATGAATAATAGAAGTCATCTTTTGTTCACCGACCGAATATTCCCTTAAGAATGCTATCTTTCGTCTTCACCCAGTCTGAGGTACATGTCCGGCTGACCCGGCGGTAACAATCGTAGAGGTGCTCCCCTTATGCCCTAGCCGAATTAACGGGAACATAGGGCATAAATACAAGAGCCAGGCAATCCAGCTTGGCCAAAACTTAAGTCATATCGATGCATATAATGGTGAAAAAAGGTACATGCGGAAGTATAACACATGTGTTGGGCGTGAGGCCCAGGAAAATAACTTAAGCTTCTGTGAAAGAAGCCCCCAGGTATGAAGAGTGCGGCTAGCGCATCTGTAATGTACGAGTGAGGCACAAGGTGACCCTTGAAGGCCTAGAGAAATAAAAGAAAGAAAGGGAAACAAGACAGATGATGCATATGCAGAAAATGGACAAAGGGAGGGGACTAACATAGAGTCCGATGCTAAGCATAGAATCTTTGAAGCCTGGCTGCGTTCCATGGGTTCGTCTCGAGTCGACTAGTCGATGCATCCCGTAGTCGGTACGCTCCACCAGTTAGAACTTGATCGATAATGAAGGGACCTTCCCATTTGGGCTCGAGCTTGTTCTTTTTCTTATCCGACAGCCGTAGAACTAGTTCGCCAACGTTATAAGTTTTGGCCCGTACTTCTCTGCTTTGGTATCTGCGAGCCTGTTGCTGGTAAAATGCGGAACGGGCTTTGGCTACGTCACGCTCTTCCTCCAAGGTGTTCAGACTATCCTGCCGATCGAGCTCGGCTTCTCTTTCTTCGTACATGCACACTCGAGGTGAGTCATGAATTATGTCATAGGGCAGGACTGCCTCTACGCCGTACACCATAAAAATGGTGTATATCCGGTACTACGATTCGACGTGGTCCGCAGCCCCCAGAGTACGGAGTCGAGCTCCTCTACCCAGTGCGTGTCAGACTCCGTTAAGGAGCGCACTAATCTGGGTTTAATGCCGCTCATTATAAGACCATTTGCTCGTTCGACTTGACCGTTGGTTTGTGGGTGATAGACTGAAGCATAATCGAGCTTGATGCCCATTTTGCTGCACCAGAGTTTTACCTCGTCGGCCATGAAGTTCGTGCCGTTATCAGTGATGATGCTGTGGGGGACGCCGTAACGGTGTACAACCCCAGATATGAAATCTATCACCGATCCGGATTCGGCTGTTTTAACCGGTTTAGCCTCTATCCATTTGGTGAATTTATCCACCATGACCAATAAGTATTTTTTTCTTGTGGGTTCCCCCTTTAAGGGGTCCAACCATGTCAAGACCCCAGACCGCGAAGGGTCATGTAATGGGGATTGTTTGGAGGGCGGTGGGTGGCATGTGGCTTTGATTTGCAAAGACTGGCAACCGGCGCAAAGTTGGACCAAGTCCTGTGCATCTGCCCGGGCCGTTGGCCAATAGAATCCTGTACGGAAGGCCTTGCTTACAAGAGCTCGGGCTGTGGCGTGATGACCACCGAGTCCGGCGTGAATTTCTGCCAAAAGGTTCCGCCCTTCCTCTTCGGAGATGCACCTTTGAAGGACTCCGGTAGCGCTTTTTTGTACAATTCTCCCTCATGGACCCTGTAGGCCTTGGATCGCCGCACTATGCAGCGTGCCTCATTTTGGTCCTCCGGAAGTTCCTGTCTAGTTAGGTAGGCCAGGAATGGTTCTATCCACGGGGCAACAATGGCCATTATTTCATGGGATGAATGTGTTATTTCGGTGGCGGAGCCTCCGATTGGTCAGAGAGTTCGGTATCGGGTATTTTGGACGGGTCTGGACTGTTGTTACCGGTGTCCCCTTCCCATGCTATGGATGGCTTGAAGAGCCGTTCCAGAAATATGTTGGGAGGGACCGCGTCGCGTTTTGCGCCGATGCGGGTGAGGATATCCGCCGCCTGATTGTTTTGCCGAGCCACATGGTGAAATTCGAGCCCCTCGAACCGAGCTGACATTTTTAGGACGGCATTGCGATAAGCTGCCATTTTCGGATCCTTGGCATCGAAGTCTCCATTTATCTGGGATATCGCGAGGTTTGAATCCCCGCGCACCTCTAGGCGTTGAATGCCCATGGATACTGCCATCCGGAGACCATGTAGAAGGGCCTCATATTCGGCTGCGTTGTTGGAGTCCGTATACATTATCTGTAGTACGTATTGAACGGTATCTCCTGTTGGGGACGTCAAAACGACACCAGCCCCCAGACCAGCCAACATTTTGGAGTCGTCGAAGTGCATGATCCTGTTTGAATATGTGCCGTACTCTTTAGGGAGTTCGGCTTCCGTCCACTCAGCGACGAAGTCAGCCAAAACTTGCGATTTAATAGCTCGTCGTGGCTTGTAAGTTATGTCGAATGGGAGGAGCTCAATGGCCCATTTGGCAATCCGGCCCGTCGCGTCGCGGTTGTTTATAATATGGTTAAGTGGTACTTCCGAGGCTACCGTTATCGAACACTCTTGAAAGTAGTGTCGCAACTTCCGGGATGCCATAAATACCACGTACGCTATCTTTTGATAATGCGGGTACCGTGATTTGCATGGAGTAAGGACAGTGGACACATAGTAAACCGGCTTTTGAAGGGGGAATTTGTGTCCGTCCACTTCTCGCTCGACGACGAGCACTGCGCTTACTACTTGATGAGTTGCCGCAATGTATAATGGCATTGGTTCGCCAATGTTTGGCGCGGCCAGGACTGGGTTTGTTGCCAATATGGCTTTTATTTGGTTGAGTCTGGCCGAGGCAGTATCCGTCCACTCGAAGTGTTCGGTGCGTCAGAGGAGGCGATAAAGGGGTAATGCCTTTTCTCCCAAGAGGGAGATAAAGTGGCTTAGAGCCGCCACGCATCCAGTCAATTTTTGTATTTGTTTGAGGTCTGTTGGGGTAGCCAACTGTGACAACGCTTGGATTTTGGCCGGATTAGCTTCAATACCTCTACTAGAGACAATGAATCCCAGGAGCTTTGCGGCTGGTACGCCGAAAACACATTTTTCTGGATTGAGCTTGATGTCATATGTTCAGAGGTTGTCGAATGTGAGCCTCAAGTCATCTACTAGAGTTTCGACATGCTTGGTTTTAACGACCACGTCATCCACGTATGCCTCCACTGTTTTGCCGATTTGGTTTGCCAGACATGTCTGAATCATGCGCTGATATGTTGCGCCGGCGTTTTTGAGCCCGAAGGGCATTGTGTTGAAGCAGAATGGGTCGTATGGTGTGATGAATGCCATTGCGGCTTGGTCTGGCTCCGCCATTTTAATTTGATGGTTGCCGGAGTATGCATCGAGGGAACACAATGAATCGTGTCCTGCGGTAGCATCGATGATTTGATCGATGCGGGGGAGGGGGAAGGGATCCTTTGGGCAGGCCTTGTTAAGGTCCTGAAAATCGATGCACAAGCGCCAGGATTTGTCCTTCTTTGGTACCATCACTAGGTTTTCTAGCCAGTCCGGATGTTTTATGTCTCTGATGAATCCGGCCTCCAATAGCTTGGCTAGTTCCTCTCCCATGGCTTGTCTCTTAGGCTCGGAGAAACGTCGAAGAGCCTGCTTGACTGTCTTGAATCCTTTTAGGATATTTAGGCTGTGCTCAGCCAGCCTGCGTGGGATTCCTGGCATGTCTGAAGGGTGCTAGGCAAAAATGTCCCAGTTCTCACGTAGGAACTCTCGCAGTGCGGAGTCGACATCAGGGTTTAATTGTGCCCCGATGGAAGCTGTTTTTGTAGGGTCCGTTGGATGGACTTGGAATTTGACTATTTCGTCCGCCGGTTTAAAGGAGGTGGACTTGGATCTTTTATCGAGTATCACATCGTCCCTATTCACCGTGGAGGGCAGCGCAGTTAGTTCCTCGGCCGCTAGGGCTTTGGATAGTGCCTCGAGGGCCAGTGCGGCTGTCTTATTTTCGGCGCGGAGTGCTATGTCCGGATCACTAGCAAGAGTGATGATTCCGTTGGTCCTGGGCATTTTGAGCTTCATGTACCCGTAATGGGGTATGGCTTGGAAGATTGTAAACGCCTCCCACACTAGTAGAGCATGGTATCCGCTGCTGAACGGGGC
This sequence comes from Triticum dicoccoides, assembly GCF_002162155.2. NCBI lineage: Eukaryota > Viridiplantae > Streptophyta > Magnoliopsida > Poales > Poaceae > Triticum > Triticum dicoccoides. Next base: position 378,870,117 of record NC_041392.1, on the reverse strand, counting down.
CACTTGGAATGTAATTTCTTCGGACCTGTAATTATCCGGCGTGCCGAATACCACATCTAGTGTGATTTTCCCAGCACAGCATGCTTCCCGACTGGGGATGATTCCTCTAAATGTTGTGCTACTTTGCTCAATGCGGCTCCAGTCTATTTCCATCTTTTGAAGAGTTTCCTCATAGATGAGGTTTAATCCGCTGCCGCCGTCCATAAGTACCTTGGTGAATCGAAAGCCGTCCATGATTGGACTGAGGACCAGTGCGGCTGGTGCTCGGGCTGTTTGGAATTTGGGTTCGTCACTGGCATTGAAGGTAATAGACGTGTCACTCCAAGGATTTATTTCTGCTATGTGGCAGATCTCGGCCATGCTGCGGAGTGTTCGCTTGCGTCTATTATTTGACGCGAAGGTCTCAAAGACCGTTAACACCGTATTGCTGTCCACGGGATGGTGCTCTGTGGTTTTTGGGAGGAGTAGATCCTCACCACTTCTGGCCACCTGCCAGAGTATCCAACATGCTCTAAGGCTGTGCGTTGGTATTGCATCCGCTGTACTATGAATTTTGCAGGGTCCGTTGTGCCATCCCTCCAGTACGGTTCCTTGCCCCATAGAGGGTTTTTGCTTTTTGGTAGTTAACCCAGGTGTATTGTGATAATGCACCCTTTTATTCCGGACTGGGTTTGTATTCAGGGCCGGATTATCCCAAAATTTTATTTCGGTTTTAAAGGCGCTTTCCATCGCACAGTACTTTCGTACTATGGACACCAAGTCGGCAAAGCGTGTAATTTCGCAGCGACTTATGGCATTGAGGATTCCCTTGTCCGTGCAATTATTGCAGAAGAATGAAATTGCGTCTTCCTCGCGGCAGTCCTTTATCCTGTTCATGACCAGGAGGAATCTCGCCCAGTAATGGTGTACTGTTTCTTCGGGCTCTTGCCTAATTTGGGATAGATCGCGTATGTTTGGGTGGGTGGGTGGAATTGAATCTGAATCCTTACCCAATCTGAGACTCAGGGGCCAAGGAGTTTCCGAACTCGAAAGTTTGGATTCTTGGATGTTTTCCGATAAATCTAGCCCACTGCCTGATTCTAGGTTCAGGCCTTGAGTGACGTCCTCCCCTCCGCGGGTATCCGGCTTGGAGGGATTGGGAATCCGGACATAGCTAGAAGGGTTGCCGCATTGTTCCTCCACCACTGCAACGTGATGGGTGACCTGGGGAGAGTTGATCTCTCTCAGATCGGGTTTAGGCCCAATCTGATCATAGTCTGTAGCGACTCCCAAGGCGGCGATGTGATCCAAGAGCTCGTTCAGGGAAGAGAGCTCCATTGGATCTAACTGCTCGGCGAGTTCCGAGTTGACGTGAAGATTGCTTTTGATGACCCGAGAAGTCATCATCGGCAAAGCGGCCGAACAGGCGGTCATAAGAAAACCACCTAGCCGGAGAGTTTGGCCGATAGCCAAAGCTCCCTCCGCAATAGTGCCGTCTTTAAAGACGGGATGAGACATCCTTCCTGGTGGCGATGGCACAGCGGAACTCTCAATGAAAGCACCAATGTCGGTGTCAAAACGGGCGGATCTCGGGTAGGGGGTCCCGAACTGTGCGTCTAGGCCGGATGGTAACAGGAGGCAGGGGACACGATGTTTTACCCAGGTTCGGGCCCTCTTGATGGAGGTAAAACCCTACGTCCTGCTTGATTAATATTGATGATATGGGTAGTACAAGAGTAGATCTAGCACGAGATCAGAGAGGCTAAACCCTAGAAGCCAGCCTATGGTATGATTGTTGTTGTCCTATGGACTAAAAACCCTTCGGTTTATATAGACACCGGAGAGGGTTAGTGTTACACAAGGTCGGTTACAAAGGAGGAGATATCCATATACGTATTGCCTGGCTTGCCTTCCACGCCAAGTAGAGTCCCATCCGGACACGAGACCAAGTCCTCAATCTTGTATCTTCATAGTCCAATAGTCCGGCTAAAGGATATAGTCCGGCTGTCCGGAGACCCCCTAATCCAGGACTCCCTCATCGGGTCCCTAGGGTTTTCTACCCTACATCATCTTGGTATCATGAGCCACGTTGATCACGGATTTGGGGCCCCTACCCTTTGTTTTCTAGCTTGATTTTGTCGTGTTCTTCCCCAATTTCGAAAATCCCCACCAAAAATAGCCCCAATTTTTTTTGTGATTTGTTGGTGTGATGAAGTTTTGATGGATTTGATCCATGGATTTGCTTTGTTACTAGTGGATCTAGCTTCTCCTCAAGTTTCCCCACCTTCCATCCATGAAATCTCTCGTATTTTGCCCCCAAAATCATCCATTTCCGCCCCAAAATCCATCCCGATCCAGATCTACAAATTTTCCCGATACAAGCGGTACTACCGCTAAACCACCCCAAGCAGTACTACCGCCGACCTCGAGCGGTACTACCGCCCCTCCCAGATTCAGCATTCCAAGTTTCACTGTTTTGACGATAACTTTCACATCCGGAGTCCGATTTTGACGTTCTTTAGCTCGTTGAGTAGCTATTGACATCCCCATCCATCTAGATAGGTTCCAACACCATTTGACTCCATCAAATTTTCGAGACTTTGGCATCTTTACCTAGGGCCACCACCACATCATCCGCTATACCACCATCGACTTCTGCAACTTAACCCATTTTGATTCCCATAGCATTTATGGTTGCTTGAGTTGTGATTTGAGTCTCCTAAGGTGTTTCGGCTACTTAGGGATGGTTGCTTCTTCTTCAACCACCACCACCACTACCACCATTTGGCTTTGGTTTTGAGAATTGAGTTGTGGCTCATTGTTTCCTAGGGTGTTTCGGCTAACTAGGAACGGTTCGACATCGACATCACCGCCGCTCATATTCGCCATGGACTCATCATCAACGACGACCATTCACCATTTTGACACTGTCATCCGTTCTTGCTTACAAACAACCAACCTCAACGGTAACCTCCATATCATCTTGGTATCGTGATATCTCATCATTGTACATTCTTGCCATTGCATTGATAACCCCATAAACCATTTTTTGCATACCTTTCCTATCGAGACTAGCCTTTGTGTATTGCCGGCAATGTTACTTGTGCACATTTGTGATCATACTTCCCATAGCATTCATACCATACCATCGTGGTGCATATCTTGGTATCATCTCTTGTGTCACAAGGTTGTCATAAGCATACACAATTGCTATCTTGGTTCGTGAAGTTTTGCATGACAAAAGTGCTCATAAGAAAAAGAGCCATCCAAGCTTTTAAGCAAAGAGGAAAGATAAGAAAAGAGCTTATAAGAAAGAACCATAGCATCATAACATTAAGATTGTCATAGTAGATCATCTTGGATCATATCACCGGAATACCATACATATAGCATACCTGGCATAGAAGTCGTTGCATTTTTTCTTAGTAGGGTGTGCACAAGTTCGTATCTGCCTATTGTGCAATCGTGCTAGCGTCTCTCTAGTGTTGTGCGACAAGAGCATTTTCGTGGATTCCACATTTTGGCTCATTCCTTGGTTGCACGACCCCACTTATCTATTGCGTGTGTGTTTCCGTGTACCCTATCTTGCTATTGGTCTACTTGTTGCATTTGAAAATTTGTGAATCTTTTCCAACATTATTGAGGCTCACTAACAATTGCATCAAATTTTGTGCCACCATCCTAACCGAGCTCCACTATAAGCTTTTACTTGTGTAGGTGTGAGAAACTGACAAGAATTGGTACCAATTGTGCTATTTCCTTATTCCACATTTGAGTGATCATTGATCCATCTTCAACATCGATCAAGGTACATTTGGTATAAGTTCTTCTCTTTCGCCCACTCACATATTTGCTTGGAATGATGGATAGGCCAAGTACTTCTACCAACCCACTCTTCATTGAGCAAGACGACGACATGTCTGCCTGCATCACAAAGAGCCACCTCTTTGGTGCACAACGAGCTTTGCATCAAGAGCAACAAGCAATGAACGAACGCATCGACAACCTCGCCATGGACTTGCGACTCTCCGATCAACGTACAAGAGACTACTTGACAACAAGCTCGACAAACACAAACAAGAGAATGACGCAAGAATGGACGAGATTCGTGCTTTGTTGGTAAACCGCTCTTCTACAACTTTGTCCTACTCAAGACGGAGCCGCTCTAGTCGACACTCCGACGACACCATCTCCGGCTCAAGTACTCCAACATCAAACACTCTTTGACGAGGCGCTCGCCCAGACCGTCAAGCAAACTGCAATCCTCTACACGACTACGATTCTTAAGAGCAAGTTCGCGCACAAGAACATCGACAGCGTCAAAACCAAGCTACTTTCACGCAAGCACAAGAATGGAAACACGAACGTCAACAAGAAGAGGAAGAGCGAGCGCGACAACACCAAGATGCACAAGATGCCGAGGCACAACATCAAGAACAACAACAACGAGAAGATCAAGCACTTGAGGTGCAACGTGCCCTCCGAGATTGAAGTCGAGCCGTAGCCACACACAACCGGCAAGCTCGTGAGCAACAAGAAGCGCTTCGCGATGAAGTTCAAGAACGAATATATCAAGCTCGCGTGCATCGTCAAGTTCCTCAAGCTCCTCCACAAGCTCGACAAGCTCCTCCACATGCTCGACAAGAACACCAAGTTCACCAAGAGAATGAAGACAATGGAAATCCTCCAAGACAAGAGCAACATGAGGAAGACAACCCCCCATGTCAAGGACGTCATCATCCCCGACCCCAACATAATGAAGAGCAACGCTATGGCAAGCTAAAGTTCACCATGCCCAAGTTTTTCGGAAACAATGATCCCGAGGAGTACCTTTCATGGGCATTGAAGGTTGACAAAATCTTTTGTTCGCATAACTATGAGGAAGGGAAGAAGATCGCGATGGCATCCCTTGAGTTCCAGGACTATGTCCTCATTTGGTGGGAACAAGTCATTGAGCGCCATGAGGCAAGAGGGGAACCACCCATCACAACTTGGGTGCAAATGAAGGATGTCATGAGAGCACGTTTTGTGCCAACATACTACAACCACGACATCTTCAAGAAACTCCAACTCCTCATGAAAGGAACAAAGAGCGTTGAAGAATACTACAAAGAAATGGAGATTGCCATGATAAGAGCCAATGTCATGGAAGATGATGAGCAAACTATGGCACATTTCTTGAATGGACTCAATCATCCTATCAAGAAGATCGACAACTTCCAACCATACTCGAACCTCATCGAGCTAGTGCATCAAGCTACCAAGGCGGACCGACAAGTGCAAGATGACTTCAAGTATGCCAAGTACTCTTCCAAGAGCTACATCTTCTCCAATACCCAAGCTTCAACGACTCCTACACCTTCTACCTCAACTAAGCCTTCTAAAAGCAATGGCGACAAGTCAAGCTACAAGAAAACTATGACCACCTCAAGTCGTCCTCCTGCTACAAGCAACTTCAAGCAAAGAGCTTCATCATCATCTACCCAAACCGATGAGGCCATCAAGACAAGTTCCTTCAAATGCTTCACATGCGGCGGCCGAGGCCACAAGTCCTTTGAGTGTACCAACAAGTGCACCATGATCTTCAACGACGATGGTACATATGACTCCACGAGTGAAGGTGAAATGGAAGCCCTTGAGGAAGTGGCCATGCATCGACAAGTGAACGAAGATGAAGATGATCAAGTCTATTGTGACGAATATCTGAGCCCCGCTCTTTTTGTCTCCAAGGTCTTGACGCTTCAACATCAACAAGACGAAGACCAAAGATGTCATATCTTCCACACCAAGGCCAACATCAATGGAAGGTCCGTGAAGATCATCATCGATGGAGGGAGTTGCCATAACTTTGCAAGTGAAGAACTATGCTCCAAGATCCAATTGGTTAAGATGAAGCACCCACATCCCTACAAAGTTCAATGGCTAAGCGACTCCGGCACTATCCAAGTCGAGCGCATGGTCCAAGTCTCCTTCAAAATCAGAGCATACAAAGACACTTTGTAGTGTGATGTTGTTCCTATGTCTGTTTGCCACCTACTTCTTGGACGGCCATGGCAATTTTACCGAGGTGTCATCCACAACGGGCGGACCAATCACTATAGCTTCAAAATGAAGGGCAAGGAGTATGTGCTACGCCCTATGTCTCCAAGCGAAGTGATCACCGACAAGCAAGCCACCCATCATGGAGATAATAGTGAGAGAGAGAACCACCAAAAGGAGAGTGAGCACCACAATACCAAACCGAGTGCCTCCACGATGAGCGACAAGAAAAACCTAGTCCTATTTGCCACCAAAAGGGAGATAAGAGAAGTGTGTGAGAACCCATCAAGTGTCATGCACTATGTCATTGTATGCAAGGACGAGGCACCAAAAGCTAACACCTCTCACAACCTACCTTTAGTGTTATCTTCTCTATTGCAGGAATTCCAAGATGTATTCGTCGATGAGCTACCTCCGGTCTACCTCCACTATGAGGCATCGAACATCGAATCACCTCGTCCCCGGAGCACCCCTTCCTAACAAGGCCTCGTACCGCGTAAACCCCAAAGAAACTAATGAGATCCAACGACAAGTACAACAACTCATCAACAACGGGCATGTACGTGAAAGCTTAAGCACTTGTGTCATTCCAGTTATCCTAGTACCAAAGCAAGATGGTAGTTTTCGCATGTGCTTCGATTATAGACCCATCAATGCTATCAACGTTTGATATAGGCATCCCATACCTCACCTTGATGATATGCTAGATGAGCTTAGCGATGCCACCATTTTCTCAAAAAATCATCTTAAAAGTGGCTATTATCAAATCCACATACAAGAATGTGATGAATGGAAAACCGCTTTCAAAACTAAATTTGGCTTGTACGAGTGGTTAGTTATGCCTATGGTTTTATCAGAAGCTCCCGGTACTTTCATGCGTCTTATGCATTTTGTGCTTCGCCCTTACATTGGCGTGTTTGTTGTTGTCTACTTTGACGACATACTTGTTTTTAGCAAATCCATCAAAGACCATGTAAAGCATGTTAGGGCTGTTTAGCAAACTCTTCGTAAGGAACGTCTTGATGCCAACATGAAAAAGTGCACTTTTGGAGTTGACAAGCTTGTTTTCTTGGGTTTTGTTGTTTCCTCAAAGGGTGTTCATGTAGATGAATCTAAGATCAATGCTATTAAAACTTGGCCCCAACCAACCAACTTGTAACAAGTGCGTAGTTTTCTTGGTTTAGCCGGTTTCTATCGTAGATTTGTGAAGGATTTTAGCACCATTGCTTCACCTTTGCATGCTTTGAGTAAGAAAATGCACCATTTGTTTGGGGACCATCCCAAGACACCACATTTAATGAGCTTAAGAATCTGCTTACTCATGCTCCCGTGCTTGCATTACCCAACTTTGACAAACCTTTTGAAGTTCATTGCGATGCTAGTGGTAATGGCATAGGAGGTGTGTTAACACAAGAGAGGCGACCCATATCATACCTTAGTGAGAAACTTTCTGGAGTGCGACTCAATTATCCAATATATGACAAAGAGCTATATGCTTTAGTGCGAGTTTTGCGTGAATGGGAACATTACCTTCGCCCTCATGAATTTATCATCCATCCCGATCATGAAACGCTCAAGAATCTTAAGGGACAAACTCAGTTGAACAAGCGGCATGCTAAATAGAGTGAATTCATTGAGTCATTTCCTTATGTCATCCAGTATATCAAAGGCAAGGAAAATGCTGTGGTGGATGCGCTTTCCCGCAAATGCATGCTTGTTACTAAACTTGAATTGAATGTCATTGGCTTTGAGCACAGAAAAGACTTGTATGTGCATGATCCTACTTTTTCTATTCCTTATGCCAAATGTTTGACGCACACATCTTGGGAACGCCATTACATCAAAGATGACTATCTTATGAGAGCTAACAAACTTTGCATTCCCGAGTCTTCTCTTCGTTTGTTACTTTTGCAAGAATCTCATGGAGGACGACTAATGGAACACTTTAGACATGACAAGACATTTTCTACGCTCTTCAAGAACTATTTTTGGCCCAAGATGTTCCGCGACATCTCACGCTTCACCACCCGATGTTCTACATGTCATAAAGCTAAGTCCAAAGCTCAATCTCATGGTCTGTATACACCACTTCCAATCCCATACCACACATGGGAAGATATTAGTATGGATTTTGTGCTTGGTTTTCCTAGGACTAGAAATGGAATGGATTTCGTGTTTGTTGTTGTGGACCGATTCTCTAAAATGGCCCATTTCATCCCTTGCAACAAGATAGACGATGCTTCACATGTTGCCAATCTTTTTTGTAGTGAAACATTGCGCCTACATGGAGTGCCAAAGACGATTGTCTCGAACCACGACGTCAAGTTCTTGACTTACTTTTGGAAGACCTTAGGCACCAAGCTCGGAATCAAGCTTCTATTCTCCAGGGCATACCATGCACAAACCGACGGCCAAACGGAAGTGACGAACCGAACGCTCTCCACTCTACTATGCGTGTTGATCAAAAGGAACATCAAGGAATGGGAGGAGTGCCTACCCATCGCCGAGTACGCCTACCCCAGTCAAGTGTGCAAAATGATCTACACTTGTATGGGTTGTCGGTCACATATACTAGGTGGGTTCATCATGGTGAAGTTGCGAACGTCAATGTTACTGACTATGTGGAAACAGCAGATCACCGTCTTGATCTACCTGATGCTTAGGTGGAAGAGGAGGAGGAGGTGGTGGTGGCAGAGCCAGTGAGTTTGACCAACATTGAAACAATGCTACAAAATGCTCGTGCATTTTGTGAACTTTCACCTGCAGAAGAAAAACGATGGGCCCGCATGTTGCAACAATGCAATGTGGCTGTCACCCCAGGAAGTAAGTTGTCAGTATTCTCAGCTATGGTCACCTTTATTCAGGTGAAGACATCTGAGCGAATGACCAACAAATCATTTGATGCGATGTTGGCTGCTTTCCGCAAATCTTTCCTAGATTCGTTTGAGCTGCCACACACCTACAATAAAATGAAGAATTTCCTTCGTGCTGCTGGAATTGGATATGATATGATCCATGTTTGTAAGAATAATTGTGTTCTGTTGCGGAAGGATTATGCCAACTTAAGTGAATGCCCAAATTGCAAATCATCAAGATGGAAAGATGGCGATGCTGTGAAGAGGATTCCTCATAATGTTCTGGGACATTTTCCAATTATACCAAGATTGCAGAGGTTGTTTCATGATGCTGAAACAAGAGAGGATGTACTGTGGCACGCTAGGAACCAGGAGTACAGAGATCAGAATTTAATGAGCCATCCATCTCATGGTAGTGACTGGAAAAGCTTCAATCATAAACACAAAAAGTTTCCTACTGACCTGAGAAACATTAGACTTGGCTTAGCTTCAGATGGATTTAACTCATTTGGCCACCAGAGCGCCACATATAGCATGTGGCCACTGCTTGTTATCCCTTACAACATGCCTCCAAATGTTTGCACCAAAGAATCAAACTACATGATGGCCTTTCTCATCCTAGGTCCAAAAAGTCCTGGAAAGGATTTTGATTTATTCATTGAGCCTCTTGTGGAGGAACTTCAACAGCTATGGAGGGGTGTTCTCACTCAAAACCTATATACCAGCCCACCAGCTGATTTCTTTCTGCGTGCTGTTATAATTTGGTGCATCCATGATTATCCGGCTTTGGGCACTATGTCAGGGCGAATGACACATGGTTACAATGCATGTGTTCACTGTGACAGGAATCCGCTGTCATACACAATACTTAGCAAGATCTGTTACATTGAACACCGCCGTTTTCTTGCCAAGGACAAGCTGCGTCCTACAAAATACTGAACATATGTGTTCAATGCAAAGCATGAAAACCGTGATGCACCAAAGAGGCTCACCGCCGATGAGTTGCAAGTGGAATTGGAGAAGATCAGGCAAATTACACGAGGAAACCATCCTGATAATGGTAACGGGAAAAGGAAGCGTGGCAGAGCAGAAGAGAGATTATTGTTTACTCGCAGGTCCACTTTGTGGGCCTTGGAGTATTGGAAAGATTTGGATCTACGGCATAATCTTGATGTGATGCACATCAAGAAAAATATATGTGACAACATCATCGGCACACTTCTTAATATGGAAGGCAAGACCAAAGATACCTTAAAATCTAGGATTTATTTGACACACCTGTGTTTCAGACAGGATTTGCAGGTGCAAGACGAAGGTAAACCATGGGATATGGCACCAGCTGTGTACGTCTTGGACAAGATAAAAAGAAAAGAATTCTGCGAGTTCCTGTCATGTGTGAGATTCCCACATGGATTTTCTTCCAACCCTGAAAGGAGAGTCAGTGCAGATGGAAACAAGGTACAAGGGTTGAAAACTCATGACTGCCACGTCCTACTTGGAAGGGTTTTACCTGTTATCCTTAGAGGATTGGGCCGCCCTGACTTATACAGAGCAGTTGCAGAGTTGGGACAATTCTTTAGGGAACTTTGCAGTAGAAATATCAAGATAGATGCTTTGGAGTGTCTTAGAGACAAGATACCAACTATCCTATGCGACCTTGAGAAGATATATCCTCCAGCCTTTTTTGATGTGATGGTGCATTTGGCTGTTCATCTACCTGATGAGGCACTACTTAGAGGTCCAGTACAGTATGGATGGATGTACCCTATTGAAAGGCGGCTAGGAACTTTCAAGGGCTATGTTAGGAATAGAGCTAGACCCGAGGGTTCCATTGTAGAGGCCTACATTGCTACAGAAGCGTTGGCATTCTGGTCAAAATACATTGAAACAACTGATCAACTTAGCAAGGAGGTGGGTGAAGACAATCCCGGGCTCAATGTTTTCGATTGTTCTGTATGAGTTACAGGGAAGAGTCGACAAGACGACAAACCTAAATATTTGGACAAAATGGTTTGGTGTGTATTGAATAACTGTCCTAAGATACTACGATATATAAATTAAGTGCTAAGTACTGCATCTTATACATCGTAATCTACTAAACTTGCAGCACATTCTTATATATTTAGATGTTTGACGCAATCACTATGTTGTGCAGCATTTACAAAAAGGAGTTACTGCTGCAAAATCCAAGAATCATTGACAAACTGGTTATGGTAGGATTTGCGAAATGGTTTAAGAGCCATGTAAGCTTTTGAATTGCACTGTCAGCTTTTTTTAATATATTGAGTACATAAGATGATCAGCTTGTCTATTTTCTAACCATAGGTTAAGAAGATGCGGGAGGATGGACAGGCAGTTGATGATGCCCTTTACGCACTAGCAATGGGTCCTCGAACTCAGGTAATACATTATGAATCTTGCGTTGTTGGAGTGTGTGCTACAACACCCTTGCACACGATGAAGGCAGGAAGACACAAAACAGTGCCATCATGAACATGGATACGTACGGCAGAGAGACAACTGAACTGTATGCTAACATAACAGACATTTTTCAGTTGCAGTATATCTCTAGTTTTGTGGTTCATCGGTGTGTGGTTCTTTTGTGCTATCGTTGGTATAACCTATTTTCCAGGATCACAAAACCCAGAGCTGATGATTATTTCAAATCCATCAATGTCAAGGCGGCGTACCAGACCAACGAGCCTTTTCTTGGCAAATCAAGCAACACAGATATTTTTCTTGGAAGACACATTTGCACATAGCGATGACTAGAGAGTATTGCAAAGATTTGAGTAGAGGAATTCGTTTAATGAAGTTGCACAACAAGATGATGCTTACACTGCTCCTGATGTACAAGATTCCAAAGATGTTCCTAATATCTTTGAGAACCATCACATCAATGACGCCGGTGAAAAGATAGCCTGTCGGGCTGTGGACATACAAGAGTTGATCAAAAAGAAGCCAACGTTCGAGGACATTGAGGATGACGAAGAAGATGACACTCTAGGGAATTATGATTCAGATTGATACACATGGCGAAGATGTTGATGTTGCTGCTGCGGATGATGATTAGATTGCTTTTGTCGTATTTTCCTGTTAGAAGACATTTTTTATCTACTATGTGATATTGTGTTTGCTATGACAACTGAAACCTGATCAACTTGTTGTTTAGTATTTTGCTGTGAGAACATCACTTATTATGTATGTTGATTTGTGTTTGGTGATTGTATGACGACTAAAATATGATGACATTGTTGTTTAGTTGTACTCATATTTGGTCGTGAAACTTGAATTTGACGATATAGTTTGCTGTTGGAATGCAATTTGCTAATAAATTATTTAGCAGAGGCCATTTTGCTAATAAGCTGGCCCGACAGAGCCTCTGCTAAATAATTTATTAGCAAAAGGGCCTCTGTTATTTATTTATTATGAGCAGAAGGGAATACCCCCCGATTTCCATTAATAGAAATCATTAGATGTTCACAACACTACGCCCAACCTGTTAAATAGGTTTCATTCATTACTAGTTTCAACAAAGTGCTCATGTCATAGCCACTGAATACATCATGAGTGCTACATACACTGCAAATAAAGAGATAATCATCCAACAGAGCACATCGATTTTGCCCATTATCTTCACAAGCTCTTTCATCTCCTCATTGCTGTCAAGGCCGTTCAGCAGTTGTTGCTTGGCCATGATCAGAGGAACTGCATCTTTAACCTTCTGCTCTACATCTTCCTCTTCTACCGTTCCTTTAGTTACTTGTCCAACACCCCAACCTGCTGGTATTGGGATTCCTCGGCTAACCAAATAATCAGCGTAGGTGCATTCCCCCACATCAGCAACTTCCCAGAAATACAAATCACATGAATCTTCCCTTTTCTGCATGAATCAAATTGGAAGATCATCAACCAAACTATTAAAAAAATTTAGCAACTTAAAGCAGCACAACAACACTTAAACATATTTTTACCCCATGATTTGGGCATTTGTAGAAGACTCGGCCAAGGTTGAGGATTGTGGTTGAGACGCGACGGATGACTCTGCACGATTTATAACAGTGGCACCACACTAACGGCGGCGGGTTGTGATGAGCAACCAGTTGCGGTACGTGTGCCGGCGGGGGTGTGATGAGACCCATAGGCGATGGTATGGGTGGCGGTTGGCATATATCTCGTTGTTTCCTACTGAAGAGTAGGGGGATGAGCAGCCAGCAGACATGGTTGGTGCGGCCAGAGCTTCTGATGCTAGACAAAGTACTAGAGAAGAGGATAAGTGAACGTTGCATATGTCAGTTTCATTACTTGCAGAGTAGCATAGCACCATATATAGCCATAGTCTAGGTTTGGATTCGAACTAGCTACAGGAGCACGTCTCTATTTTTTCTAAAACTCAGCAACGTCTCTTTACTAGTACACTAGCTTGTTCTGTACACCTTCTCAAGTCTTTGATTTTCTTTCTTTTTTTGTGAGGAAGGAGGAAAAAATTGAGAGTTCCTGGGACTCAAACCCAAGACCTCTCGGTTGAAAACCAAGGGTGCTAGTCACTTATGTGGCGAACATTCCCTTGGAGAAGGACGACAGACAAACGCATTTTCCTCGCAGTTTTAGTTGCGACGCAAGATCAAACGGTCGCAGTTTCAGGAATGTTATCAGGCGAACGAGCCAAGTTTTTATTTTCTTTCTATATATACAAAAGTATGCTACTCGGTGTCGGCTTAGTCAACAAACGATTGTGCCAACCTTGACCGTTGGATTGACATTCAACGCCTGTCGTGTTTCTTCAATCTCTTCTTCCTCCAGCCGCCAAAGCCAAACCAGCGTCAACTGGACCGCCTGCTCCCGCCTCCCATGACTGGTTGTGCTGCCGCGCACGCATCGTGGCCACATCGCACCCTAAAACTGCGCATCTTCCCCGACTCCTGTTCGTTCCCGTCCAGGCCTCACCATCGTCCTCCGCCTTGGTTCGCTCTCCGCGGCACCGCCCTCCGGTGTTGTCAACATGGTCAACAACCGAGAGGAATAAGGAGATGACTCTACATGGTGAGGATGGAAATATTTTTTTGAGGATCCGGTGAGGATGATAGTAGGGACCCAGCAGCGCGCAGTAAAATTTTTTCGGGGCAGAGAAGGGTATCAACTGGGTTGTGCGGGAGTTGTGGCCCATCTAGCCCAGGCTTTTATTTCATATGTTTACCACATGACCAATCCAGTTTTTTTCCTTTCTAAAAATGGCTAGCCCAACTATTTTTTTTGCAGAATAACCAACATAGGCCTACTTGCTTTTCTACGCCCTGCTGGGCCGGAAATCTTTCAAGACGAGGAGGGATGCATTCGGGCTTGCCCAGAAAATGGGCTATAAGTAATAAGAAATGGGCTATAAGTAATAATAAATGGGTTGTAAAATGAAAAAATACAGCAAACAAGCAATTACTCGGTCCACGGCCGCACATAAGGAATGCCTCCTTATTACGCGAAAAATACTGATTCCTCCACCTGACAGCTGGGACCCACCAGAAGGGCCTTTGTATTTTGCGAAAAAAAGTTCCCCCCGCTGTCAGCTCGGACCCAGCAGCTATATCTTCACATGCAAGGAAGTGCCTCCTTAATACGCACAAAAAACGAATACTCCCCCTGCTAGCTGGGACCCACCGTAGTGGGAGGCTGACTCGTGGGCCTACTAAGTTGATGGGGACAGATGGCGTTGTCAACTTAGTCAATATGAACGATTCTAGCTCCAGTGATCATACGATGTCCATCCAACGACCGTAGTGCTTCTTAAACCTTGGTCTTCTTGCTCCAGCCACCTAAACCAGTGCTGGTTGTGCCGCATGCTCCTGCCTCCCGTGGCCGGCTATGCTGCCGCAGAGGCCTCACCGCCCGCTACTACTCCCACCACTGGCCAGGCCATCCCTCTACTCACCCACACCCCTTGTTATTCTGTGGCAAAGGAAACCTCACACCGCAGCCAAACCAGTGAAACCTCATACTCCTCTCCGCATGGGCATCCACAGCCGCTCTTCCCCGGCTCCGAGTCGTCCCCTTCCAAGGCCTCATCGTCATCCACCGCCTTAGTGCTGTCGGCGCGGCATGGTCAATGTGATCAAGGAATGACTTCCATCGGAAGAGTACTGTACGTGGAGAGGCTGACAGCTGGGTCCATGGCCGCAGCATGGAAGTTCCTCCTTATTACGCGCATAATAGTTATTCCTCCACCTGACAACATGGACCCACCGGACGGGCCACTATATTTCATGAAAAAACTTTTTCCTCCTGACTGCTGGGACCCACCAGCTACATCTTTGCATGCAAGGAAGTACCTCCTTATCCTCCCTGACAGTTGGGACCCACATAAATGAAGAGTACGTAGCGTTGTCATTCTGGTCGCGAACGTGTACATACATACTGGTCAATCTGTCTGTCTGCAGGTTGCAGCGATGAACCGTGGCCGAGTAAGGAAGGGCATGTGTCGTAGTAGAGGCGCGCACGTAGCATGTCATGCAGTCTCGTTAATATCGTGTACACGTACGTACAACCAGGGTACAACAAAGTAAATACGGCCACGTACGTACATACGGGAGGGGTATCGAATGCCTACTCGCGCATACGTATGGCTAGGGCTCGTGTACATGGAGAGGCAGTGACGGCATCCTATTCATCGGCAGCCAGTCGGCTGGGTTGGAACGGAGAAACTACGTCGTCATGTTCATCGGGAGGCAACGGAACGCATGCTGTTCATTGCGACCAACCGGCTTGGACAAAACAGCCGATCAAAACGAGGCTAGGCGTACCACAGAACGGAGGAAACGACCTTGTGTTCGACCACCTACAGTCAAAACGGGATCCTGTTCACCGGGAGGGGTGTGGCATACCGCAAAATGGAGGAAACGGACTTCTCTTCGACCTCCTATGGTCGAAAGGAGTTCCTGTTGATTGGGAGGGGTGTGGCATACCGCAAAACGGAGGAAACGAACTTGTGTTGGAGCGCTACGGTCGAAACGGGGGTCTTGTTCATCAGAAGGGGTGTGGCATACCACAAAACAGGACTCCACGGGCTACTATTCATCTCCACCGTCGACTGCCTCCATGGGCTACTGTTCATCCATCGTCGACCTCCTCCAGCCTCCACCTGCGACTATTCATCCATGGCGTCTCCCTCCTACCTCCACCAACTATTATTCATCTATGGGCTCTTGTTCATCCAGCCTCCGCCGCTCCCCCACCGGCTACTGTTCAACCAGCCCTCTCCTCGTGGTCCTATGCAACCACCCCTCCATGGGAAACTATTCATCCAGCCCTCCAGTGGCTACTGTTCAACCAGCCCTCCACGGGGTACTCTTCATCCAACCCTCAATGAGGTCCTATTCATCCACCCCAACCGGCTCAGTCGGGGTCCTGTTCATCCAGCAGCAACGACATTTACTACCATGGGGTCCGGTTCATCCAACCCCGCCGGGAACTGTTCATTCAACCCCCCAACAACGCTCACAGTTCATCAAGAGGTAGCAGGTTCGATTGGGTTCAGTTAGCAGCAGTAGTGAAGGAATCGCTCGATCGGGTTCAGTTAACAGCCAGGGGTCGATCGATCGCTCAGGTTCAGTAACGCGTAGCCTGCAATGCAATCGCTCGGGTTCAGTAGGCGAACGCCTCGCTCGGGTTCTGTTAGAGCCCAATGCCTCACACCCACGCGCATACATTTACGAGAGAAACGCGCATCGCTCGGCCCCGACCTCCCACCGTAACCGGGAACTCCCCGATATTTTTCTCGCCCTTGCTTCTACCCTAGTTTTTTCGTCATGGACGGCCCAAAGAATGTCATGCAGCTGTGTCTCCGGCCCGCCCAGGATGAAAAGCCCATTTCTATCATGATTTTTTTGTCATAGAAGTAGGATCCCACCACATCTATGATGATACCGGGTTTTGTCACAATTATCGTCATAGAAGTGTCATAAGGATGATAGAAAACAATTCATTCGGCCCAAAATGTCACGAATGTGTCTTTTTTGTAGTGCCCGAAGAAGATAAAGGCTATCACTTCGCTTTCTAAGCCGGCGTGTGTCAATGTCGTTCAGTGTTTGGCGGGTCGCATTGCTACTTTAAGCCGGTTCACAAGTCGCCTGGGAGAGAAGGCAATTCCTTTATATTAGATGATGAAGAAGGCAGATCACTTTGTCTGGAGTGATGCTGCCAATGAGGCATTTGAAGCACTCAAAAAACAATTAGCTGAGCCACCCATCCTTGCCATTCCCATTTAAAAAGTGCCTTTTCTCATGTATGTAGCTGCTAATAACAAATCAGTCAGCATAGCAGTTGTTGTGGAGCACAAGGAGGCATGTAAAGAATACCCGGTGCAGCGTCCGGCTTATTATCTGAGTGAGGTCTTGACTGAGTCTGAACAACGATATCCACATTAGCAGAAAACTGGTGTTTGAGGTGTTCATGGCAATTCACAAATTGAAGCATTATTTTCTTGGACATCCTATTACTATGGTCAGCTTTGCTCCTTTAGGAGATATTATTCAAAATAGTGAAGCCACATGCTGGGTTGCTAAGTGGACAATCGAACTTGGACCTCATAATTTGAAGTATATGCCAAGAAAATCCATCAAATCTCAAGCTTTGGTGGATTTCATAAATGATTGGACAGAGTTGCAAACACATGAGGAGAAGCCTAACAACACATATTGGACCATCCACTTTGATGGGTCCAGCAGTTCGATGGCTCGAGGGCTAGAGTTATTTTGACTTCCCCACGAGGTGACAAATTCTGTATGTTTTAAGATTAATGTTTCCTTGTAATAACAATGCAGCTGCGTATTAGGCTTTGCTCCATGGCCTTCGTATGTCTAAGGAAATGAATTTAAGCCGGGTCAGGTGCCTGGGCGGCTCAGACCTCGTGGCCCAACAAGTCTCGGGCAAGTGGGACTCTAAATATGCGCTCATGGAGGCTTATCGCTGGGCGGTTGATAATGTTGCTAGTAACTTTAAAGGCTATCAAGTGGATCACCTTGATAGACAGAAAAACAACACGGCTGATGCACTGTCTCGGCTTGGGTCTCAATGTAAGCCGGTGCCCCCTAATATATTCCTCGATGTGTTACACAATCCTTCGGTCAAGTTACCATCTAAACAAGACCTTGCTATCCCTGACCTAGAGGCGCAGTTGGTGGCGGATCTTCATGCTGTTCCTGACTGGACGTTGCCTTATTTGGCTTATATAACTCGGGGTGTGTTACCCGAGGATGAAACTTTAGAACGACAAATCACCACGAGTTCTAAGTCTATGACTATTATCAACGGCAAGTTACATCGAGGTAGTGTGATAGGCTTGTTCCAATGCTGTGTTTCTCCCGAGGAGGGCCGTGAAATTTTACGAGAGATTCATGAAGGCAGTTGTGGTCATCATGTCTGCTCAAAATCTCTAGTGGCTAAAGCTTTTCATCATGGGTTTTACTAGTTAACGGCTCATGCTGATGCAGAGGATATTGTTAGCAAGTGTGATGGGTGTTAGAAATTCTCGAGACAAGCTCATGTGTCGGCTCAGGAATTGCGGATGATCCCAATAACTTGGCCTTTTGCGGTCTAGGGGCTTGATATCGTTGGACCGTTCAGGACGTCTAAGGATAAGAAGACCCACCTTCTGGTGGCGCTTGAAAAGTTTACTAGGTGGGTTGAGGCAGAGCCACACTACAAAAAAAAGACACATCCATGACATTTTGGGGTGAACGAATTTTTTCTGTGATGCTTATGACAGTTCAATGATGATAATTGTGACAAAACCCGGTATCATCATAGATGTGGCGGGGTCCTACTTCTATGACAAAAAATCATGATAGAAAATGGGCTTTTCATCCTGGGCGAGCCGGAGACTCAGCTGCATGACATTCTTTGGGACGTCCATGACAAAAACCATGGTAGAAGCGACGGCGAGGAAAATATCAGGGAGTTCCCGGTTACGGTGGGTGGTCGGGCACGAGTGATGCACGGAGGTTTGCACGTTTCTCTCGTACACGTACGCGTATGTGTGCAAGGTGTTATGCTCTAACTAAACCCGAGTGAGGCGTTCGCCTACGGAACCCGAGCGATTGCACTGCAGGCTACGCGTTACTGAACCCGAGCGATCGATCCCTGCCTGTTAACTGAACCCGATCGAGCGATTCCTTTGCTACTGCTGCTAACTAAAGTCGATCGAACCTGCTACCTCTTGATGAACTGTGAGCATTGTTGTGGGGGTTGGATGAATAGTTCCCAGTGGGGGTTGGATGAACAGGACCCCGTGGTAGTAGAGGCCATTGCCGCTGGATGAATAGGACCCCGATCGAGACGGTTGGGGCTGGATGAACAGGACCCCATGGAGGGCTGGATGAAGAGGACCCCGTGGAGGGCTGGTTGAATAGTAGCTGGTAGAGGGCTGGATGAATAGTAGCTCGTGGAGGGTGGTTGAACGGGACCACGTGGAGAGGGCTGGTTGAACAGTAGTCGGTGGGGGAGCGGTGGAGGCTGGATGAACAAGAGCCCGTAGATGAACAGTAGCTAGTGGATGCAGGAGGGAGATGCCATGGATGAACAATCGCAAATGGAGGCTGGAAGAGGTCAACGATGGATGAACAGTAGCCCGTGGAGGCAGTCGACGGTGGAGATGAATAGTAGCCCATGGAGTCCTGTTTTGCGGTACGCCACACCCCTCCCGATGAACAAGACCCCCGTTTCGACCGTAGCGCTCCAACACAAGTTTGTTTCCTCCGTTTTGCGGTACGCCACACTCCTCCTGATCAACAGGACCCCGTTTCGACCATAGGAGGTCGAAGAGAAGTTCATTTCCTCCATTTTGCGGTACGCCACACCCCTCCCGGTGAACAGGATCCCGTTTCGACCGTAGGCGGTCGAACACAAGGTTGTTTCCTCCGTTCTGCGGTACGCCTAGCCTCATTTTGATCGGTTGTTCCGTCCAAGCTGATCGAACCTTCTGCCTCTTGATGAATAAGGAGTGTTGTTGGGGGTTGGATGAACAGTTCCCGGTGGGGGGTTGGATGAACAGGACCCGGTGGTAGTAGAGGTCGTTGCCGCTGGATGAACAGGTCCCCGATCAAGCCAGTTGGGGCTAGATGAACATGACCTCATGGAGGGCTGGATGAACAGGACCCCGATCAAGCCGGTTGAGGGTGGATCAACAGGACCCCGTGGAGGGCTGGATGAATATGACCCCGTGGAGGGCTGGATGAACAGTAGCCCGTGGAGGGGTGGTTGAACAGGACTCCATGGAGAGGTCTAGTTGAACAGTAGCCGGTGGACGACTGGTGGAGGCTAGATGAATAGGAGCGTGTGGATGAACAGTCGCAGGTGGAGGCTGGAGGAGGTCGACGGTGGATGAACAGTAGCCCGTGGAGGCCGGAGAAGGTTGACGGTGGAGATGAACAATATCCCATTGAGTCCCATTTTGCGGTACACCACATCCCTCCTGATGAACAGGACCCCTATTTCGACCATAGCACTCCAACACAAGTTTGTTTCCTCCGTTTTGCGGTACGCCACACCCCTCCCGATCAATAGGACCCCATTTCGACCGTAGGCACTCAAACACAAGTCCATTTCCTCGTTTTGCGGTACTACAGACCCCTCCCGATGGACAGGATCCTGTTTTGACTGTGGCCGGTCGAAAACAAGGCCGTTTCCTCCGTTCTGTGGTACGCCAGGCCTCGTTTCGATCGATTGTTCTGTCCAAGCCGGTTGGCTCCCGATGAACACGATGACGCAGTTTCTCCGTTCTGACCCAGCCATGTACACGAGCCCTGGTCGTACGTATGCGCAAGTAGGCGTTCGAGACCCCGCCCGTATGTACGTACGTGGCCATATTGACTTTCGTGCACCCTCGCTGTACGTACGTGTACACGATATTAACGGGACTGCGTGACATGCTACGTGCGCACCTCTACTACGACACGTGCACGCCAATACTACGACACGTGCCCTTCCTTACTCGGCACGGTTCATCGCTGTAGCCTGTAGACAGACCGATCGTATGTACGTACACGTTCGTGACCAGAATGACAACGC
Source organism: Triticum dicoccoides (assembly GCF_002162155.2). Taxonomy (NCBI): domain Eukaryota; kingdom Viridiplantae; phylum Streptophyta; class Magnoliopsida; order Poales; family Poaceae; genus Triticum; species Triticum dicoccoides. The sequence continues at coordinate 378,849,190 of NC_041392.1, read as the reverse complement.
TACGCACGCTTCGACCTGGTGGGTCCTGGCTGTCAGGGAGGATAAGGAGGCACTTGCATGCGAAGATGTAGCTGGTGGGTCCTAGTAGTTAGCGGGGAGATATTTTTTTCGCGAAATACGATCGCCCGTCCGGTGGGTCCCTGCTATCAGGTGGAGGAATCATTATTTCCGGCGTAATAAAGAGGAATTTCCTTGCTGCGGCCGTGGACCCAGCGGTCAGCCTCTCCATGTACAGTACTCTTCCGATGGAAGTTGTTCCTTGACCACATTGACCACGCCGCGCCAAGGCACCAAGGCGGTGGACAATGGCGAGGCCTAGGAATGGGACGACGCGGAGCCGGGGAAGACGCGGCAGTGGATACCCACGCAGAGAGGAGTACGAGGGTTCACTGGTTTGGCTGCGGTATGAGGCTACCGTCGCTGCAGAATAACAGTGGGTATGTGTGAGTAGAGGGATGGCCTGGCCAGCGGTGTGAGTAGTAGGGGCGGCGAGGCCTCCGCGGCAGCACAGCCGGCCACGGGAGGCAGGAGCACATGGCACGACCGGCGCTGGTTTGTGTGGCTAGAGCAAGAAGACCAGAGGTTGAAGAAGCACTGCGACCATTGGATAGACATTGTATGGTCACTGGAGCTAGAATCGTTCATATTGACTAAGTTGACAAAGCACTCCATCCGTGTCAACTTAGTAGGCCCACAAGTCAGCCTCCAACTACGGTGGGTCCCAGCTAGTAGGGGGAGTATTCATTTTTTTTGTGTAATATGGAGGCACTTCCTTGCGTGCGAAGATATAGCTGGTGGGTCCGACCTGTTAGCGGGGGGAATGTTTTTTTGCCCATAATAAGAATGCACTTCCTTGCGTGCGAAGATATGTAGCTGGTGGGTCCCAGGTGTAAGGGGGAGAAAATATTATTTTTAGGGTAAAAAGGATGTAGTTGCGTGCATGCGTCCATGGGCGTGATGCGCCCCACTGTCAGCCTCTCATGTACAGTCATCTTCCGATGACTCTCGTTTGTTGACCACGTTGACCACATTGTGCAGAGTGCACCAAGCCGGTGTACGACGGTGAGACCCTAGACTGGAACGCCTCGGAGATGGGGAAGACGCAGCAGTGGAGTCGCAGATGGAGTGGAGTGGGAAACTTGACTGGTTCGGGTGTGGGGTGGGCCCACACTCGGCAGAGAATAATAGGAGGTGCGGAGGAGTGGAGGGATGGCCTAGCCGTCGGTGGGGTAGCGTTTCGCTACGAGGCACGCAAAATAGTGCCGCTGGACGCCGGAGGCTAGAGCAGGCGGTCCCAGCAGCGCTGGGGAAAGAAGACGAGAGATTGAAGAAGAATGCCGGTTGTTGGATGTAAATCCAATGCATTGCTTAGGCTTCGACCTTTGTATTTTTATTTTTTGAGAAAGTGCTTAGGCTTCGACCTACTGGCCCACATGTCAGCCAGTCCATTTGTTTTTAGTCCATTTGGTGGGCTGGGAGAAATAATGATGTAGCGCCTATGCAGCCTGTTTATATATTATGGTAGAATTTAAAGCCCATTTGCATTTCTCTCGAAATCCGCCGACTTGTTGAGCTAGGTGAAAATATCATGTTGGGCTAGACGGAAAAATGTTATAAAAACATAAAAACATAAACACATGATTACACGTCTATTACTACATTGGCCAGTAAAATCTTTGCAAGCTTATGTACACACAATCACCAGGAGTTAACTTGCCAAGTTATATATGAACAATTATTATAATTATTATTTTGTAAGAACTTCAAAAATTACTAGGAGAAAACTCAGATTACTTCAAAAAATAAAGTGGGAGAAAATTCAGATATAAGATTAATGGAAACAAAAATAAAGGAAGTGGGAAGGTCTATAAAATGGTTGGACGAACGACAGGTTTAACGGAACCTTATGTTGTTTCTATTATACATATTTAATAAAATAAGATATAAATGTATATATGAATACTATTATAGAAGGGAAAACATATGTTTCGCTTTGCATTCTTATAGAAAAATAGAACTAAGCTGTGTGTCATCTTGAAAAAACAAACATAACTTGGGCTGCTGATGTTATATACAAGCTAGGCTGGGAGGCCCAAAGGCCACTTGATACCTGCTGGATCCAAAAAAGTTAAACACATCGTGGGCTCGCATGTTAAACAACAAAACCTAGGCCATGGACCTGGTGGGCCCAGGACTATCAGCCTCTTGATGAACAGTCGTCTCCTAATTCCTCTTATTTTGCTGACCATGTTGGGAGCGAAGACGGCGGCGCCGCGGCGAGGGCACCAAGGCGGAGGACGACGTCGAGACCTCGGACCGAACATACCGGACTGGGGGAAGACGCGGGCCTCGTCCCGCATGCATACCTGGGTGAAAGTGCAACTATCCCTAGGTGGTTTTGGTAATTCATAACAACATATAGCTCATTGAGCTAATGCTATTCCAAGATGATTATTTCAGGAAATCTCAATGATTGGCATGGCATGGATGTGAAAGTGGAACCCTTAAAATGCTAAGGACAAAGAATTGGCTCAAGCTCAAAAGCTCAAGACTCTTCATTTTATATTTTAGTGATCCAAGGTCACATTGAGTCTTTAGGAAAAGCCAATACTATCAAGGAGGGATGAGGTGTTGCTTAATGAGCCTCTTGCTTCATGTGCTTAGTGATATGCTCCAAAACCCTCAACTACTTTCCCATATCCACATATGACCTAAACCCTAAGCCAAACTCGGTCCTACCGATTCTTTCTATCTGGCGCCGCCGAGTTTCATTTGTCATAAGCCACTGCCAAACCCTAGCAATTCGGTTCTACCGATAGGGATCTCGGTCTCACCGAGATGGGATTGCAAACTCCCTGTTTCCCTTTCGTAACTTTTCGGCCTCACCGAAAGAGCGAATCGGTCCCACCGAGATTGCAATGTAAATTCAGTGTTTCCTTTTTGTAACTTTTCGGTCTCACCGAAAGAGCAAATCGGTCCCACCGAGTTTGCCTGACCAACTCTCTGGTTAGCTAATTACCAAAATCGGTCTCACCGAGTTTGTGTAATCGGTCTCACCGAGATTACGTTATGCCCAAACCCTAACCATATCGGTCCTACCAAGTTGCATGTCAGTCCCACCGAAAATCTCTAACGGTCACTAGGTTTACCTTTTCGGTCCGACCGAGTTTTTTGATTCGGTCCCACCGAGATTGGAAAACTGTGTGTAACGGTTGGATTTTGTGTGGAGGCTATATATACTCCTCCACCTCCTCTTCATTCGTGGAGAGAGCCATCAGAACACATACACAATTCCAACTCATATGTTCTGAGAGAGAACCACCTACTCATGTGTTGAGACCAAGATATTCCATTCCTACCATATGAATCTTGATCTCTAGCCTTCCCCAAGTTGCTTTCCACTCAAATCTTCTTTCCACAAAATCCAAATCCTATGAGAGAGAGTTGAGTGTTGGGGAGACTATCATTTGAAGCACAAGAGCAAGGAGTTCATTACCTACACACCATTTGTTACTTCTTGGAGAGTGGTGTCTCCTAGATTTGCTAGGTGTCATTTGGGAGCCTCCGACTAGATTGTGGAGTTGAACCAAGGAGTTTGTAAGGGCAAGGAGATCGCCTACTTCGTGAAGATCTACCGCTAGTGAGGCAAGTCCTTCGTGGGCGATGGCCATGGTGGGATAGACAAGGTTGCTTCTTCGTGGACCCTTTGTGGGTGGTTGCTTCTTCGTGGACCCTTCGTGGGTGGAGCCCTTCGTGGACTCGCGCAACCATTACCCTTTGTGGGTGGAGCCCTCCGTGGACTCGCGCAATCGTTACTCTTCGCGGGTTGAAGTCTCCATCAACGTGGATGTAGGATAGCACCACCTATCCGAACCACGGGAAAAACATCCGTGTCAACAATTGCGTTTGAATTCTCCAAACCCTTCCCTTTACATTCTTGCAAGTTGCATGCTTTACTTTCCGCTGCCAATATACTCTTTGCATGCTTGCTTGAATTGTGTGATGATTGCTTGACTTGTCCTACAATAGCTAAAATCTGCCAAGAACTAAAATTGGGAAAAGGTTAAGCTTTTATTTGGTCAAGTAGTCTAATCACCCCCCTCTAGACATACTTTCGATCCTACAAGTGGTATCAGAGCTTTGGTCTCCATTTGCTTTGATCTCCATAGCTTTTGGTGGTCATAGCCTTGGTTTCACAACCTAGGAGAGTATGGCGTCTAGCGAGGGAAATTATCACCATAGAGGTCCTTATTTTGATGGTACTAATTTTGCTAGTTGGAAGCATAAAATGAAAATGCATATTCTTGGACATAACCCCGCCGTTTGGGCTATTGTGTGTGTTGGTTTGCAAGGTGACTTCTTTGATGGGAAAGAACCAAACCGTGAAGCTACTGCGGATGAGTTGAAGATGTTGCAATACAATGCTCAAGCTTGTGATATTCTCTTCAACGGATTGTGCCCCGAAGAATTCAACAAAATCAGCCGTCTTGAGAATGCAAAGGAAATTTGGGACACTTTGATTGATATGCATGAAGGTACCGACTCCGTCAAGGAATCCAAGTTGGATGTGCTTCAAAGTCAACTTGACAAGTTCAAAATGAAGGATGGTGAAGGTGTCGCTGAAATGTACTCTAGGCTTGCTCTCATCACAAATGAGATTGCCGGCTTAGGAAGTGAAGAGATGACCGATAGATTCATCATCAAGAAGATTCTAAGAGCCTTGGATGGAAAATATGATACCGTGTGCACATTGATCCAAATGATGCCCAATTACAAAGATCTCAAGCCAACAGAGGTGATTGGAAGAATTGTTGCTCATGAGATGTCACTTAAGGATAAAGAGGAACTTCACAACAAATCAAGTGGTGCCTACAAAGCCTCATGTGAAGCCCCTACATCATCAAGTGAGAAACAAAACTTCAATGAAGAATTGAGCTTAATGGTGAAGAACTTCAACAAGTTCTACAAGAGTAGAAGCAAAGATAGAAGCTTCAAGTCAAGCTCCTACAATGACAAAAGATCTTCTAGTCGAGAGCGAAACTACTACAGTTGTGGAAGACCCTGACACTATTCCAATGGGTGTACGACTCCCTACAAGAGAAGAGAAGATTCTCCAAAAAGAAGAAGCAAAGAATCACCACCAAGAGAGAGAAGGAGTAGAGATGATCGTTATGAACGAAGATACTCACAGAGAAGCAAGGATTCGGAAAGGAAGGAAAAATCATCAAGGAGCTACATAAAACGAAGACATCAAGCTCATGTTGGTGAATGGGTATCCGGCTCCGACTCCGACAGCCACTCCGAGAGAAGTTATCACTCCGACTCCGAAGATACTCAAGATGAAGGTGTTGCCGGTCTAGCACTTGTGTCAACCAACTCCTACGACATCATTGACTCACCAAATGAAGGAATTGGAAGATGCTTCATGACCAAAGGTCCTAAGGTAACACACCCCGAGTATGTTGATTTCAATAGTGATGAAGATGACTTGTTAGGTGATGATTTGCTTGTTGACAACTCTAGTGATGAATACTATGATGAAACGTCAATTAATCATGCTAATCAAGATAAAACGAATGACAATGATAAGGAGAAGATTGAGGCTCTAACTAAAGAACTAAACACTCTTAAGTTAGCTCATGAAACTATCTTCGAAGATCATCGAGAACTTTTAAGAGCTCATGAGAAATTACGCTTTGAAAAGCTCAATCTTGAGCAAGAGCATGAGTTCTTAAAAGCAATCAATGATGATCTCCGCAAGAAAAGTTCTCCTTACATCGCCAAGCGTTTACTCTTATCCACTTACATGCCTCAAGTCAAGTCTAGTAACAAGAACAAGAAAGATTCTTCCTCTAGCAGTAACAATGATCATGCTAAATCCAATATTGTTGCTTCTAGTAGTTCTCTTGATTCCACTAATGATTCTCTTAGCCAAGTTACACTTGAGCAAGAAAATAGCTTATTGAAGGGAATTATAGAGAAAGGAGTGTACAAAAGCCTTGCCGGGAGTAAGCAATTCGAGGAAATTGTGCGCAAGCAAGGAATGCACCGGAAGAATCAAGGTGTTGGTTTTGAACGAAAGTTCAATGCCAATGGAGTTGAGTGGGAAGAAGATCAATACCCCAAGACAAATTTTGTTCCTCAACAAGAAAAGTATGATACTTCTTTCAAGGGGACACAAGCTCAAGATGATCTTCCACCACAAGACTACAAGCAAAAAGGCAAGGACAAGCTTCAAGAGGAAATTGATGCATTTGAAGAAGCTCCTAAGACCTTAGTCAAGTGGATTCCCAAGACTACTTCAAGTTCCACTTCATCAAGTACGACTACAACTCCAAGGATTCCCATCAAGATGGTGTGGATCCAAAATAAGAAGAACTAGAGAGTTCTTGAGGGTGACTCCGCCAACATACTTCACTCTTATCATTTTGGCAAGAACAAGTGCAATCAACTTCCACATCTTGCACTAGTTCAAGGAGTCACAAACCCTCTTGTTGGTAAGACAAGGGACAAGGTAACCTAAAAGTTTTCATGGACATCATCTTGTGTGTGCATCACTCTATGTCTATGGATATCCTTGTTTGTTCCTTGTGGGACTAACCCATGTAGGTATTGAAAGTGCAATTCACTCAAAGGGATAGCTCCAAGTGATCTACATCAACATTGAGCATCCACATCTTCAACATCTACATGAAGTCATCATCGACAAAACCCGAGGTTAGTTCATCTCTCTAAGGGGGGATATCACATCTCGGGGGAGCTTTACTCTAAGACTTGAGCTAAAGCAACTCTAAAGATGTGAACACAACAATGCTTTATGTAAAAGTGGTAACCCCACTTGAGCTTAAACGATGAGTATGACCTATGATCAAGTGTTCTCACTTGACTCCTAAGTCAATATACTCATATATAGATGACCTTGTCATCGCAAATTGCTTGATAGATGCTAGAATTGGTTGTGCATGCCTTGTCACATATTTCATTTGCCATCTTATTGTGTGAGCATGCTGGTTGCATATTTTACTCATTCGAGGACATCCACTTGTTGTTTTGATTGTTTGGTTTTATTTCCTTTTGCCAAGTGGATGGACAAGAATGCCTAAGAACCTCCTCTAGCTATCTATGCTTTTCTTGTCTCAAACTCTATTCATGCTACATCACAAAATTTGATCAAGTCAGATTCGAACCACTCTGTGTGAGGAGCGCTCGGAGTCCCCGATTCGTCATAGACTTAAACTTCCAAAACCTCTTTATGATTCTCGGTCTGACCGATACCCTACCTTCGGTCCTACCGAGATCATTAAGTTGATCTATGTTTTCGATCTCAGTGCAACCGATTTGAACCATTCGGTCACACCGAGTTGCAATAACTGTATACAGTTTTGCATCTCGGTGCCACCGAGTCGTTCCACTCGGTCACACCGACAGGGTCGGGCTATATATAGTCACGGGCAAAAATTTGGAAATTTCTCCGAACCCCTTCGCCCGCGCGATAGCCTGCTCTGCCAACTTGGTCTCCGGATCGTCTCCTCGCCGACAGCCGCCTCCAATCGCTGGTCTCCATCGCCGTCAACGGAATTCTACCCCGCCGTTGCCGCCGTAGCGAGTCTCCGCCGAACTAGGGTATGGACTCGATCTTTGTGCTATTCCCCAATCTGATTCTTAGCACATTGTGATCATCATGATTCTTGCCACGATTGAAACACTCTGTCCACTCAATGCGTTCGTAGATTAGTTTTGATTCGAAAATTTTAGGGTTAGGTTTCCGCCGAAACCATCTCGGACCCACCGAGTTGAAAAACTTGGTCCCACCGATTTGGCTTATGCCATTGCACAAGTGAGACTCGGTCTGACCGAGAATTACTTATCGGTGTGACCGATTTTGGAACTCTGTGAAACCCTAGCAGTCTCGGTGCCACCAAACTGCGACTCGGTCTGACCGAGTTCACTAGTTTAGGTTCCAAAACTGCTTTGGTATCACCGAGTTTAGAAATCGGTAGATCTGATATGCTTTCAGTGGGAAACTAAAACTAAGTTTTTGAATTATTCTTTTGCAAAAATCTCTGCATTTTGTGATGCTTATCCACTCTATCTCATCTATAACCTATTCATAGGGTCAGCAGTCAGAGTTTGCATCATGTCAGACCAAAGTGATAGCCAGAACTTGTCAGAGCAGCAAGTGCAGATGAGTGAGGGCACTAGTCCCTCAAGTTCCTCAGATGGTGGCAGCAGGAGCACCCCTAGCAATCTGCCTAAAGCTGCCACAAGACAGAGAAAGAAGAGAACCTCAGACTCAGAAGATGAGGATTATGTGGCAGAAGAGGAAGCAACTTCCAAGAGAGTTGAGCCAGCACAGGGCATAAAACCAGGGATGAAGATCAAAAGGCCAGCAGGCGGGCAGCCTATGTCAAAGGCCAGAGCTTCAACTGAGAAGCCCACTCCCATTGAGCCAGTTGCTGCTGAAGGCAAGAAGAGGAAAGAAAGGGTGAAGAAAACTGTAGCCAGAGTGCTTGGCAAGGCTTCCATCATGGAAGATGAGGAGGAAGAAGAAGAGGTAGCTGCACCAGCACCTAAGGCACCCAAGCTGATGGGTGATGCCATAAGAACAGGGGCAGCTGCTTCCAAGGCCAAGCCAGCTCCAAAGCCAAAGCCAAAGAGGAACACAAGAAGCATCCCAGCTACTGAGAAGAACAAGGCCCCAGTGCCTGAAGCTGCAGAAGAAGAAGAAGAGAATGTTCTTAGAAAGCTCAAGCCCAAGATCCCAGACCACAACGATGCTCATCCTATGGCTGAAGATATGAAACTCAGGAGAGATTCAGGGCTCCGGAAGTGGAGAGAAGCAGACCCGTATGCTTCAAGGAGAAGGACTGCAGTTGACTACAGGTTTCACACCAAGGAGCAGCAAGACTTTTATGAGACAGTGCTGCTAGACAAGAAGCCAATTGTCTGTGATATGAGATGGGTTGATTGGCAATACATCAAGGACAACGAAGAGTACTACCCTGGAGTGCAGGACAGCTTCAAGGCATGTGGAGTAGAGGACTTTGTTGGGCAGAAGCTCACAAAGTGGAACGAGGAACTCATCATGCAGTTCTACTCCACAGCCCATTTCTATCCAGATGGCAGGATTGTATGGATGTCAGAGGGTACGAGGTACCCGTCTACAGTTGCTGAATGGGCTTAGCTGATTAATGCCCCAGAAGAGCATGACGATGACTTGGACATTTATGCCAAGAAGAAGATGGACCACAACTCAATGTCAAACATGTACAAGGAGATTCCAAATGAAGCACTTGATATGTTCAAGTTTGGCTCAGTACACTATCTTTTGTCAGGGCTGCCAACCATCAACTGGATTCTTAGGCACACCCTTTTGCCCAAGTTTGGAGATCACAAGATGATCAGGGGCCACGCGATCAACTTGCTTCATATCTTTGACGTGCCACAGAAATTCAAAGTCATGAGCCTTATGATTGAAACAATCAAGAGGACAGCAGCAGACCAGAAGAGGAGCTGTGGATATGCCCCATAGATTCAGGAGCTCATCAACTCTAAGATGGGCACGGGGATATACTTATTGGACAAGGAACACCTGCCCATCCGTCCAGATTTTGAAGATAATCAAGTGGTCATGACTGAGAATGAACCATCATCTGCCCAAGCACAAGCCAAGAAGGAGAAGGTGAGGAAGGAGAAAGCTGCCAAGATGCCTACTCAAGAGGAGGCATCTGAATATTTCCTAAAAACCAAACAAGAGCAGCTTGGTTACTTGATTGCATCCACCCTGCGGATTGAGCAAGGACTAGCTACCCTAACTCAGAACCAGGCAAGCTTAGAGAGGATCATGGAACAAAAGTTCTATGACTTGGATGTCAAAGTGACAGAGATTCAGACTGGAGTGGAGCAGCTCCAGGATGACATGCAGGAGAGGAGAGGCAAGACTACAACTGATGCCTTTGCCAGAGTGCCACGAGGTCCGAGGTCGTCTGCAGTGCCAGTTGCTGACCCCAGAGCCACCACGTCTGCACCAGCTACAGCCTCAGTTCCACCAGCTCCAGCATCCACTTCAGCCTCAACTCCAACCACGTCTATAGAAGGCTTCGTCCTTGGAGTGCTCCGGACTCCACCACCACCTGAAGATCAAGCCTGAGTGTCGACTTAGCACTATGCATTTTCTAGGAACTTTTTGGTAACTTGTTGCCAAAGGGGGAGAAAATGTATAGATCATAGGCTTCGAGAGAGAGAGTGTTGCTTTTTCTCTCTTGCTTTATTTGGTGGTTTTTCGAACTTTGTTTGCTTTTGAGTGCTTGAGATACTATGTCATTGCTCGTGAGACATTGATGATCATGTGTTTGATCATAAGCTACACTTATGCATGCTTGATATATCTTATCTATCTTATGTGATCATTCACTATTCTTGGTGATGAGTGCATGTATTTCATTCTTATCATTTTAAGCGCTCCACCAAGATGTATGTGACATGGAAGAGTAACCCATGACTCTAACTCTTTGTGCATTTGCAGTCCAAAGCAAATTTTAAATATGCAAAAATTTAGGGGGATCTCTCACTTGTCACATCTCAAAGCGACGATATATTTCATGCTTATTATCATTTGTCGAAGCTTTGATCTATATGTTGTCATCAATTACCAAAAAGGGGGAGATTGAAAGTGCAACTATCCCTAGGTGGTTTTGGTAATTCCTAACAACATATAGCTCATTGAGCTAATGCTATTCCAAGATGATTATTTCAGGAAAGCTCAGTGATTGGCATGGCATGGATGTGAAAGTGGAACCCTCAAAATGCTAAGGACAAAGAATTGGATCAAGCTCAAAAGCTCAAGACTCTTCATTTTATATTTTAGTGATCCAAGATCACATTGAGTCTTTAGGAAAAGCCAATACTATCAAGGAGGGATGAGGTGTTGCTTAATGAGCCTCTTGCTTCATGTGCTTAGTGATATGCTCCAAAACCCTCAACTACTTTCCCATATCCACATATGACCTAAACCCTAAGCCAAACTCGGTCCTACCGATTCTTTCTATCCGGCACCACCGAGTTTCATTTGTCATAAGCCACTGCCAAAACCTAGCAATTCGGTTCTACCGATAGGGATCTCGGTCTCACCGAGATGGGATTGCAAACTCTCTGTTTCCCTTTCGTAACTTTTCGGTCTCACCGAAAGAGCGAATCGGTCCCACCGAGATTGCAATGGAAATTCAGTGTTTCCTTTTTGTAACTTTTCGGTCTCACCGAAAGAGCAAATTGGTCCCACCGAGTTTGCCTGACCAACTCTCTGGTTAGCTAATTACCAAAATCGGCCTCACCGAGTTTGTGTAATCGGTCTCACCGAGATTACGTTATGCCCAAACCCTAACCATATCGGTCCTACCGAGTTGCATGTCAGTCCCACCGAAAATCTCTAACGGTCACTAGGTTTACCTTTTCGGTCCGACCGAGTTTTTTGATTCGGTCCCACTGAGATTGGAAAACTGTGTGTAACGGTTGGATTTTGTGTGGAGGCTATATATACCCCTCCACCTCCTCTTCATTCGTGGAGAGAGCCATCAGAACACATACACAATTCCAACTCATATGTTCTGAGAGAGAACCACCTACTCATGTGTTGAGACCAAGATATTCCATTCTTACCATATGAATCTTGATCTCTAGCCTTCCCCAAGTTGCTTTCCACTCAAATCTTCTTTCCACAAAATCCAAATCCTATGAGAGAGAGTTGAGTGTTGGGGAGACTATCATTTGAAGCACAAGAGCAAGGAGTTCATTACCTACACACCATTTGTTACTTCTTGGAGAGTGGTGTCTCCTAGATTGACTAGGTGTCACTTGGGAGCCTCCGACAAGATTGTGGAGTTGAACCAAGGAGTTTGTAAGGGCAAGGAGATCGCCTACTTCGTGAAGATCTACCGCTAGTGAGGCAAATCCTTCGTGGGCGATGGCCATGGTGGGATAGACAAGGTTGCTTCTTTGTGGACCCTTTGTGGGTGGTTGCTTCTTTGTGGACCCTTCGTGGGTGGAGCCCTCCGTGGACTCGCGCAACCGTTACCCTTTGTGGGTGGAGCCCTCCGTGGACTCGCGCAACCGTTACCCTTCGTGGTTTGAAGTCTCCATCAACGTGGATGTAGGATAGCACCACCTATCCGAACCACGGGAAAAACATCTGTGTCTCCAATTGCGTTTGAATTCTCCAAACCCTTCCCTTTACATTCTTACAAGTTGCATGCTTTACTTTCCGCTGCCAATATACTCTTTGCATGCTTGCTTGAATTGTGTGATGATTGCTTGACTTGTCCTACAATAGCTAAAATCTGCCAAGAACTAAAATTGGGAAAAGGTTAAGCTTTTATTTGGTCAAGTAGTCTAATCACCCCCCTCTAGACATACTTTCGATCCTACACTGGGCGACGACGATCCGCTCGTCCTTGTCAGGAGACAGCACAAGGTGTATTCCTACGACCTTGTGCTTTCTCGTCCTGTAGGTACTGCTTGAACTCGGCGAGCCAGAGCTTCACCGAGTCCAGATCGCTGGTGTACATCACATTCAACTTGGTGCAGCCATGGGACTGAACTGTGAACTCAAAGGTGAACTCCTTCCTGAAGTCCATATCCAGCAAGCTCACCCCTCAGATCGCCATTGGAGTCTGTTCAAGTGAACGAGTGTGTAGGAGGCGACAACAGTTCATTTTTTAGCTCTTGGGGAACTGGATTCAACAGTAAACTGAGTGTGTACAGGTGACAACAGTTACTACCCCTCCCTCGCTCGCTGCACGCCCGACAGAACATGAACCCTGAGCGCATTCAAACGCCTCCATTAAGAAACCTATTTCGGCCACATGTCGGTTCATGAGCGGGTCTGTATTGGTACTGTAATAACAAGTGCTAGTGGTCACTTTACTTAAATTTAAATACCTTTAATTGAAATTTATTCTTAAAACAAGCAATGCATTGGCTCATTCTATCAGTGCCACAGGATCAACATGCACAACAATTAGAATTATTATTCTTAGGACGCACACGGTCAACACATTTGTCGCACTTTTACACAGATAATACTACCAAGTTTAAAATGTTTGTTAAGGTTGTTGTCCTCTGCATCATCATCCATGTTTCCCAGCTTGCAAGATTCAGAACCAACAAATAAGATTCAAATAATAAGTACAACAAAGATGCCTACACATCTCATTGATTCCCAGCTTGCAAGATTCAGATCCAACAAATAAGATTCAAATAATAAGTACAACAAAGATGCCTACACATCTCATTGATTCCGAGATTGCAAGATTCAGAACCAACCCATTAGAGCCTTTTGATAAAGTGAATATCGGGATTAAGTCCATCTTGGCTAGCTGTGTCATACAACCCAAGAACTTGGCGAATGCTCTTGACCATCACAACATCTGTAGTTGAGTATTCCTGTTTTCACAACATAGAAATAAAGAGCATGATTACTATAATAGTGGCACTCCTTGAACTCAACCTGCAGCTCCACTCGATGATTCAATTCATGCCACTTTTTCTGTAGTTCACCTGAAATGAAGCAAAGATTGCATCATTCAGCTAGCAAGAAGTACTTGCTCTCGTGAGCTGGCAGGTTCTTCTGTAGTAGTTGCACAAAAATTGAGCAATATTAAGGTTGGCAGTCCTACTCATGTAAGGTGCAACTATAATTTGCTCATCCTTTTGTGCAGTTCCACTAAATTAAAGTGACATTGTGGTGACAGTGATGGATCATCTTGCAAAGGCTAATAAAATGTGGAACGAGGTTACTAGTAAAAATTTACGGAGATATTGGAAACTCCAATCACCATTTTGTGCAGTTCCACCAAAATTGAGAGAAGTTGCCCACGTGACATTTTAGTTGAACTGCACAAGACACTCATTCCAAAAAAGGAGTTTTGTGTAGTTCACCAAAAGGTCCCAATAGCAACAAGGTGAAATGGATATCCCTATCTACACAAAAAGATAGAAAGTAAACAGTTGCTGGTCAATAAGAAGATACGAAACATACACGAAATGAAAAGAAGCATCTTAATTATGTTCATGGCAATCACGCAAGGATATTAGAAATTTTAAAACATCAGCAAAGCTCCATGTTACTAGAAGCATTACGATCAGCAATGACATTCGTCAAATATGGGATTACTTTAATGGTGGCATTGCTTGTTTACCAGATACAGTAAATCAACAACAGCTAAAGAGTTGGTTTAAGGGCATGGGACCATGGGGACACCAGGACACTCAACAGTGTAAAGAAGCAACTTACTTATCATACTGGGGAAAATAGCAGGAGTACCATTTGTAACACAGTTTAATTGCATCATATCACTGGAGGCATTAGATTAACAATAATACTTGTTAGACATGTCCTTAAGGTAACAGTGTGATCGCTTCATTTTACATGCGCCCTTACATTAACAACAACAAAAGGTTGGTATAAGGACATGCGACAGTGGACACATCAGCACAATGTAAATACGAGACATAAAGTAGTGATGTCGACTTTGTTCATGCTCTGTGAGGGCAACAAATCTAATCCTAGAGACCTTTTACTATGTGAGGGCAGCAAATCTAATCCTGGAGACCTGTTACTATGTGAGGGCAGGAAATCTAATCCTGGAGACCTTTTACTATGTGACGGCAGCAAATCTAATCCTGGAGACCTTTTAGTATGTGAGGGAAGCAAATCTAATCCTGGACATACTCTGTTGACTTGCCCACCAGCCGCCACTTTCTATCCGTTTTTCAACCAATAATAGATCTGTTCCTTATCCAGTTTGTACCCTTTTCCCTTTATTTCCCTTTATTTCCCTTTTCAACCAAGAGACCGGTTGGGACCCGCCGGCAGCTGTGGGTTTCCTCCCTCGACGCTGATGAATGCGTGAACGATGCACCTAGTCCTCTACACACTCCGGCCGAAGGGATCCGGACGGATCTGTGACTAGTGGTGAGCAGAGAGAAAATGTCACTACCGCTGTCTTGTTTAGATCTGGAGAGGATGATAGAATGAAGAGAGCAACCCTAGTAAAGCACGCGCTCAGGCCCCTGCCTATATATATAGTGGAGTGATTATCTTTTACTCTCCACATCAAGCGCTTCAATTTGTGTACATGGCATTAAAGAAAATAAACTTTGTATTTAACATGACTAACTGTACGACTCGTACTTACTAGTACTCCCCGACCCTCCATTCATTAAACAATCCCACGGGTGAATAATACAGTACTAGTATTTATATAGAACGAACAAGCTTGAACTATTTTGGCTTTGAGATATCGATGGTACATTTTGACCACATTGCATCAATGGACTCGGTACTTTGAAGTAACTTATATGTATAAACACATGCACAGTTTACATTCCGAATCGCTAGCTAGAGCTTGAACTGTATTTGTTTACATGTAGTACCACATTTTTTCTTTTGGTTTTCTGCTCCATGGTGCAATTCATCGATACAAAATTATACAGTACTATGAGTAGTTAAAAGTTGAGGGCGGGGCTTTTCCTGGGCTGTACGCGCGGCAGTTTTTGCATAGGCGGTTTGACAAAGAGCCGAGGAGGGTGAGGGAGTAGCAGATTGAACTTACTGCTAGAAAGGTAGGGCTATGAGATTTAACGGCGCGTTACTGCTACAAAGACGGGGTCTTGTGATATGACTATTCACTATAGTCATGAATTACTGCACTACGACTGGGGTGATACCCCCTTCCATTCCCCACTCTAATCTGGTGCATGACACATTGACCCGGATGTTGGAACTCGCACATGTTGGCGAAGTACGTAAGAAGGAGCAAAGAATCATGTGGTATATATAGTGTATATACTAGTACTACTACTCACGTTAGAGGAGTGTGAACCACGGCAGCCCAGTGAACCAGCAGGCAATAGGCCATAGAAAACAATGTGGTGATATGGCCATAAAAAACAGTGTGCTACATTCTAGTCTGTAGCATGTACAGTACTACCCCTCTTCCTCCTCGTCTTGGTTCATCACCATCATACTTTCTCCATTCCTGTGTTTTCAATATCCTACAAATCAAACAGGACCTTATACTAGTTTAGGTTCGGTCATTTTTTATAAATGTGTTATGTCCAAAATTTAAGAACGTGCTCCGGTTTCTATGAAAACAATCCGGTTTTCTTGTAGTAATTCGTGAGGTCTGAAATGTGTATGCCAGCATGGTTGCATATGCTCCGAGTCGTGCATGCACTGCGACCCAGATGCTCTATGTCCCACATGTCGGAAAATGGGAGCACGTGGTAATAGCCTAGGAGTACATATAGGAGGATAAATGCGTGAAAAAATATGTACTACTATGAAGCATAGCTGCGGTTCGAAAAGGAGACCTAAAGTGATGATAGGTATAGGTCGCACGTGCCCAACTAGTGGAACTAGACGTAGGACTACCTTTTCCCTCAAAAGAAAGAGGTACGAGTACTCAGTACTCCTATTCTATCAACACGACTCCCATCTGACAACAGCGTCCGTGCTACAGCTAACTCTTCTCCCTCATTTCTCTCTTCTAAATTCTAACTCAACTGACGTGCGGTGGGCTGGGTGGGGATTTTCCGATGGTCGGTTTGCTCAACTGCGGCCCCGCCTCACAGTGAAATGTTACGACTGGAATAAAAATGCCATACACTAATAAAACATTAAGGCCACGAGGCGATGCAGTGCTTGTTACGGGCGGCGAGAAGAAAGATGCATGCATCGACGATGTCCACCTCCTCAACTCAGGGCGCCAACCCACCGAATGACGGCTAAGTAGCAGCGGCTTTCGTGGCCAGGTCGACATGCTTTTGAACAATGGCGTCCAAAGATTTCCGCCGCTGGAAGAAGGCCAACGTCTTTCTATCCTCGCTAGCCTTGTAGTGGCCCATGTAGATCATTTCCTTGTAGACATGGATGTGTAGGTCGACGATTTCTTGCATGGCAAGGCGCTGCACAGCGAGCGCGGCCTGGAGGTGCACATTCTTCGTCAAGACCTCCGGCACCTGCAGGGCCACCAGGGCTTGAAAGAGTTTATCACCTTGGAGGCCAATGAGGGTGGCAGGCAACGAGGAGCCTGGGCGCGCGGCCTGGAGCAGTACGGCAAGGTCGTGCGCGCGCTTCTTGACGGCGGTGAACTTGCGGATGGAGTCGACCATCATGTCATCCATGCGAGAGGCGAAGCCGGTGTCAGCGAGGGCTACAATGCCGGCGGTCGCTAGCACCGTCTAGAAACATTGCGCGGTGCGGGGCCACAGGCCGGCATCTTGGATGATCTGGCACAGATGACTGCCGCTCGCGTCCATCGCCCCCGTAGGTGCTTGTGGCTTCTGGTCACTTGGTCTTGGATTGGAGTGAGCAGTGTTGCACAGAGACTAGGAGTAGATGGATTGGAGTGGTGGGGCGCCTTTATATGAGAAGAGCCTAGTCATTTACTACATTGTCCACCACGACCGCATGTGGGTGCGACGTGAACGGCACATGCATGTTGTACTTATTCCACTTTCTCGTTTTGAACTCGTGACTTGTAGTAATGCTCAGTTTTGAATAGTAGTGCTTCACTTTTATGTTTTTGAGCATGGTGTGCTTTAGTATTTTTGGAGAGATGCTTTCTTGCTTCACTTAGATTTATTTGAGAGTTAGTAAAATTTTCAAGAAATTCTCTCTTACTTCACTTAAATTAATTTGAGAGAAAGAAAAAATTATTATGCTCATGA
The DNA here is from genome assembly GCF_002162155.2 of Triticum dicoccoides. NCBI lineage: Eukaryota > Viridiplantae > Streptophyta > Magnoliopsida > Poales > Poaceae > Triticum > Triticum dicoccoides. Next base: position 378,831,463 of record NC_041392.1, on the reverse strand, counting down.
TCTTCACTTATATTTGTTGGACTTGTCAAAAGCAATACATGAAAATTAGTCCCAAAGTGATAGATATCCAAGAAGGATATAAGAAAAACTTTCATGAAGATCATTGGACCAAATAAACTTGATTCTTAGTAATAGTTTTGAGATATGATGATGTGATATGTGAGTCATCTTGATGAGTAATTATGCTTTAGTAAGAATAATGGTGTTAAGGTTTGTGGTTCCCTATGCAAGTATGAAAGTCAACAGTCATGCAATGAAATTATATCCTACTTATGGTGCATTATTCGGTGTTATTTATGCTTAATGCTTGGTTATGAGATTATTCGTTTCTTAGTTGGTCGCTTCCCAATCTTTTGCTAGCCTTCAATTTGCACTAAGCATGATCACTACTTGTGCATCCAAAATACTTTAACCCAGTTTTGCCACATGAGTCCACTATATCTACCTATATGCGGTATTCTTTGCCATTCGAAGCAAATTTGCATGTGCCATTTCTAATTTTCAAAATAAACTTCTCTTTTGTGTGTTTGTTTCGCTCGCGGAGTGGTGAGGGGTGGCTAATATTTTCCATGCTAGATGTGTTATTCTCAACATGAGTGTTTATTCACTTGTCATTGCACGAGAGTAAGGCAAAGGTATTAGGGATGCATAGTCCTGAAATGCAAAAATGAATTTACTTTATGTTGTCAAATAAAAAATTCCTTGGAAAGTGTTGGTATGGAGGGCACCCGTGGATACGTTTAGCCATGGAAAGTGAAAGTATGGTGGAAAAAAGAATAATCTTTATTTTCTGTTTGGGAACCGCCAATGATATATCTATGCATGGAAAGTATTGGGAACTCTAAGTCGTTTTCGTTGGTGGGATGGATACACCTCTCAAAATGTTTTTATCTCTAAGTTTTTCACTTTGAGCTCTAGCACCTCTACAAATCCCTACTTCCCTCTACGAAGGGCCTTTCTTTTACTTTGTGCAATTTTTATTTTGAGTCTCCATCTTCTCTTATAAAAGCACCACCTAGGAGGCAATATGATTGTACTTAAGCATTGGGTGTAGCTAATATTCGAGTGTGTTTCATGAATGGATCAATGTTTGAGAATGATGGGCTAGGGATAACTTATTTTAGCGTTGATATTTTGAAAGACATGGTTGCCTGTTGATATGCTTGAGTATCTAAATTATCATGTCAAAACTAGACTATTGCTTTGAACAACTAAAAGTCCAATTGTCCATGCTATAAACAAAAGAATATGATATAACATGATAGGCAGCATTCCACATCAAAAAAATTTGTTTTTATCACTTACCTACTCGAGGACGAGTAGGAGTTAAGCTTGGGGATGCTGATACGTCTACAGCGTATCTATAATTTTTGATTGTTCCATGCTGTTATCTTATCAATCTTGGATGTTTATAATCATTTTATAGTCATTTTATATCATTTTTGGTACTAACCTATTGACATCGTGCCAAGTGCCAGTTCCTATTTTTTCCATGTTTTTTACATCGGAGAAAATCAATATCAGACGGAGTCCAAATGCCACGAAACTTTACAGAGATTTTTATGGACCAGAAGGAACATGTTGAGCCCTGGTTGTACCTGGGGGAAGTCCCAAGGAGGGGACAACCCACCAGAGCGCGATAGGAGGCCCAGGCACGCCCTGGTGGGTTGTGCCCACCTCGGGTGCCCCCCGGACCGCCTCTTTGCTCTATAAATACCCCAAAAATCCCAGAACCCTAGGGGAGTCGACGAAATATTCATCCAACCAACATAGAGTCCAGAACCACCAGATCCAATCTAGACACCATCTCAGATGGGGTTCACCACCTCCATTGGTGCCTCTCCGATGATGCGTGAGTAGTTCTTTGTAGACCTTTGGGTCTGTAGTTAGTAGCTAGATGGCTTCATCTCTCTCTCTCTTGATCCTCAATACAATGGTCTCTTGGGGATCCATATGATGTAACTCTTTTGCGGTGTGTTTGTTGAGATCGATGAACTTTGAGTTTATGATCAGATCTTTCTTTTTATATCCATGAAAGTTATTTGAGTTTCTTTGATTTCTTATATGCATGATTGCTTATAGCCTCGTATTTCTTGTCCGGTATTTGGGTTTTGTTTGGCAAACTTGATCTATTTATCTTGCAATGGGAAGATGTGCTTTGTAGTGGGTTCGATCTTATAGTACTTGATCCCAGTGACAGAAAGGGAAACAACACGTATGTATCGTAGCTACTAATGAGAAAACGATGGGGTCTATCTCTACATAGATAGATCTTGTCTACGTCATTTCATCATTCTTATTGCATTACTCCGTTTCTCCATGAACTTAATACACTAGATGCATGCTGGATAGCGGTTGATGTGTGGAGTAATAGTAGTAGATGCAGGCAGGAGTCAGTCTACTAATCTTGGACGTGATGCCTATATAATGATCATTGCCTGGATACCATCATAATAATTTGAGGTTCTATCAATTGCCCAACATCAATTTGTTTACCCACCGTTTGCTATTTTTCTCAAGAGAAGCCACTAGTGAAACCTACGGCCCCTGGGCTTCTTTCTCATATATTTGCCTTCGAGATCTACTTCTCTCTTGCATTTATTTCCAGATCTATTAACCCAAAAACCCCAAAACACTTTGCTGCACTTTATTTTATTTGCGATCTATTTATTTAATCTATTACAACTTTCTCCTGTCACGCACCAATTTCTGGCACCGTTACCCGAAAGGGATTGACAACCCCTTTAACATGTCGGGTTGCGAGGATTTGTTATCTGTGTGCAGGGGCTGTTTATGTTGTGTTGCTTGGTTCTCCTACTGGTTCGATAACCTAGGTTTCATATCTGAGGGAAATACCTACCGCCGCTGTGTTGTGTCATCCCTTCCTCTTTGGGGAAATACAGACGTAGCTTCAAGCGACATCACCTGGTACGGCCCAGCTTCAGCATCAGCAACCCAAGACCCTCGTGAGGGGCCAAGCCTCATAAGGTGGACGACACCAAGACCACCACGAGGAGCGGCCTCCTCAGGCTGGCTCCCGAGGAGCGGAGATTTCTATGTGGGCTTCACCCGGTGAGGTTTGGATGACGTGAGCCATGCCGACCAAGGCTAGGCGGGCGCCAGCGGGCGCGGTGTACTAGTTTCCTCTTTGCTGCTAAGGAGGCAAGCGCAAGCACGGAGTCCCGAGGAATCAGCCAAAGGTTTCCATTCTGGTGCAACAAGACCAAGACCGCCAGGACGGCAGGACGGAGGCCATCGCCGAGCCCACCACGGCATCACGACCAGAGGCTTTCGCAGGCGAAGACTACTTTTGTCAGGATAGCATGTACTAGTTGTCTCCCTTCGAATTTAGTCGTTGTTGGATCCCTTACCGCCTTCATTTGGGAAGTGGACCAAGGCCACTATAAATAGGACTTAGCCACCACCATAGAGAGGGAGACGAAGGAGAGACCGGATCGGGTCCATCCCATCCTCACACTCACCAGCTCACTCGAGCCGAAGAACACTCCTCCTCCTAAGGTTGTTCTTGCGCTGTACTAGTTCATCCTCAGCCCCTCAAGGCCAATCCACCACGAAGCTGGAGTAGGGTTTTACACCGCAAGGTGGCCCGGACCTGGGTAAACTGTTGTGTCTTGTTTCCTCCCTGTTCATCGAGCTAGGCCGAGAGATTGGCGAGTAGGAAGACTAGGGAGGTCAAGTTCTTCACACGCATCCTAGAGTTCGAACCTCTCAAGAGTCTGCAGAACCCAAGATCCGACACAAGCCGTCACCGTCACGGCCTGAAAGGCCACGCGTTGCGAGCACTAGCGGGCGTTGACCAGGTTGAGCGAGAAGAAATGGCGAAATAGGGCAACGGAAGGAGCAATGCCCACCACAGCCTCGCACAGGAAGGCGAAGACGGCGAGGAGGATGATGGATCAGGGGTCTAGATGCAGCGCCTGGATCTGGTAATGCGAGAGTATGGCATTGAAGAAATTAGAGAAAGGGAGGATCAGGCCAACCAAGAGAGCGTGAAGATGGATGGGGATCTCGGCGGCCTCCATGTCGATCATAGCCTGGGAGGGGGGCCAAGATGTCATCGCCTTCCACTCGTTTGAATCAGCGGCGAGGGATGGTCAGACCTTGGCCAACCCCTCCTCATTGATCATCGTCGACCTCTCAAGGGCACGCTCCAAGATTGGCCGGGATTCAGCCGAAGCGCAGGCTTTTCCCTTCTTCTTCGACCATGGGGCCATGGCGGTGAGAGAGGGTTGACGCGGGCACCGAATTTGGGAGAAGAGTTGCGAGTTCGTAGGAAAGAGGAGGAGCCAAGGGCGAGCACAACGAGAAATGATGGCAATGCTACGTTAGCAACAGGTGGCCGCCAAGCCTAGCAGTTATCGAGGCAGCGTGGGGAAGTGGGGGCACCCACGTCTCGTCAAGCGCCACGCGTCGACCAAGGACACATGCGGTGGGGCCCTCGACGCTTCGCCCTTGTCCCCCAGCTTCGCCTCGAAGCCAAGTTCGAGCGCGCCTTGGGCCCGGGGGCTACTGTCCGTGTTCTGGGAACGGGGGTACCTAGACTTGCCTGCCTGCGGCCCACGGCGTGGCACCATCGACGGCCTGGCACGGCCCACCTTCGGCATCAACAACTCAAGACCCTTGCGAGGGGCCAAGCCTCGCGAGGCGGACGACACCAAGGCCTCCCGAAGGAGCGGCCACCTCAGGCCAGCTGCAAAGGAGAGGGGATCTCTATGAAAGCCTCACCTTGTGAGGTTCAGATGACGTGAGCCATGATGACCCAGGCCAGGCGGGCGCTAACGGGCGCATGACAACAGTTTCCTCTTTCGTGCTAAGGAGGCAAGCGCAGGCACGAAGTCCCGAGGAATCAGCCAAAGGTTTCCATTCCCATGCAACAAGACCAAGACTGCCAGGACGGCAAGACAGAGGTCATCGCCGAGCCCACCATGGCGTCACGACTTGAGGATTTTGCACGCGAAGACTACTTTTGGGAGGATAGCATGTACTAGTTGTCTCCCTTCGAATTTGGCCGTTGTGGCATCCCTTCCCGCCTTCACTTGGGAAGTGGACCAAGGCCACTATAAATAGGACTTAGCCACCACCATAGAGAGGGAGACGAAGGAGAGACCGGATCGGAACCGTCCCATCCTCACACTCACCATCTCACTCGAGCCCAAGAATACTTGTCATGCCCATGATGCGGCTATATCTCCCACGTGTCGAGGCACGACTTGGAGGCATAACCGCATGGTGGTTTGGTCGCAAGAGGGGTAATCTTCACACAATCTCATGTACTGAATAAGACATGGATAATGACTTGGCTTACAATCGCCACTTCACACAAATAACAAGTTAAACATACATCATCCAGAGTACAATCAAGGTCCGACTATGGAACCAAAGTAAAAGAAGATAACCCCAAATGCTAGATCCCCGATCGTCCCAACTGGGCTCCACTACTGATCATCAGGAAATGAAACATAGTAACGACCAAGGTCCTCATCAAACTCCCACTTGAGTTCGGTAGCATTACCTGGACTGGTATCGTCGGCACCAAGAACTGTTTGGTAGTATCTGTGAGTCACGAGGACTCAGCAATCTCACACCCGTGAGATCAAGACTATTTAAGGTTATGGGTAGGATGTGGCAAAGAGGTGGAGTTGTAACAAGCGCTAAGCAAATATGGTGGCTAACATACGTAAATAAGAGTAAGATGAGAAACTACGCAACAGTCGTGAAGCTAGAAGTGATCCTGAAACTACTTACATTCAAGCATAACACAAGACCGTGTTCACTTCCGGGACTCCGCCGAAAAGAGACCATCACGGCTAAACATGCGGTTGATTCATTTTAATTAAGTCAAGTGTCAAGTTCTCTACAACCGGATATTAAAAAATTCCCATCTGCCACATAACCGCGGGCACGGCTCTCGAAAGTTTATACCCTGCAGGGGTGTCCCAACTTAGCCCATCACAAGCTCTCACGGTCAACGAAGGATATTCATTCTCCCGGAAAGATCCGATCAGTCTCGGAATCTGGGTTACAAGACATTTTGACAATGGTAAAACAAGACCAGCAAAGCCGCTTGAATGTGCCAACAAATCCCGATAGGAGCTGCACATATCTCGTTCTCAGGGCACACTGGATAGGTCAAGCTACAAGTAAAACGAGCCCTCAAGTTTCCCCGAGGTGGCCCCACAGGTTGCCCGATTCGGACCAACACTTAGAGAAGCACTGGCCGGGGGGCTGTTAAAAATAAAGATGACCCTTGGGTCAGCAACTCCCAAGGGAAAAATATAGGTGATGGTGAGGCAAATGTTAAAACCAAGGTTGGGCCTTGCTGGAGGAGTTTTATTCAAAGTGAACTGTCAAGGGGCGAAATCAAGGAACATAACACCGGTATGCAGAAAGTAGGGCGACAAGAGTGGAACAAAACACCAGGCATAAGGCCGAGCCTTCCACCCTTTACCAAGTATATAGATGCATTAATTAAAATAAGAGATATTGTGATGTCCCAACATAACCATGTTTCAACATGGAACAAACTTCAACTTCACCTGCAACTAACAACACTAAGAGGGGCTGCGCAAAAGCGGTAACTTAGCCAAACAATGGTTTGCTAGGAAGGTGGGTTAGAGGCTTGACATGGCAATATGGGAGGCATAATATAACAAGTGGTAGGTAGCGCGACATAATGATAGAGCGAACAACTAGCAAGCAAAGATAGAAGTGATATCGAGGGTTTTGTCATCTTGCCTGCAATGTTCTCAGAGTTGTCGAAAGCTTGATCCTCGTTAGCATACTCAACAGGTTCCTCCTTAGCGTACTCGTCTCCCGGCTCTACCCAAAGCAAGAACACAAGCAATGGAACAACAATCAATCACGGTGCAATGCACAAGCAACATGATGCAATATATGGCATGATATGCAATGCATATGCATGCTCCGGAAGGGAAAGAATGATTAATGCATCAACTTGGCAAACCTAGTATGAAACTAGAAAGATGAGGTGATTTCGGTTAAAACCGATATAAGGATCACCGGAAACGGATGCACGGTTTGCAAATGACAAGCAATACAAGGATGATGCAAATCTGCGGTTAACAACATAATAACACTTAGAATGCAACAAGAAACTATGCTATAGTACTCCAACATATAAACAAAGCACATGGCAGTGAAGTACAAGAGATGCTTGACAAAATATGAACACTGAGCTACCGCTAAATCACACTAGAACAGGTTCAAACAAGCATGGCAAAAGTGCAAAATATATCAGGTTCACAGATTTGGTGAAAATACTAACATGTCAAAACAACATCAGGAAGAAGTGTTTAGAGCTGGCTAACAACATGCTACAGGAAATTAACATAGCAAGAAAAGGCAGGGCATGCTTCTACTAAATTAACTTAATAAAACTCCCTTACTGAACATGAGCCAAAAAGGAACAGAAGATATGATGGCACCCATGTAAACATTGCAAGTTTTATAAATAGATTCAGACTTAGTGGAATTTCAGAACATGGCAGAAACAGATTAGTGATAGAAACTTTGCAAGCTCATGCTACTCACCACAAAGCATTACATGACAACACAAGCATACAAATAGTAAGAAGACATGTTCATGAAGCTAACCATAGCAAGATAAAGTTCATAGGATACATGCATCACTAGCAACAACCATGGCAATATTGATTATCATGTTAACAATCTTCCAAGAACAATATATAGCAAAAGTAGAGCATGGTAAAGACAATCTAGAGCACTCCATAATTGCAACAAGAGGAGTGAATGGATTGAGCATAACCACATGTTCAAAACATCCTTATTGAACTACCTCAAAATAAGCATGGAACTCATGGTAGCAACAAGTTTACATGGCATCAAAATAACAAAGTGCCTAAAAACAACAACATTATGAAGGCTACTTTGCATGCTTGTGCTACTCACCACATAGCTCCTACAAATACAAGACTTGTACCTCTATAAAGATGGCATGACTTAGTTCAAAACACATGTAGACATCATGCTCCTAGGATGCACACACAAAATGCAACGAAAAAGACAAGTCACCAAGTTCTTATAAGAACCAGCAGGCAACATTTTATAGCACTCTTGTAACGATGATAATGGCATCAAAATGACCACATTACTTTCCTCCACGAGACGAGGCGTCTTCCAGATGCGAGCCTCGTGAAGGCACGCGTGCCGCCAGAGGGGGAGATCTTGCCAGCGCCGAAAGAAGGCAAGTGGGTCGTCTTCCGCTCGCACTTCATCTGCGGTTTCGGCCTGCCGGCGAGTGACTTCCCCCGCTCGTTTCTTGAATTCTATCATCTCCAGCCCCATCACATCACGCCCAACACGGTGATGCTCCTGGCCGCCTTCGTCACGCTATGCGAAGGCTACCTCGGCATCCTCTCCACCATCGAGCTGTGGGGAGCTTTCTTCTACACCAAGATGGGCACCTCTGTCCGGGAGGTGGCTGCCTAGTGTGGCGCCTACGTCGCGGTTCGCCGACCATCGCCGACGAATGCCTTCCCCACCATCAAGCTGCCACAGTCAGTCAAGATGTGGCAGCAATCCTACTTCTATGTGGAGAACGCGGACCCGGCCGCCGACTTCATCAACATACCGGCCTACATAGCCGGCCCGCCTACCGAGCCCCGGGCCAGCTGGGGCTACAAGCCGAAGCCGGTATCAGCAGACGGCGCCGCCACCATCCAACGGCTCTGGGAGTTGACCGAGACCGAAGGCCTCAAGGCGTCCGACTTGCTGGTCACCTTCATCGAGCGCCGGGTTCTCCCGCTCCAAGGTCGGCCGCACCTGATCAGCCGGATGAGCGGGCATCGCGACCCAGGCCGGCTGAGCACCAAGGAGGTGCCGGCTGCCGAGGTTGCGAACTTGGTGAACGAGATCTCCGGCCTCAAGCTGGAGGGGTCTTGGAGCGTTGGCAAGCGGCCATATTCTCGCACCGACCCGCCTCCTGCTGTAAGTTTCCCAACACTTCTTTTTGATACTCGCCTTCATCTTGATCTTGGTCTTGATCAGCCGGCCTTTCATCATCTGAAACAGATCTACATGTCAGACACGACGGCCGCCCTCGTAGGGGCGGGCGACGACTACCAACCGGAGCGGGAGGTGAGCGACGTGGACGACCCCGACTTGGGGGCGGCCGCTGTCGGATGTGGGGTTCCGGCAAACCCTTTAGGTTCGAACACTGGGGTGCGCGCGAAGTCTTTTCCTTCCACCGATCTACGGCCTAGCTCGCTAAGATCCCGCGGACGAACTCGATGAGCTCGCAACACAGAAAGACACAAGATTTATACTGGTTCGGGCCACCGTTGTGGTGTAATACCCTACTCCAGTGTGGTGGTGGTGGATTGCCTCTTGGGCTGATGATGAACAATACAAGGGGAAGAACAGCCTCCTGAGGTTGAGGTGTTCTTGTGCTTGGCTAACTTGTGCGGGTGAGAGTGGTCTGAAATGGTCCCCCTGCCTACGGTGGTGGCTAGTCCTACTTATGTAGGCCCTGGTCCTCTTCCCAAATATTGAGTGGGAAGGGAGCCAACAACGGCGGGTAAATTTGAAGGGGGACAGCTTGTACAAGCTATCCTGACAAAGGCGGTCTCCACCTGCGAAAGGCTCTGGTGGTGACGTCGTCTTGGGCTCCATGATGACCTCCATCTTGCCGTCCTTCTGGTCTTGGTCTTGTTTCTTCAATATGGCAACCTTTGCCTGATGCCTCGGTACTCCTCGCATGCGCATGCCTCCTTAGCACCAAAGAGGAAACAAGGACGCTGTGCCCACTGGCGCCCTCCTGGTGTCGATCGTCATGGCTCACGTCACGAGAGCCTCGTGAGGTTTGCCTAGCCTTGATATCCCTGCTCCTCGTGAGCCTGCCTGACTAGGCCACTCTAGAGGAGGTCTTGCGTCGTCCGCCTCGTGAGGCTTGGCTCCTCGCGAGGGTCTTGGATGCCTTGTTGATGAAGATGGTCCATACGGCCTGCTGGCTTAGCCACGCCATGGGCCACAGGCAGGCAAGTCTGGGGACCCTTGTTCCCAGAACGCCGACAGTAGCCCCCGGGCCCAAGGTGCGCTCGGGCTTGGCTTCACGGCGAAGCCAAGGGTCAAGCATGGAGCACCGCGGCCCCAAAAGCCCGTGGCCTCGGTTGACGCGTGGCGGTTGATTGGACGTGAGCGTCTTCGCTTCCCCACGCTGCCCCGGCAACTGCACGACCTGACGAGTCCCTACGACAAGCAAAGGAACCCATCATTACCTGTGATCGTGGGAGGTGCCGGTTGGCCTTCTCTTTCTATAAATGGGGTGGGGCGCGGAGCCCCTGTTGCCCATATCTTCCTTGCTCGCTTGCTTCTTCTTCCTCGCTCCATTGCTTGTTGTGCCACCAATGGCGCCATGAAGGAAGCTCTCTGCCGCCGAGAAGGGAAAGGCCCCTCGCGAGGGACCCGGCTCACCGGCGCCCAAGCTTGGACGTGGCCGTCCGCGCAAGCACGCCATGTCCCCTGTCGCGGCCCACTGTCGGAGCAGCGCCGCGGCACGCGGAGGGGGGGGGTGTCCCAGCCGTGGTGATCCAGTTGATGAGGGGAGGCGTGCTTTGGTGGCGCGGCCCCCCTGTCCGCGCTTCCACACAGTGGAAGTGTCGCCGGAGTATGTCGTCTGGTCGGAAAATCCTGCCGGCAACTAGCTCCAACTTTCGCGCTTCTTCATCGACGAGCTATCGGCCTCTGGTCCAGGTAGACTCTGGATGTAGGCGGATGGTTGCTGCAGCAAGGCCTCTTGGGTTGTAGTCGTGACTTCCGCCGCGGGCAACATAGCCCTGGCCCGCGGTTGGCAGACGTTCCCCCATGCGCGTGGCTTGGGCCGGTGGTGCGCCCTCCACTTCAAGTACGATGGCGAATCAACCCTCTATGTGAGGGTGTTTCGGAAGATGGTCACCGCACCGGGTGCTGCCCCGAGGCAAACAATGGAGAGGAGATGTTCGGTCTCGGGGACGGTCACGACGAGGATGAGGGCGAGCCCGCCCTCGAGGGCGGCAGTGCCTTGTCCAGCTACGGCGGCTCCTCCTCCGGAGATAGCTCCAGTAGTGGGGGCTACGACTAGCCGCCGCGCCCGCATTGAAGGCGGCAGTGGGTCATCTTGTCGCCACGCCTCCGTGAAGCGTGAAGATGGATCCGACTAAGCTCGGGGTGCCGCTAGGGGTCTGCCTCCGCAGATTTCTGCAACGCTACTTTTGTTTTACTCTTTTTCCTGCATCAAGAATGTAACCAGTTTGGGCCCAGGGGGTGTGTATCGAACTATGGTTCCTCGGTTGTGGCACCGTGCGTGTTGTGTCGTTATTTCGTGCAAAGATAACTTAACCTGGTATATCCGGGACACCCTCTTCCTCACGAGGCGCTCATTTCCTCGTGTCCATCTTGCCTTGGTGGCCTACATTTGCTCAGGAATTGCAAAAGCTTGTTAGGAAGTGCGTTAAAAGATTTGTCGTTTGCCCTGGCCCTAACCTGGCGCCTTGTATCGGGGTACCCGAGGGGCAAGGACTAGGAGAGGCACGCCAGCTTTTGGGATCGAACGAGGGTGGCTCGCGAGAAGGCAGAGAAGGGAGAAAAATGCTCGCGAGGGAACCTGCCCAGCCCCCTCGCGAGGCATGTGTGAGAGAGAACATGAGCTAACCCGAGCCGGAAAAATGCAGCGAGAGTTGAGGGGGTCAAATCAGCAAGGAACGCCAAAAGCAAATTTCGATTAAGGAAAAGGGAGCCAAATGCGGAAAGCAAATGAAAAGCCGCATCCGACACCTAATCTAGTCTTCAAGTCTTCTCACCGGCGCGGAGCTAAGTGCTGCCACTAGGCGTGGGCGGGAGCCCCAGGGCCTGAGGCCGGCACTCCTGAGACTCCGGGGCGTGTACAGCCCCAACTCATTATTACGTGAGAGTGTCACGGGCGGCAATTCTTCATAGGCACCAGGCCTTCTTCACAGGCTCTAGGCCTTTCTTCTCACACTCTGGGCCTTGCTTCACAGGCTCTAGGCCTTGCTTCACAGGCTCTGGGCCTTGCTTCACAGGTGCTGGGCTGTGCTTCATGGGTAAAACTTCCGGAGGTGCTAGATGTTCCAGGCGTTTTGGACTGGTACTCTGTCTTGTGTCTCCAGGCGCACGGCGCCAGGCCTGGAGATGTGGACAACCTTAAACGGGCCCTCCCACATTGGTGAAAGCTTATGCAGCCCTCCCCTGGAGTGGACCCACCTCAGGACTAGGTCACCCGTCTCGAGTGTCCTAGAGAGGATGTTGCGGCAGTGGTATCGCCGCAGTGCTTGCTGGTACCTCGCCGCCCGTAGCGCAACTTCGCGGCGACGTTCCTCCCCCAACACGAGGTCCATCCCCTGCGTGGCGTCCTGCTGCGTTTCGTCGAACGCCAGGACCCATGCGGAGTGATGCTTGACCTCGTGAGGGAGGACCGCTTCAGCCCCGTAGACGAGGAAGAATGGAGTCTCTCCTGTTGGCTTGGTTGCGGTGGTCCAGATGGACCACAGTACGGACTGGAGCTCGTTGTGCCATCCCCTGCCGTAGGCCTCCAGCTTCTTCTTGAAGGTGCTGGTCTTGAGGCCCCTCAGGACCTCCGCGTTAGCACGTTCGTCCTGACCATTGCTCCTGGGGTGGGCCACCGAAGCATAGCAGATCTGCGTTCCAAGGTTAGCACAGTAGGTTTTGAAGAGGTTGCTAGTAAACTATGAACCGTATCTGTGACGATGCGGTTGGGGACCCCGAAGCGGCTCACGAGGCCCTTGATGAACTTGACAGTAGAGCCGACTGGGATAGTACGGATGGCTTCCACTTCCTCCCACTTGGTGAACTTGTCGATGGCGACGTAGAGGTAACGGTAGCCCCCTGGCGCCCGAGGGAACGGGCCTAGGATATCCAGCCCCCATACCGTGAAGGGACATGTGAGTGGGATAGTTTGAAGGCCCTGAGCAGGCTGATGGATTTGCTTGGCGTGGAACTGGCAAGCTTCGCAAGACTTCACCAGCTCGGCTGCGTCGTTGAGTGCTGTAGGCCAGTATAATCCACTGCAGAACACCTTGCCGAAGAGGGTCCGTGACGACGAGTGGTGTCCGCAGTCCCCGCCATGTATGTAAATTAGCAACTCCCTTCCTTGGTCGCTAGATATGCAGCACAGTGTGACATCGTTCGGTCGTTACCTATATAACTCGCCATCTTGGATACAGTATGCCGTGGCTTGTCGGGCCACGCGCTCTGCCTCCTCTTCCTTCTCTGGCAACGTCCCGTTCGTTAAGTGCTCCTTGAATTCCTTGGTCCAGCATTCCTCCTGGCGCTCGAGCGCCAAGAGCAGCCGAGCTCCGGAGGTCGGTCCACATGTCGGGGCTCCCGTGGCCGGAGGCTGGGGAGCTCTTCCCGAGGCTGAGTCGTTCTTGAAAGAGGTGGCGCAGTTGATGGCTTGAAGAGCTGCTCCTCAAAGACGCCTGGCTCCTGCGGTTGCCGCTTGGATGCTCTCCTGGCGTTGTCGTCGGCTTCCTTGCTGGTGCCCCGGGGCACGTGTTGCAGCTCCAGGCCCGAGAACTATTTCTCCATCTTGCGCACCTCCACGAGGTAGGCCTCCATATGCTTGTCCTTCGGTTCATACACCTTGTTGGAGAAGTTGACGGGAGTTGTGAGTCGCCCCTGAGGTGAGGCGCTTCACCCCTAGGGCCGCTGCAGCCTTCAGGCCAGCGATGATGCCTCGGTATTCTGCGATGTTGTTGGAGACCTTCTCGCTGTGCTGAAAGAAGAGTTGTACAGCGTAGTAGAGCTTGTCCTGGGTGGGCGAGATGAGCACTGCCCCAGCCCCCGCACCCAGGTGTGGGAAGGCGCCATCGAAATACATGACCCAACAGTCCGGAGCCTCACTTCCTAGGGAGGTGGACTAGTCTTCTCCTTCCTCAAGTGTCGGGGAATCCGTCCATTCTGCCACAAAGTCAGCCAGTGCGGCCCCCTTGATGGTGAGGATGCCCTTGCTCCCTGGCATCTTCATGAGATTGCAAGCCGGGTGAGTCGCCGCCATGAAATGGGCGAGAGCCGGGTACCCGAGGATGGCATTGTACAGGAGACTGATGCGAGCGATGTCGAAGTCCACCAGCTCGGTGCGGTAGTTATCGCGTGTGCCAAAGGTGACATGGAGGCGGATCTGTCCCAAGGAGCGGGCAGCTCCACCACCCACTCCCGAGGAGGGCTTACCAAGGCCGAGCCGCTTGAGTGGCACGTGGAGAAGGCTGAAGGCTACCACAGAGAGCAAGTTGAGGCCAGCACCACCGTCGATGAGGGTCTTGGTGACGGCCACGTTGCAGATGGTGGGCGTGCAGAGCATCGGGAGCATTCCGGAGATGGCGGTGGAGTCGGGGTGGTCTTCTGAGCCGAAGGTGACGTCGGCCTCTGGCGCAGCCCAACCCGAAGGAGCCCCCGGGCGCCTGGAGGTGGCCCCGATTTGACGAAGGAACGGCTTGGCGTGGCCGTCTGACGGCGGTACTTGAGAGCCGCCCAGCAGGTATGCGACTACGTGGTGCGCCGGCACCCCGTAGCGAGCAGTGACGAGGTCGCGGAGCTCCTCCCAAGATGCCACCGTGGATCTAGGAAGGTTGAGCTGCCAGGCGCGTGGCTCGCCGGCGAGGGCCATGGGAAGCCAGTTGGCGATGACCTTGTCATCACCCCCAGCTTCAAGGACGGCCTCCTCGTATGCCAGCAGGAAAGCTGACGGGTCCGCTGCGCCGTCGTAGCGCGGTGGCATCTCCGGCCTGAACTTGGGCGGCCACTGCACCCGCCGCAGGGTGAGGGCCAGGGCTCGGAGCCCCCTGGCCCCGTTGTCAACACTGACCGTCGGAGTTGGCGGCAGGGCGCCTGCCATTGGGCGAAGCACGGTGGCGACAGAGCGCAGATCGACGAAGGGGAAGCTATGGTGCACCCCTACCTGGCGCGCCAAATGTCGGATGTGGGGTTCTGGCAAACCCTTTAGGTTCGAACACTGGGGTGCGCGCGAAGTCTTTTCCTCCCACCAATCTACGCCCTAGCTCGCTAAGATCCCGCGGACGAACTAGACGAACTCGAAACACAGAAAGACACAAGATTTATACTGGTTCGGGCCACCGTTGTGGTGTAATACCCTACTCCAGTGTGGTGGTGGTGGATTGACTCTTGGGCTGATGATGAACAATACAAGGGGAAGAACGGCCTCCAGAGGTTGAGGTGTTCTTGTGCTTGGCTAACTTGTGCGGGTGAGAGTGGTCTGAAATGGTCCCCCTGCCTATGGTGGTGGCTAGTCCTACTTATAGAGGCCTTGGTCCTCTTCCCAAATATTGAGCGGGAAGGGACCCAACAATGGTGGGAAAATTTGAAGGGAGACAACTAGTACAAGCTATCCTGACAAAGGCGGTCTCCGCCTATGAAAGGCTCTGGTGGTGACGTCTTCTTGGGCTCCACGATGACCTCCGTCTTCCCGTCCTTCTGGTCCTGGTCTTGTTGCACCGATATGGCAACCTTTGCGTGATGCCTCGGTACTCCTCGCCTGTGCAGGCCTCCTTAGCACCAAAGAGGAAACAAGGACGCTGCGCACGCTGGCGCCCACCTGGTGTCGATCGTCATGGCTCACATCACGAGAGCCTCGTGAGGTTTGCCTCGCCTTGATATCCCCTCTCCTCATGAGCCTGTCCGACTAGGCCACTCTAGAGGAGGTCTTGCATCATCCGCCTCGCGAGGCTTGGCCCCTCGTGAGGGTCTTGGATGGCTTGCTGATGAAGATGGGCCATACGGCCTGCTGGCTTAGCCACGCCATGGGCCACAGGCAGGCAAGTCTGGGGACCCCTGTTCCCAGAACAGCGACAGCCGCCTTGCAGGACACCGCGACAGGCGGCATCTACGAAGCAGGCGGCTCCGAAGAAGCCGGCATCGAGACCTGGCCTGATGATGAGGAGGAGGAGTAAGAGTCGCGCCCTGCGCGGGGTGCCAGCAGGGCGGACACGGGCCCCTCCGTTGAGCTGAATGCTCGAGGCGGCACGCATAAGCATAAGCAAGGCGTTGTCTTGTTCGGCAGCGTGCCGAAGATGGCCAAGAATCCAGCCACCGCGACCAGGCGGAAAGAGGCCGCAACGAAGGCGGCCAAGTACCAGAAGCTCCCAAAGGCGCCTCCTATGGTGTCGGCGTAAGTATCTTTCCCTTGTGTTCTTCTTTCTCGTTGATTCTTTCTGAACTTCCTTTGTTTTATTTCTTGATTTTAGGGCTCCGCTCTCTCTTGAGAAGTCGGCCACCTCCTCGATCGTGGGGTCGGCGAAGACTTGCACCACCACCCGGGGAATCGATCCAGCCGCCGACCTCTGGGAGGCGACGGAGTGAAACGCGCAGGAGGCGCGCGAGGAGCGGGAAGCCGCCCGCCTGGAGAAGGAGGAGGCGGACAAGGCGGAGGCTACCGCTTTGAAGAAGCTAGCGGAGGCCGAAGCTGCCGATGTGGCGAAGAAGCAGGCTAAGGAAGCCACGCACCGTCAGTCGGCGATATTCGTCACCCCCCTGAAGTTCATGCCGACACCACCAGAGTTCGTGGTGCCGATTGGGGGAGCCGGCGATGAGCACCCGGTCATGGAGAGGTACGGCGTGACGTCGCCATGCCGGACATAATCGTGCCCCTGCCACCACCCTCCGAGGAGGCGCGGGACAAACAGCTGTCTGACCCGCCGGTGCCACCAGCCGGAGCCGAGCTGGTGACGGGCCCAACTCCAGAGGTCCGCACGCCCTCGCACCGCCGACTTGCAAAAGCAGCCTCGGCGCCACGCCCACTGGAGACTGGCGCCGCGAGCTCTTCGATCCCGGACGCCAAGGCGACCAGCACCGCGCCCATTGGGTGGGTGCGGGGAGGCGGGACGGGCCCTTTGAACAAGGCAATCCTGGACGTCCAAGCCAAGCTCCGCGCAGAGGCCGACACACTCAAGCACTGCAACAACGCGTTCCTGGAGTCGCGAGCAGCCATCCGGGTATGCTTCTTGATTTTTTGATTCTTGCACTGCTTCGTGGGGGCGCGCCAGCGCACCCACTTGGTGTAGTCCCCGAGTTTCGGGCCGGCTGCTGAGCAGGCGGCACAAGACTTTAATTGGCAAGCTCTGAGTACTGATACTGTCTGATATCTTTGCTGCAGGATTATCACAACCTTCGTGCGGCTGCCTTCAACTCCAAAGTCCAGGAGTCGGATCAACGGGCCGCCGAATTGTTGGAGAGTTGGAGTAAGTCTTTTTCTTTCTCTGCGAGGGCGCGCTGGTTCACCCGCGGGCTGTAGTCCCCGAGATTCGGGCCGACTGCTAAGCAGTCGGGCCGGATCTTCCTGGGAACTGCTTTTCACTTTGTTGATTGTTGACGTCCTTTTCTTCTTCTACTTTTGTAGAGGCCAACGCCACCCTGCAGCAGCAGCTGGGTGAAGCTAACACCGCGCTGCATGCCAGGGAGGCGGACTGCAACAAGCTGGCCGAGGAGCGTGACCGGCTGGCCACGCAACTGGCGGAGCAGGTGGAGCTTCTCAAGAAGGCCCAGAAGGAGGCGGAGGACAAGGAGGCAGGTCTCCTTGCTGAGTTCGAGATCGAGCGCTCTGCCTAGACAGACAAGGAGGCAATGCTGACAGCCGGCTTTGGCGAGATTGAAGACATGGTCGATGGTAAGCTGCCTCTTTACTCTTTCTTCAAGCCGCCGGCTTCTGGACTGGCCGACTTCTTGTTTCTGATCTGACCCTATGCTTTTTTGTCTGAGCAGACTTCTTCCCAAGTCACTCTGGTGCTGCGAACCAGGCTATTGAGGCTGATCGCGAAGGACGGAGGGCAGAAGGTGAGGAGATCGCTGCCAACTCCCCCCGCACTCTTCGCGAGCAGCTCCTCAGCATCCAGGTTCATCTTCGGCCGACTCGTTAGATGCTGCGCCGCCTTCAGCGTGTCGGCACCCAGGCGATCGCCGCCCTATGGCCCGATATGCTGGCTCCACGCATGCCCAGCCGGACTGCCGACTGGCTGGAGGTGGCGGTCGGCCGCCTTGAGGCGTGGAAGGGCTCCTCGGCCCGGGCCGGAGCACACGGGGCCTTGGAGTTCGTCAAGGCGTGGTACCCTGGGCTAAATCTAGCCCAGTTGACCACGTTTCGACAGGAAGCCCGGGAAGAGCTGGTGGCAGTGGAGGGTGATCTTGTCAAGCGGGCGGCGGCAATCGCCGAGTACACCAACACTAGCATCTTCATCCCGGAGCTGGCTGAGAATGGTGCCGAGGCGCCACCAGAGTGGTTCGGGCTGATCCCGGAGGATGGCAAGGACTCGGCCGAGGTGATCGACTCCAGCGACGAGGGAGAAGACGAAGAGGAGGAGGAAGGTGAAGAGGAGGCGCCAGAGGTCGGAGCGGACGGCCGTCCTCAACTCGACCGCGCTCCAGCAACGAGCCATGCCTGAGCGGGCCGGCTGTTGCTGAAGGCAATCAAGCGGGAACCGACTAGCCGACCGCTCAACCAGCCGGCACCACCGTTCTGCCGAACCTGTCTGCTGCTTCCTAGGCTGCTATTTTACCTTCATTTTTTCCTGCTTATCAGTCTAGACAAACTTTGTTAACTTCGCACAATTCCACCCGGGGGGTGTATTTTAAACTCTTGTTGAATGTCGGCCAATGGCCTTTTGACGTGTAAATATTTCTGCCAAGTACTATCTTTCCTTGCTTCTGCTCTTTGGCTTTTTTCCTTTGCCGCCTTCCCTCGGTTACCATCTTGCCAGCCGAACAGCCGTTCCACGGACTGTGGCTGGGTCAAGTACTTAGCCACTTTTGGGAAGGCAAGTACTTAGCCGATTAGAGTTTTCTAGCAAGTTAAGTAGGAGCTGGCCGGCCGGCTGCTTGACAGCCGGTCGGTGAGGCAGGAAGCCGACTTGGACTATGTGTATGCTTTGGGTCCTTAGCCATATTTCACGCAGACACCCCTTCAGCCTTAACTCCTGCCGACCGAACAGTCGCTCTATGAGCTGCGGCCTCCGACAGGAGAAAGCTTAGGTGCCAACTCATTACTTGTCCGGCTGCAGGAAGCATTTCATAGTACAAGGCGACAAGTCCCCGGGTCGACTGGTCGAACCAGGTGCTAGGCGAACTATTGAAATAACACAAATGACATGCGTGATACTTACCATATAGATAAAAGAGGGTAGTCCCCGAGCTCCTCTCGGGGGACCCGGAGTCTCCGTACTTAATACAAAAGTTGGCGTGGTACATACTGCATCAACTATAAACCTTCGCAGGAGGTTCACATTCCATGGTCGCTCCGTCTCCTTGCCGGAGTCATCTCTTTTGCACACTCGAGGCTTGCGTCGATGAGGTAGTAGGAGTCATTGCCCAACACCTTGCTGATAATGAAGGGGCCTTCCCACGGTGCCGGGAGCTTGTGCTGGCCTGCTGTTCGCTGGATCAGCCGGAGCACAAGGTCTCCTTCTTGGAAGGATATTGGCTTGACCTTTCGGTTGTAGTATCGGCGCTGGTTCTGCTGGTAGATGGTGGACCGGCTAAGTGCCAACAGCCGGCTCTCTTCCAGCAGATCGATGCCGTCTTGTCGTGCTTCTTCTGCCTCCTCTTCGGTGTACATGGTAACTCGAGGGGAGTCGAATTCTATGTCTGCAGGGATGACGGCTTTGGCACCGTAGACGAGGAAGAAAGGCGTAAAGCCAGTTGACTTGTTCGGAGTTGTGCGCAGGTTCCAGAGGACGGCCGGCAGCTTGTCGAGCCAACAACCGGCCGACCGCTCTAGAGGCACGACCAATCTGGGCTTGATGCCGGATAAAATGAGGCCGTTTGCTCGCTCCACCTGGCTGTTTGACTGCAGGTGGGCAACAAACGCTAGGTCCAGTCGGATGTCCTACATCACGCAGAAATGGGCCAAGGCGCCTTTGGCAAAGTTTGTGCCATTGTCGGTGATGATGTTGTGTGGTATGCCATACCAGATGGTGATGTCGGAGATGAAAGTCACAGCAGTCGGACCATTGAACTTCTTAATTAGGTTTGCTTCTATCCACTTGGTGAACATGTCCACTGCGGCAAGCAGATGAGTCATGCCGCCGCGTGGCGTCTTGAATGGTCCCATCATGTCCAGGCCCCAGACGGCTAAGGGCCATGCGATGGGAATGGTCTTGAGTGCAGAAGCCGGCGGATGTGGCTTTGAATGAAACTTCTAGCACCCTTTGCATTTCTTGACCAAGAGCTTGGCGTCTTCTAGAGCAGTTGGCCAGAAAAAACCATGGCGGAATGCTTTGGCCACGAGTGCTCTTGAAGCTACGTGGTGACCACACTCGCCTTGATGGATATCTTTGAGGATTGCTTGACCTTGCTCCGGCTCTACGCAGCGCTAAAAGACGCCAGTGACGCTGCGCCTCACAAGCTCTGTTGACTATGGTGTACGTTGCTGCCCGGCATTGCACTTGTCGGGCCGAGATCTCATCTGCCAGCAGCTCTTTGTTCACCAAGAAGTTGAGGATGGGCTGAGCCCATGAAGGTGCTGCAATTTCTTCGGCCGCTAGGACTGCTACTTGCACAAGGGCGGTTGGGCCGGGAGGTGGCGGGTTGGAGTCGGTTGTCGCTGGCTGAGTTGATGAAGTCCCCGGGCCGACTGCTGCAGTCTCCGGGTCGCCTGCCGAATTCCCCGTGCCGGCTGCCGGGGTCCTCAAGTCGGATCCGACTGCTTCAGGAGGAGCCAATACAAAGATGGAATCCGACTCTGGCGATGGTCGGACAGACGGCTTGAGGAGGCGCTACAGGGCGACGCCGGCTGGTATTGCTTGTCGGGTGGAGCCGATTCATGCCAAGGCGTCAACTTGCTCATTGTCATTTCTTGGCACATGGAGGAACTCGCACCCTTCAAAGTATCCACTGAGTTGCTGGACGAGGAAGCGGTAGCTTGCCATGTTTGCATCCTTGGCATGCCAGTCACGAGACGACTGCTGGACCACTAGGTCGGAATCTCCATAACACAGGACCCGGTGAATGCCGAGTTCCTTGGCAAGCCGGAGCCCGTGAATGAGTGCTTCGTATTCAGCAACGTTGTTGGAGGCGGCAAAGTGAATCTGCAGCACATATCTAAGCTTGTCGCCTTTGGGAGAGGTGAGAACGATGCCGGCTCCCAAACCGCTGCGCATCTTGGAACCATCGAAGTGCATTCACCAATGAGTGGAATCTGGCACTGGTGGCAGGTACTGCGTCTCGGCCCAGTCGACAAGGAAGTCGGCCAGTGCTTGTGACTTGATGGCGGTGTGAGGCTGGTAATAGATGGTGTAGGGGGGCAAATCTATGGCCCACTTGGCCACTCGGCCCGAAGCGTCTCGGCTTCCAATGATCTCGGCACGTGGAGCTATGCAGACCATGGTGATGGGGTGTTCTTGGACATATGGCTTTAGTTTCTTGGTAGCAAAGTACATGCCGTAGCACATCTTCTGGTAATGTGGGTAGTTCTGCTTGGAGGCTGATAGTACTTCACTGAGGTAATATACCGGTCTTTGGACTTGTAGAGCTCTACCTTCTTCCTTGCGTTCCACTACTATGACTGTGCTGACCACCCGGCTGGTGGCAGCGATGTAAAGGAGCATAGGCTCCTTAGGAGTCGGGGCCGCCAGGACAGGCGGAGTGGTCAACATCTTCTTGAGCTGAAGGAAAGCTTCATCCGCCCATCCGAGCCGGTTTATGACACCGGTGCCGATCTTCCCCGTCCGCACCAGCTTACAATGCCGCGGCCGACTCATCTGTCCGAGCTGCCTCTAAGGTTGCGGTCGTCCTTGTCGTCCGACTCTCGCGGCCTGGTCTACATCAACATACCGGGCCGCACCTGTCTGCATGAGCTGTTTATTGAGTATGAACAAGTCACAGCTTGGGTAGCCCGGTTTTCTTTCAACAATTTGGAGGCAATTATTATGTATTATCAGCCGTCGTCTGCACTGGATGGTTCAATGGACATGCACACAAGTCGCCGCCACTACAGTTTGGTTAAACTTCAAGGAGCCAGTTGGAAGGAACCATTGGCTGAGTTGCTGACACGGCTCATACGGGATCATTTATAACCCGCCGCAGTCACCTCAACCTTCTGTGGATTCACATCGTGCTATCAACATCAATAATATACAAGTTATGCCGGTTTATATCACGGTCAAGAGAGTCTCAAGCCAACTCCTCGAGGCACCTTTGAGACTCGGGGGCTACGATGACATGACTCAGCAAAGCTTGCCAGTTTCAGCCGGTTTAAGAAACCCAGGATGATGGAGAGATAGATAACCCGGTCCCGGAGACTACTGTTATATTGATGAAAATTTAGAGGCCATTAGAAAATTTCTAGCTTGGGAAGTATATGACACTTACAAAATCCCGGCTCAATGAAGAAGTTTCAGGTCATCAGAAAAGGATTCGGGTTTACAATCCAGTACAAGGGAAATTTGTTCTCCGACAAAGCTCTGAAGCGCTCAAATCCGGTTTAACAATGTCCGGTTCAAAAAGGAATTAACTTCTCGCAAGTTCGAGTTTAAAGGCCGTCAGAAAATTTCCGGCTGAAAATGAAGATTCCGGTTTAAAATCTGGTTCAAGGGAAAGATATCTCCCACAAAGCTTTGAAGCTCTCAATATCCGGTTTAACATCCGGTTCAAGGAGGATTTATCTCTTGTAAAAAATTAAAAATTGCCGAAGAGGACCTGCTGCCACGATGCGCGGTTCAAACATGGGTATCCCGCCTTAGTGGCCAGACATATTATTGATCACATGGGGGCTTCTGCTTCATAAAGCGGGGTCTCTGTTCTTTTACATCATGTGTGGTTACATGGAGTTGTTCTAAAGCGGCCTCCAGTTTACCCCTTGAGTTAGCTTTTCAAAAGCATCATGTTATATCACTTGGGGGCTTGGTCGTGTCTGAACCAATGCAATACCTCTTGATAGGCGAGAGCCACCAGATCACTTGGGGACTTGGTCACGTCTGAACCAGTCATGCCTCTTGATCGGCCTAAGGCCACAGAATCACTTGGGGGCTTGGTCGAACCCGAACCATTGCCATGCCACTTGATCGGCATAAATGCCATGGTAACGCCATCTGATCAGCTCAAATAAGCCTTTTTTTGCAAATGGTTTTATCATTGCCTTTGCTTCAATATTTTCCTTGATAACTGTTTCTTTTATTTTTGTTGCATTTTTAAACTGACAATTCTTAAACCGGTTCGACTGTCAAATTACAAAATTGACGGAACACGGTCAAATCTTAATCCGGAGACTATCTGCCCGGTTTGATTTTCTGTTACCATCCTATTATGGAGTAAACCGGTGTTTATCACAACCCGGCACGGTTTTATCATAAACCGGCACAATATGGTAGGAGTTATCAGTACTCAAGATTGGGATTATCACCCTTACTACAAAAAGTTGGTAAAAACAACAATGTGATTCAATGTCACAGGTATGATATATTTCATATTTGATTATTCTTAAGTACAGCCTTGACTAGTGACTGGGATGAACAACATGGATTTCTTCAAAATTGGTAGTATTTATATTGAAGCAAGTCTTAAGCCACCACTTTGTTCTGCTCAAGACATGGGGGCTACAGTTTTTATAACCCGGCTATTTTGGTAATGTTAAACCGGCAAGTTTTACATCTTCAAGCTGGCTGAATATCAGATAAGTATTTCAAGACCCATATTTCTTAAACCGGCACTTTGAAAGCCGACTCAAGTGGATTATTCTTCACAAATATTTCTCTGTGAGAAACCAATGTCAGCAAATGGATTATGAAGCTGGTATGTTGACCCGGATTTCCTAGAAGGAGGAAATAACAAGGACTTAAGGATGATCAGGTACCGGTTTACAAAAATTCTTAACCCAGAGCATAACCTGTCAAATTTGTTCTTGTGTTTATTTTGCAGCATAAGTTTACCGTGAATAAATCCAAGCTAAACATGGGGGCTAATGTCGGGGATATACCCCGCGGTGTAAACCGGTCGAAAGTTAACCCGGCCGGACTTGGCGGTTTATCTGAAGACCCCGCTGACACTTGGCGAGTTACTGGCGACCCGCCCTGACCTGGCGGTTTACAAGCAACCCACCTGGTCATTATGACTCACTGGTGATCCGGCGTACGGGACAGACGGATGAGAAGGCCCAAGGCCCAGCATGCCGGTTTATGTTAATGGTGGGCCAGTTTAAGAGGAAAGGCATGAGGAACATTATCTTACAAGGAGCTAAGACCTGGACTTGTATCCGGTTTGTATTAGAGATAGACTAGTCCTAATCCTAATAGAACTCTACATGTAACCCGCCCCTTCAACATATATAAGGAGGGGCAGGGCTCCCCCAAAAGGGAGAAGAGGGACAAGTTCCACAAGGTCGGACAAGTTAGGTTTAGACAATAGCTCTCGAAATAGAGCACTCTTGTTACCGTGATCATCATCATCAATATCAAAGAAACAGGATGTAGGCTTTTACCTCCACCGTGAGGGCCGAACCTGGGTAAAACCTCGCATCTCTCGTCCCGCTCAACCCCTCTCAAGCTACCACATAGATGCGTTGGCCTCGCGACTAAGTCCTGACACTAAGGACATCTGCCGTGACAATTCCACGACACGGCCTGTCGTTCCACTCGAAAAAAGTGGTCTTCTTCATGAGCTGGTACAGGGGAAGAGCCTTCTCGCCCAACCGACTGATGAAACGACTGATGGATGCCAAGCAGCCGGTAAATTTTTGCACGTCCAACAGTCGGGTGGGCGCCTCCATCCTCTCGATGGCCTTGATCTTCACAGGTTGCACTCTATGCTGTGCTTTGAGACCAAAAAGCCAAGGAGCTGGCTGGCTGGCACTCCAAAGACGCATTTCTCCGGGTTAAGCTTGATCTGAAATCGGCGCAAGTTCTCAACGATCTCCTTGAGGTCTTCTAGTAATGTTCCTCGCTTTTCGGTCTTCACCACCACATCGTCCACATAAACGTGGGCATTTCTGCCGAGTTGCTTGAGGAGACACTTCTGCATGCGACGCTGAAATGTGGCGCCGGCATTTCTCAAGCCGAACGTCATGGTCAGGTAACAGAAGGCTCTGAATGGCGTGATGAAGGCGGTCTTCAGCCTGTCGGCCGGGCTCAGTTTGATCTGGTGATACCCTGAGTATGCATCCAAAAATCTCAACAGCTTGCATCCGGCTGTGGAGTCAATCACTTGGTCGATTGTTGGCACAGAAAATGGGTCTTTGGGGCATGTGTTGTTGAGGCTGGTATAATCCATGTGCCACTGCTTGTTCTTCTTCAGCACTAGGACCGGGTTGGCTAACCACTCTGGAAAGAACACTTCCATTATAAAGCCGGCTGCTAGAAGCCGGGCTATCTCTTCTAAAATAACTCTTCTCTTCTCCTCCAAAGGCGGTGCAAGGGCCGCTTGACTGGATTGGCATCGGACCAGACGTGTAGCTTGTGCTCGGCGAATTCCGTCGGAACACCCGGCATGTCCTTAGGAGACCATGCAAAGATGTCCCGATTCTCACGGAGAAAATCGATGAGCTCGCCTTCCTATTTGCTGTCAAGGTTTGTGCCTATGACAGCGTGCCTTTTCGGGTGCTCCGGGTCCAAGGGTATCTTCTTTGTTTCCTTTGCTGGCTTGAACGAGCCCTCGGCCTCCGACTCCCTGGGGTTGAGTGACATTTTCGGCTGCTTGCCAGCCATCGCCATAACCCGGTCAAGGAGCCACTTCTCAGACGCGATCACGAGGGACTCGGCTAACCAGCTGCTCTCTGCTGCGCAGGCGGACAACTTCTTGTAGTCCCCTGCTATGGTCAGGATTCCCTTGGAGGTCGGCATATTCATCTTCAGGTAAGCATCATGGGGGACCGCCATGAACTTGGCTAGGGCAGGCTGACCAAGTAACTATTGATAAGGGCTCTCAAGGTCCACCACCTCGAACCAAACTGGCTCTCGGCAGAAATGATTTTTGTCCCCGGAGAGGACATCTATTAGAGTCTTGCCGATTGGTGAGCAGGAAAGGCTAGGAACTATGCCATGGAAAATAGTCCGGCTGGGCTGAAGATGTCTCTGCTTGATTCCCAACTTCTCCTTGATATCTTTGTATAGAATGTTGATGCTGCTGCTGCCATCTATCAGAACTCGGGATAAACGAGATGCTCGCTTCTCGGTGGCGAACGTGGCATCCAACACCAGAGCATAAGAGCCGGGATGGGGCATCACCTCCGGGTGGTCGGCTTGGCTCCAGCTGATGGGCTTCTCAGACCAATGCATGAATTCCGGGTTTCTGATGCCACCGCATTTACTTCTTGTTGATGCTGCCGTCTGCTGTGCCTATCATCGGTCATGCTGGTAAACATGACATAAGCCCCATGTTCTTCAGGATAATCATCCTGTATGGCACCGACAGGCCGAGCCGCCGGCTGCTGTGGGGGAGGAGACGGCGGGCCGGCTGGCGGAGGGGCCTAGAGTCTGTCACCCTTGGCGATCCTGGTGAACCAGTGGCACTTCCGAGTGGTGTGATTGGACGGCTTTGCACCGTTGTGGAAGTTGCAGGGTGCATTGAGACTCTGCTCATACGAGAAAGCGGGCTGCCGGTTGGGCTTTCCGCCCTTCTGGCGTTTGGGAGGAAGCTGCCCATCTGGGTGCTGATCTTCGACTATTGCCACCCGCCGGCTGGTGGGAGCCGGCTGCATGGCCTTGCGCTTGTTGTCATTCAGTTGCTGTCGCCGACTCGCCTCACCAGCCGGGGTCCGAGGAGCTTGAGGGGCCACCTTGCCTGACACATTGACTTGAATCTCCACCTTCATGGAGGAGTCGGCCATGGCGTACTTGTCTGCTATGATTAGCAGTTCGTCGAGGGTCGCCGGCTCGTCGCAGAGAAGCTTGTGCTTGAGGAGGGTGCCCTCTCGGCACCTGACAGTGAAGTACTCGATGGCCTGCACCTCGTGCACGCCCTCCCAAGAGTTGCGCAACTCGACCCAATGCGCGAGATAGTCGCGAGTCGACTCGTTGGGGCCCTGGACGCATAAGGAGAGCTGGCGGGGCATGGGCGGCCGCTTGTACGTGCTGGTGAAGTTGCAGATGAATGCTTCAGTAAAATCAACCCAGCTATTGACGTTGCGGGGCTTTAGGCTGTTCAGCCATGTTCGGGCCGTGCCCTGGAGCATGAGCGGAACGTATTTTACGGCAACGCGCTTGTTGCCGTTGGCGATGCTGACAGCTATGTAATAGTCAACCAGCCAGTCCTCCGGCTTTACGGAGCCAGTCTACTTGGGTGTATCTCTTGGAAGAGTAAACCCTTTGGGGAATGGCTCATCTCGGATGCGGGGGCCAAAAGAAGGCGGACCCAGCTCGTCTTCTTCTTCTAGCACCAGGGATCGATTGAGGCGATCGATCCGATGGCGGGCATCGTTTTCTATGATTCCTTCTCGACGGCCAAGGCGGCCGCCGAGTGATGGGTGATCAACAGGCGGCAGGGAAATGCGCCTCTCCCTGCGGGGAGGAGGAGGCGGACAGTCGTCTCGCCACCGCACTGCTTTTGGGCGACCGTCTTGGTCGCGCTTGATGGTGACATGAGTCCGACTGTGGCTGGCAGCTGGCTCCTTGTCTCTTCTATCGCGGACGTCACCAGTCGGTGTCCGGGATGTCGCGCCTTGATCTCGGCGAGGAGGCGGGTCATCGTTTTGCCGGCCGGGCGCTTCATTGCAGCACCCGACATCTTGTTGCTCAGCAGCCGCGTCAAGGAGCTGCTGAACTCGCTCCGTCATGTGGCGATGCTCGTCACCCTCGAGCTTGTCTAGCTCGTCCGCTGCCGCCTGGGCAGCTCGTATGTTCTCTGTAGGGGTGGCGTATACGGGGCGATCCGTCCTGAACATGCTGGCGATGGTTGCGCCACGCTGCCGGACCAAACCAATGCGGCTAGGCCTACCAGGAGTCGGCGTGCCGCCGATAGCACGGTCCATCTCCCGCTGTTAGGCCTCTGAATGGCGTCTCATGCTGACCAGCCAGTTGGCCCTCTCGACGAGCTAGACGCGGCGTGCTTCCAGCGTCTCAGCGTCGGCGTCTTCCAGGATCGGCGCAGCCAGGTCTTGCATCGCCGCCTGCAACGGATCCTGGCGAGCTCCACCATAGTGCTCGCCTTGGCTGATGACAAGCAACTCTGTGATGGTGCTGCCGCCGCTGTCCGCACGAGGAAGCAGCTCGTCGTAGACCACCACGTTGGAGGGGAACGCGTCAAGCGATGCCATGTCAGAGTCAACCAACATCGGGTCGGTGGAGCCAACCGACTCCAAGTCGGCGGCAGGCTCGCTGGCGACGTGGAGCTGATCGAGGAGGCTCACAAGGCGACTCTCGGGGCCATCGGTGCCCGCATCAGACGCGGGCTTGTCGGAGAGGAGAATATCACCAACAAGATCGGCGAGGCAGCTCGCTGGGCAGGCAACCTCCACGCCGTGCAGCGCATCGGCGCAGACGCCGTTTGGCGTGCCGGGCTGGCTGCGCTCGCCAGGAAGGAATAGGGTTCCCGTCCAGAACAGGTCTTCGAGAGACGGTGCACCTTGCCCCAAGGTGGGCGCCAAATGTCGGGGGTTGGGTGTGACATATGCCAATGGATGGCTTATCATGGTGGGAGCGAGTAGAACGTCGCTGGTGCCTGGAAGCGGGATGAGCCATAGGCACGTACACCAGCGTACTTTACCCAGGTTCAGGGCTCTCCTAGGAGAAAACACCCCTAGTCCTGCTCTGCGGGGTCTCCACATGATCACTAAAGCACTAGTGAGTACAATGGCGCTCCTCGAGCTGTATGCTTGAGGTAGAAGAAGGCAAGTCTTGCTCTCCTCTCCCTAGATGTGAGTCTAATTCTAACAGGTTCCAACCCTTTGCATGGGTGCCCTGGGGGTTTATATAGGCCTACCCCCAGGGGTACAATGGTAACTTGGCCAGGTGCGGGACCCAGCTGTCAGTCTCTCTGGTCACCTGCTTCTCCGCCGACTGCCGGGGCCCACCGTCTGGAGGGCCCCGCCGGCTGGTCTGGTACGGAGCCGACAGGCCACCCCCGCCACTCACGGGTCTTGCCGGCTGCGGGTTACTATTGCCGTGATGCTAATGGCGCTTTCTTGGTCAGGGGGCGTCACTATAGTCCCGCCGTCTGGTGGGGGATCATAGTAGCCACCCCGCGTCTTATTTGGTTAATGGTGCATGGGGCCCCGAGGAAGGAACTGGCCGATTGCCGGGACCCGGCTTCCCTCGGGTCCGACTGGTGAGGCGCCCGCCGTCTTTCGGGCTCTCGCTGACCGGCAGGGCCCATCGTCCTCGGACCGTACCGACAAGCAGTCGTGGGAACAGGGCTTCGCCTATCAGGAATGATGTCAGTGAGGAGTGGCAACAGTGCTGCGCTACGCGGAGATCTCCGCCTATACGGAGCACTGTGGCCACGCCCGGCCTTGGATACGGGGGGATGGGCTGCACTGCAGCCACTCCCCATCCTGTCTTCACAATGGGGGGCGTAGACTTTGAGGGCGCCATGGGCCGGCCGCTAGGAGCCGGCCTCTCTGGAGGCCGTCTGGTAGGAGTCTACCTGTCTTGGAGCCGCCTTCTCGAGCATTACCGCCTTCCGGGAGTCGGTCCCCTGGCCAGCCAGCCGCCAGGAGGCGGAGCTCTATCTTGATGTCTTGAGGGGCTTAGCCGGCCCCAATGTCTTGAAAGGTTCGAGGGCTCGGGTTAGGCTACCTGTGGCCCATTACTCTTACAAATTCGGTCGCACCGATTTGCAATTTTTGGTCAGATCGAAAAGCGCATGTGCAATGGCCTAAGCCAAATCAGTGAGACCGATTTCTAAAACTCGGTTGGTCCGAGATGAGTTCGGCGGAGACCTAACCCTAAATTTTCGAATCAACCCTAACCTAAAGGAAGTTTTCTCTGGACAGATTGATTTCATACATGGTAATGATCATGGAAAAGCAATGTGCTAGGAATCGGAGTAAGGAATTAGCAAACAAGATCGAACTCATACCCTAGTTCGACAGGAATTCTCTACGGCGATAACGGCGGGGCAGAATCCCGTTGACAGCGATGGAGACCAGCGGCAGGAGGTCACTGGCGACGAGGAGATGGTCCGGAGACCCGAGGCGGCAGAGCGGGATACGCGCGGGATGGGAGTGTTTTGAAGAAATTTCCAAAATCTCACCCATGGGTATATATATCCTGACCCTATCATTGTGACCGAGTGGAACAACTCTGTGGCACTAAGATGCAGAATCACAAGCGGTTAACAACTCGGTGTGACCGAAAAGTTCAAATCAGCTGCACCAAGATTGAAAACCTAGATCAACTCAATGAACTCGGTGTGACCGAAGTGGATGGATCGGTCAGACCGAAATGCACAGAATGCGCAAAGAGGTTTTGGAAGTTTAAGTCTATGACGAATCGGGGACTCCGAGTGCTCCTCACACAGAGTGGTTCGAATCTGACTTGATCAAACTTTGTGATGTAGCATGAATAGAGTTTAAGACGAGAAAAGCATAGATAGCTAGAGAAGGTCCTTAGGCATTCTTGTCCATCCATTTGGAAAAAGAGAAAAGCCAAACAATCAAAGCAATAAATGGATGTCCTTGAATGAGTAAAATATGCAATCAACATGCTCACGCAATAAAATGGCAAATGAAATATGTGGCAAAGCATGCACAAATACTCTAGCATCTATGAAGCAATTGGCGATGACTAGGTCATCTATATATGAGTATATTGACTTAGGTCAAATGAGAACATTTGATCGCAGGTCATACTCACCGTTTAAGCACAAGTGGGGTTGCCACTTTTACATAAAGCATTGTTGTGTTCACACCTTTATAGTTGCTTTAGCTCAAATGATTAGAGTAAAGCTCCCCCTAGATGTGATATCCCCCCCTAAGAGGGATCAACTAACCTTGGGTTTTGTTGATGATGACTTCATGTAGGTGTTGAAGATGTGGATGCTCAATGTTCATGTAGATCATTTGGAGCGATCCATTGGAGTGAGTTGCACTTTCAATACCTACACGGGTTAGTCCCACAAGGAACAAACAAGGATATCCAGAGACATAGAGTGATGTTCACACAAGATGATGTCCATGAATGCAATAGGTTACCTTGTCCCTTGTCTTACCAACAAGAGGGTTTGTGACTCCTTGAACTAGTGCAAGATGTGGAAGTTGTTTGCACTCGTCCTTGCCAAAATGATATGAGTGAAGTATGTTGGCGCAGTCACCCTCAAGAACTCTCTAGTTCTTCTTCTTCGGGATCCACATCATCTTGATGGGAATCCTTGGAGTTGTAGTCGTAATTGATGAAGTAGAACTTGATGTAGTCTTGGGAGCCCACTTGACCAAGGCCGTAGGAGCTTCTTCAAATGCATCAATCTCCTCTTGAAGCTTGTCCTTGCCTTTTTTCTTGTGGTCTTGTGGTGGAAGATCATCTTGAGCTTGTGTCCCTTGGAAATAAGTAGGATCATACTTCTCTTGTTGAGGAACAAACTTCGTCTTGGGGTATTGATCTTCTTCCCACTCAACTCCATTGGCATTGAACTTTCGTTCAAAACGAACACCTTGATTCTTCCGGTGCCTTCCTTGCTTGTGTACAATTTCCTCAAATTCCTTACTTCTGGTAAGGCTCTTGTAAACACCTCTCTCTATAATTCCCTTCAATAAGATATTTTCTTGCTCAAGTGTGACTTGGCTAAGAGAATCATCAGTGGAATCAAGAGAACTACTAGAAGCAACAACATTGGATTTAACATGATTATTGTTACTACTAGAAGAAGAATCTTTCTTACTATTATTGCTAGATTTAACTTGTGGCATGAAGGTAGACAAGAGTAAACACTTGGCAATGTAAGAAGAACTTTTAAGAACCCATGCTCTTGCTCAAGGTTGAGCTTTTCAAAGCATAACTTCTCATGAGTCTTTAAAAGTTCTCAATGATCTTCCCATGTAGTTTCATGAGCTAACTTAAGAGTTTTTAGCTCTTTAGTTAGATTCTCAATCTCCTTCTTATCATCATCATTCGTTGTATCTTGATTAGCATGATTAATAGCAAGTTCATCATAGTTTTCATCACTAGAGTTGTCAATAAGTAAATCATCATCACCTAGCAAGTCATCTTCATCACTATTGAAATCAACATACTCGGGGTGTGATACCTTTGGGCCTTTAGCCATGAAGCATCTTCCAGTTCCTTCATTTGGTGAGTCAAATATGTCGTAGGAGTTGGTTGACACAAGTGCTAGACCGGCAACACCTTCATCTTGAGTATATTCGGAGTCAGAGTGATAACTTCTCTCGGAGTGATTGTCAGAGTTGGAGCCGGATACCCATTCACCAACATGAGCTTGATGTCTTCGTTTTGTGTAGCTTCTTGATGACTTGTCCTTCCTTTCTGAATCCTTGCTTCTCCGTGATGTTCTTCATTCATAACAATCATCTCTGCTCTTCTCTCTTGGTGGTGATTATTCTCTTCTACTTCTCCTTTTGGGCGAATCCTCTCTTCTTTTGTAGGGGGCCGTACACTCATTGGAGCAGTGTCCGGGTCTTCCACAATTGTAGCCATTTCGTTCATGACTCGAAGGTCTTTTGTCATTGTAGGACCTTGACTTGGAACTTCTTTCCTTGCTTCTACTCTTGTAGAACTTGTTGAAGTTCTTCACCATTAGGCTCAATTCTTCATTGCTTGTTTCTCACTTGATGATGTAGGAGCATGACATGAGGCTTTGTAAGCACCACTTGACTTGTTTTGAAGCTTTTCCTTATCCTTGTGTGACATCTCATGAGCAACAATTCTTCCAATGACGTCCGTTGGCTTGAGATCTTTGTAGTTGGGCATCATTTGGATCAATGTGCACATGGTATCATATTTTAAATCCAAGGCTCTTAGGATCTTCTTGATGATGAATCTATCAGTCATCTCTTCACTTACTAAGCCGACAATCGCATTTGTGATGAGAGCAAGCCTAGAGTACATTTCAGTGACACCTTCACCATCCTTCATTTTGAACTTGTCAAGTTGACTTTGAAGCACATCTAATCTAGATTCCTTGATGGAGTCGGTACCTTCGTGCATATCAATCAAAGTATCCCAAATTTTCTTTGCATTCTCAAGACGGCTGATTTTGTTGAATTCTTCGGGGCACAATTCGTTGAAGAGGATATCGCAAGCTTGAGCATTGTATTGCAGCATCTTCAACTCTTCCGCGCTAGCCTCACGGTTCGGTTCTCTCCCATCAAACAATTCACCATGCTAGCCAATACACACAATAGCCCAAACGGTGGAGTTATGTCCAAGAATGTGCATTTTCATCTTATGCTTCCAACTAGCAAAATCAGTACCATCAAAGTAAGGACCTCTATGGTGGTAATTTCCCGCGCTAGACGCCATACTCTCCTCAGTTGTGAAACCATGGCTATGATCACCAAAGCTATGGAAATTAAGGAAAAAGGAGACCAAAGCTCCGATACCACTTGTAGGATCGAAAGTTTGTCTAGAGGGGGGTGATTTGACTACTTGACCAAATAAAAAACTAGCATTTTCCCAATTTTAAGTCTTGGCAGATTTTAGAAACTTATCACAAGTCAAGCAATCAACCTACACATGCAAGTCTAAGAGTATAGCAGCATAATGTAAAACATTTGCATATGAAGGTAAAGGAGGAGTTTGGAGGGAGCAAACACAATGTAGACATGGAGATTTTTGGCGTGCTTCTGATAGGTGGTGCTATCGTACATCCACATTGATGGAGACTTCAACCCACGAAGGGTAACGGTTGCGTGAGTCCACGGAGGGCTCCACCCATGAAGGGTCCATGAAGAAGCAACCTTGTCTATCCCACCATGGCCATCGCCCACGAAGGACTTGCCTCACTAGGGTAGATCTTCACGAAGTAGGCGATCTCCTTGCCCATACAAACTCCTTGGTTTAACTCCACAATCTTGACGGAGGCTCCCAAGTGACACCTAACCAATCTGGGAGACACCACTCTCCAAAAGGTAATGGATGGTGTGTTGATGATGAACTCCTCGCTCTTGTGCTTCAAATGATAGTCTCCCCAAAACTCAACTCTCTCTCACATATTTGGATTTGGTGGAAAGATGATTTGAGTGGAAAGCAACTTGGGGAAGGCTAGAGATCAAGATTCATATGGTTGGAATGGAATATCTTGGTCTCAACACATGAGTAGGTGGTTCTCTCTCAAAAAATGTATGCTAGAAGTGTAGGCACGTTCTGATAGCTCTCTCCACTAATGAAGAGTGGGTGGAGGGGTATATATAGCCTCCACACAAAATATAACCGTTACACACAATTTACCAAACTCGGTGGGACCGAATCAGAAAACTTTGTCAGAACGATTCAGTTGAAAATGTGAACGTTAGGCTTTTCGGTGGGAACGACATTTCAACTCGGTGGGACCGATTCCATTAGGGTTAGGGCATAACGTAATCTTGGTGAGACCGATTACGCAAACTCGGTAGGACCGACTTTGGTAATAAGCTAACCAGAGAGTTGGTCAGGAAAACTCGGTGGGACCATTTCACTCATTTCGGTGAGACCGAAACGTTACGAAAGGGAAATAGAGAGTTTGCATTGTGAACTCGATGGGACCGATCGCTCATCTCGGTTGGACCGAAACATTACGAAGGTAAATGGACAGTTTGCAATCCCATCTCGGTGAGAGCGAGATCCCTATTGGTGAGACCGAAATGACTAGGGTTTCTGGCGGTGGCTATGTCAAGTGAACTCGGTGGCGCCGGATAGAACATTTTGGTGGGGCCGAGTTTGACTTTTGGTTTTGTACATATGTGGATATGAGAAACCGGTTGAGGGTTTTTGGAGCATATCACTAAGCATTTGAGCAAGTAAGCCATTAAGCAACAACTCATCCTCTTTTAATAGTATTGGCTTTTCCTATGGACTCAATGTGATCTTGGATCACTAAAATGAAAATGTAGAGTCTTGAGATTGAGCCAATGTGTGTCCTTAGCATTTTGAGGGGTCCACATTCCTAATCCATGCCATGCCAATCATTGAAATTTCTAAAATGATCATCTTGAAATAGTATTAGTTCAATGAGCTATATGTTGTTAGTAATTACCAAAACCACCCAGGGATAGTTGTACTTTCACACTCCAAAGTCCCTATCACGGAGAACATAAGATGAAATTGCTTGTAGGGTACGAAACCACCATAAAGTTATTCTTCCTGATCAATCCATTGAGCTATTCCTATAAGTGTCACAAACAGCCCTAGAGTTCGTAGTAAAATAACACCATATGACACACATCAATCAACCCTAATGCCACCTAGATACTCCAATGTGACCACAAGTATCTGTGGTTCAATTATACGATATGCATCAAATAACTTCAGATTCATAATATTCAATCCAAAATAAAGAACCTCATAGAGTGCCCCAAGATTCCTACCGGAGAAACAAGGACGGAAACGTGCATCAGCCCCTATGCATAGATTACCCCAATGTCACCTCGGGAATCTGCGAGTTGAGTGTCAAGACATACATCATGTGAATCAATAGAACACCCCATTGTCACCATGAGTATCCCACGCAAGACATACATCAAGTGTTCTCAAATCCATAATAGTATCTAATCCGATAATAGTGAAACCTCAAAGGTAAAACTCAATTCATCACAAGAAGATAGAGGGGGAGAAACACCATATGATTCAACTCTAATAACAAAGCATGCGGTACATCTAGATCATGCCAAATCAAGAACACGAGAGAGAGAGAGAGAGAGAGAGATCAAACACATAGCTACTGGTACATACCCTCATCCCCGAGGGTGAACTACTCCCTCCACGTCATGGAGACTGCCAGGATGATTAAGATGGCCACTGGTGATGGTTTCCCTCTCTGGTAGGGTGCCGGAACAGGCTCCCGATAGGTTTTTCGTGGCAACAGAGACTTGCGGTTGCGGAACTCCTGGTCTAGGTTTCTTTCCGGGGGTTTCTGGATTTATAGGAATTTTTGGCATTGGTTTCACCTCAGGGGGGTCCATGGGGCAGCAACAAGGTAGGGGGTGCGCCCTAGGGGGTGGGCGTGCCCCCACCCATGTCATTGCCTCGGGACTCTTTTGGCCCAACTCTTTTGCTTCGAGGGCTTCTTCTGGTCCATCAAAAAATCACCGTAAATTTTCAGCTCATGGACCCCGTTTGATATTCCTTTTCTGTAAAACTCATAAACAAGGAAAAACAGAAACTGGCACTGGCACTGGGCTCTAGGTTAATAGGTTTGTACCAAAAATAATATAAAGTAGCATATTAATGCATATAAAACATCTGATGTAGGGTATGGACCCTATAGCCCGATCTTTCATGATAGGAGCGGGATCCCGTGAAGAACATGAAGAACACGAGGTGAAAAGAGAGGGAAAACGCAAGGGAAACACGAGGGAAACACTAACCCAACACAAGAGAGTCACACATGTGATATATCCTCGAATACATAGGGTTCACACGGTACACAATCAACCAAGGACGGTACAAGGGTAATGGTCTTCTCCGAGAGGAGGTCTTGATGTTCTTCTTCGTAAGGAGGTCTTGAATCCAAAGGGATCTTCTCCGAAGAGGCTGCGGTCTCTCAGGAGGAGTAGATCCGATGTGGATGAGCGAAGCTCTATCTCTCAAAATGAGCTAAACCAACGCTAAACCTAGAAAGTTGGATGGGGTGAAGTATATATAGTCCTAGTGCAAAAGAGGGGGCGAAGGGGTACATGGGCTGCGGCCCAACTGGAAACGGTGCACAGGCGTCGGACATCCAGGGATCACCGGTCGTCCGGAAGCTCGCGAGGGTCCGAACGTCCGGTGCCTGTCGGACGTCCGCAGATTCTTCTCGGGTGGTCTTCGGTCGGACGTCCGGTCGGGGTCGGACGTCCGGGTGTCGGTCGTCCGTCGGGCGTCAGATGTCCGTGGGTTTTGGCTCGGGTATGGAAACGCCAGTCGTCCAAAGGGGGCCGGACGTCCGGAGCCTGGAGGTCGTCGGACGTCCGGGATCTGTCGGTCGTCTGGAGCCTGGGGACTTCGATCTTCTCTTCTTTTTGTTTCCGTCTTCACGTCCATCTTCGTCTTCCTCTTCTCCTTGCTCCTTAGCTTCTCCATGATACCTAAGAATGCACAAAGTGTCCGTATGAGGTAGTATCCATGTCTCATGTGCATCAAAGTGGAAATCTGAGAGGAGAGATGTCACCTCGGTTTCAAGGGCTCTTGGACGTGCTCGTGTCATGGGTCCAAGAGGTGTTGTAGGAGATGTAGTTGGGTCCATGGGGATGGCCTTGGGATGCTCCGCATCATCTCCCCTCCCTTGGGGAAGATCCGTTCTCGGATCAAATTCTTCATCACCATGGAAGGGAGAGAGATCTTTGACGTTCAAGGTGTCACTCATGTTGTACTTGTCGCGCAGGAGGTCGATCTTGTAAGCGTTGTCGTTGAAGTGTGCGAGCACCTTGAAGGGTCCATCCTCTCGGGTCGAAGCTTGGACTTGCATTCTTGTGGAAAATGGTCCTTGCGAAGGTGTAGCCACACAAGATCACCAATGTTTAAGATCATAGGGTGCTTGTTGAAGTTGAGCTTGGACGCAAGGTATCGAACTTGGCGCTCGATGGTGTTCCTTGCATATTCATGCACCTTCTTGAGGTGTGTCGCTCTTTCACTAGCGTCCAAATTGATGTGCTCTTGGAGTGGTAGAGGGAGAATGTCCAATGGTGACAAAGGATTGAAGCCATAGACGACCTCGAAGGGGGACTTGCCGATTGGTGAGTGTTTTGCTCGGTTGTAGGCGAACTCGGCGATAGGTAGGCACTCCTCCCACTCCTTGATGTTCTTCTTGATGAGTACTCGAAGTAGAGCGGAGAGTGTGCGGTTGGTAACTTCTGTTTGGCCATCGGTCTGTGGATGATATGTCGTAGAAAAAAGTAGCTTGATTCCTAGTTTGGCTCATAGTGTCTTCCAAAAGTAGCTAAGGAACTTGACGTCGCGGTCCGAGACGATAGTCTTTGGCACTCCATGTAGACGCAAGATTTCCCTACAAAAGTGATTAGCAACATGTGAAGCATCGTCTATCTTGTTGCAAGGAATGAAATGTGCCATTTTTTAGAAACGGTCCACAACGACAAATACCGAATCCTTGCCATTTCTAGTCCTAGGCAAACCAAGTACAAAGTCCATGCTAATGTCTTCCCAAGGTTGGTGTGGAATTGGTAGAGGCATATAAATGCCATGAGATTGAGCTTTGGACTTAGCTTTGCGACATGTAGAGCAACGGTTGGTGAGGCGATTGACGTCGCCAAACATCTTTGGCCAAAAGTAGTTCTTCGAGAGCGTGGCGAACGTCTTGTCTCGTCCAAAGTGTCCCATTAAGCCTCCTCCATGAGATTCCTGCAAAAGTAACAAACGAAGAGAAGACTCGGGGATGCAAAGTTTGTTAGCTCTCATAAGATATCCATCTTTGATGTAATAGCGTTCCCAAGATGTGTGCGTCAAACACTTGGCATAAGAAGTAGCAAAAGTAGGATCATGCTCATACAAGTCTTTGATATGCTCAAAACCAAAGACATCCAATTCAAGTTGAGTAATAAGCATGCATATACAAGAAAGGGCATCCGCCTCAATGTTTTCCTTACCCTTAATGTACTTGATGACATAAGGAAAAGACTCAATAAATTCACTCCATTTAGCATGATGCTTGTTCAACTTGGTTTGGCCCTTAAGATACTTGAGCGTTTCATGATCGGTATGAATGATAAACTCATGAGGGCAAAGATAGTGTTCCCATTCAGGCAAAACGCGAACTAAAGCATATAGCTCTTTCTCATAGATGGGGTAATTGAGTTGCGCGCCGGAGAGTTTCTCACTAAAGTAAGCTATGTGGCGCTTCTCTTGCGTTAACACGCCTCCTATGTCATTACCATTAGCATCACAATGAATCTCAAAAGGTTTGTCAAAGTTGGGTAAAGCAAGCACGGGAGCATGAGTAAGCAAATTCGTAAGTTCATTGAAAGCGGTATCTTGGGATGGTACCCAAACAAAAGGCGCGTTCTTCTTGCTCAAAGCATGCAAAGGCGAAGTAATGGTGCTAAAATCCTTCACAAAGCAACGATAGAAAGCCGCAAGCCCAAGAAAACTACGCACTTGTTGCAAATTGGTTGGTTGTGGCCAAGTCTTAATAGCATGGATCTTGGACTCACCAACATGAACACCCTTAGAAGAAACAACAAAACCCAAGAAAACGAGCTTATCAACGCCAAAAAGGCATTTCTCCATATTAGCATAGAGTTGCTATTTTCGAAGAGTTTGCAAAATGGTTCGAACATGGGTGACATGATCTCTAAGAGAGTTGCTATAAACAAGGATATCATCAAAGTATACCACAACAAATATACCAATGTAAGGGCGAAAGACATGATTCATAAGACGCATAAAAGTATCCGGTGCTTCCTTAGAGACCCATAGGCATGACTAGCCACTCATACAAGCCAAACTTGGTTTTGAAAGAGGTTTTCCATTCATCACCCTCTTGTATGCGGATTTGATAGTAACCACTCTTGAGATCAATTTTAGAAAAGATAGTGGCACCACTAAGCTCATCAAGAATATCATCTAGGCGTGGAGTGGGATACCTATAGCGAATGGTGATAGCATTGATAGGTCTACAAACGGAGCACATGCGAAAGCTACCGTCACGTTTTGGCACAAGAATGACCGGGACGACACAAGGACTCAAACTTCACGCACATGTCCATGGTATATGAGATTCGTTACTTGCCTTTGTATTTCTTTGGTGTCTTCGGGGTTGACGCGGTAGGGAGCTTTGTTCAGAAGCGGTGCTCCGGGGATGAGGTCGATGAGGTGCTCAATGCCTCGTAGTGGAGGTAGTCCCAGAGGTAGCTCGTCGAGGAAAACATCGTGAAATTCCTACAAAAGAGAAGATAACGCTAGAGGAAGAGTGTGAGAAGTGTTAGTTTGTGGGGAATTGTCCTTGCACACAAGGACGTAGTGTAGGACACTAGATGGGTTCTCACACACTCCACTTATCTCACTTTTGGTGGCAATTAGGACTAAGTTCTTCTTTTTGCTCATCGTGGAGGTGTTCGATTTGGGCTTGTGGCGCTCACTCTCTTTTTTGTGGCTCGCTCTCTCACTATGATCTCCATGATGGGTGTATTGATTATCGGCGATCACTTTACTTGGCGACATTGGACGTCGGACGTACACCTTGCCATTCATCTTGAAGATGTAGTGGTTCGCTCGACCATTGTAGATGACTCCTCTATCAAATTGCCATGGGCATCCAAGGAGAAGATGGCAAACAGTCATTGGAACGACATCGCACTCCAAGGTGTCTTCGTAGGCGCCAATTTTGAAGGAGACTTGTACTCGGTGCTCGACTTGGATGGTGCCGGAGTCGCTAAGCCATTGCACTTTGTATGGATGTGGATGCTTCTTCTTGGACAATTGGAGCTTGGGTAAAAGTTCTTCACTTGCAAGATTATGACAACTCCCTCCATCGATGATGACTTTGACGGATCGTCCAATGATTTCGGCCTTGGTGTGGAATATGTGGCATCATTGGTCTTCTTCTTGGTGATGTTGGAGAGTCAAGACCTTGGAGACAACAAGGGTGGGACTTGAATCTTCATCTCAAAAGACTTGTTCTTCTTCATCGTTCACTTGCCAGTGCATGGCGACTTGCTTGATGGCGTCCATTTCTTCTTCACTCATTGAGTCGTAAGTGCCATCGTCGTTGAGCATCATGGTCCGCTCGTTGGTGCACTCATAGGACTTGTGGCCTCGGCCTCCGCATGTGAAGCATTTGAAGGAACTTGTCTTGACGGTCTCATTGGTTGGAGTGGATGATGATGAAGCTCTCAGCTTGAAGTTTCTCGTAGTAGGAGGATGACTTGGAGTTGACGAAGCTTTCTTGGAACTTGAATTGTCGATGATGCTAGTAGAAGGCTTGGTAGTCGGTGTTGGAGTCATTGAAGCTTGGTTGTTGGAGAAGCCGTATGTATTGGGAGAGAACTTCGCATACTTGAAATCATCTTGTACTTGGCGTTTTGCTTTGGTAGCTTGATGCACTAGCTCGATGAGGATCGAGTATGGTTGGAAGTCGGCGATCTTCCTGATAGGATGGTTGAGTCCATTCAAGAAACGTGCCATGGTTTTTCTCATCATCATCCGACACACTCGCTCGTATCATTGCAATCTCCATCTCCTTGTAGTACTCTTCAACGCTCTTGGTTCCTTGCTTGAGTAGTTGAAGTTTCTTGAAGAGGTCGCGGTTGTAGTAGGTAGGTACAAAGCGTGCTCTCATGACATGTAACGCCCCGGATACAACTTTCCATATTGGAAACTCCGACTCTTGCCTTTTCCGGAGTTGTGATATGAGATTCCCTTCGTGGTTGGGTTTTATCTTTGTTTTGCATTTTGTTCATGTCATGCATTTCATATCATGTCATCATGTGCATCTCATTGCATACGTGTTCGTCTCATGCATCCGAGCATTTTCACCATTGTCCGTTTTGCAATCCGACACTCCTACGTGCACCGGCGCCCCCTTTTGCTTCTTTTCGTGTGTGGGTGCTAAACTTTCTCGGAATAGACCGAGATTTGCCAA
This sequence comes from Triticum dicoccoides, assembly GCF_002162155.2. Lineage (NCBI taxonomy): Eukaryota > Viridiplantae > Streptophyta > Magnoliopsida > Poales > Poaceae > Triticum > Triticum dicoccoides. The sequence continues at coordinate 378,789,799 of NC_041392.1, read as the reverse complement.
GTGGCCTTGGTACACCACCGGTAGACCGCCTATCAAATTTTGTGTCATTTGGAGTCCGTTTGATACTCCAATAGTTAACCGGGTAACCCTAAAGGCCTCATGTGTGTTGCAGCCCAACACCCCTCCAAAACGGCCCAACAACCCATCCAAACCCCTTCCATGTCCTCCGCCGTCGGATCACGGTCGCGTGGGCGAAAACTACACCTCATTTGGACATCCTTACCTCCCTATACCTATATAAACACCTTCCCTTCCATTTTCGCGCAGTACAAACCCTAGCCCCTTCTCCACCGCGCCGCCGGACATGTCCGCCGGACACGTCGCTCCGCCCAATGGCTAGCCGCCACGTCAGCCTTCCGCGCCCCGCACCAAATCTCCGCCTACCACCTGTCGCGCGCCCGTCGCGCGCGCCGCCGCGGCCCGCCAGACTCGGATCGGGCCCGCGCGAGCCCGACCGGCCGCGCCGCTCTTCCGCGCGCCTGTACCTCGCCGCGCCGCATCCTCCGCCGCCCTCCGCGCCATCCCTCGCCGCCGGCCGCCACATCCTCCGCCGCCCTCCGCACGCCTCACCGTCACCCACAGTCCGCCATGCTCGTGTGCATTGCCGCTGCCGCCTTACCTTCCCGCCTCGTCAATGGCGCCCTGCAGGAAGCCGCCGCCCACCATGGTTGCCCCGCTCGCCGGAGCTCTCCACCGGCGCCGGAAACGGACGGATCGGGTGGATCCTGTTCGGATCCGCACCTCCCGGGCCTCCTCCGCTCCTCCCCGACGTCCAGCCGCCGCCGCCGCCTTGCCATGGTTCCTGCTCGTGCGGGAGCACGAGGAAGACGACTAGCGCCGCCGCCACCCATCATGGGCCCCATAGTCGGCCCGGCTCCATCGGCCCAGCCCGGCCACCCCTCCTCCTCGTGGCCTGCTGTCACGCCAACTGGGCTGAAGCCCACGTAGTGAGATGCCCTATTCCCCGCCCAGGCGTCTTTTAGCTATCCAACGCTCAATTTTCAGATCTGGAATTTCGACTAAGTCCTTTAATTCCAGCATCATATAGGCATTTTGTGAGGGTCATATCTCTATGCTTGTTGCTCCATTTCATGCATATAATATATCAAAATGTTCAGCATGATGTGCTCTTCATTTTGTTCCATTGTGACATGCTTGTTTGAGTCCATCTTGATGCCCAAATCATTGATGCAAGAGTGCTATAAATTGTTAGGTGCTGTTTATTATCAGAGTATGAGGATTTGTCATTTTTGCTACATTTGTTGTGTGCTGCATATGGGGATGAGCTCTACATGTGTGTTGATCTATGCCATGCCATCCTTACAGAGATGCTTGCCATGTATTTTTGTGATCAATGTGGTGACTAGCACAAGCATGCAAAGTAGCCTTCATGTTATTGCTGATTTCAGGATCTTAGGATTTTGGCTAAGTCTTTGTCTGCTGTTATTTTTATGCCATGTATTCATGTTGCTACAGTGAGATCCAAGCTTGTTTTGAGTTGCTTCAGTAAGGATGATTTGGACATATGGTTGTGCTCTATCCATCCATGCCCCTGTTTACAATTATGGAGTGCCCTAGCATGACTTAATATTGCTCTACTTTTGCTAGGAAATGTTCCTGGCAGATTGTTTACATGTTAATCAAATTTGCCATGGTTGTTGTAGTTGATCCATGCATGCTATGAACTTGCTCTTACCTTGGTTAGCTTCACACACATGCCATCTTGCTGATGCTATGCTTATCTTGTCATGCAATGCCTTGTGTTGAGTGAATCGATCTCGCAAAGATGTCTTCATAATTCTGTTTATGCCATGCCTAGTATTCTGCTAAGTCTGAATCTGTTACCGAAACTTCCTATGTTTACATGGGTGCCATCATTTTTTCTATGCCTTTTTGGCTTATGGTCAGTAAGGGACTTCTGTACTATGCTTTGAGTACATTCATGCCATGCCTTTGCTTGCTATGATTTGTTCCTGTAGCATGTTCTTTTTTCTTGCTCTAAACATTGCTTCCTGATGTTATTCCTGACATGTTAATATTTTCACTAAATCTGTGAAGCTAATATCTTTTGCACTTTTGCCATGCTTGTTTGAACCTGCTCTTGTGTGATTTAGCTGTAGCTCAGTGTTCATCTTTTGTCAAGCATCTTGAGTAGATCGATGTCATATGCTTTCTTGCTATGTAGGAGTGCAGTAGTTTAGTTTCTTGTTACATTCTAGATGGCATCATGCTGTTAATCGCAGAATTGTGTCATTCTTGTTTTGCTTGCCATTTGCAAACTGTGCATCCGATTCTGGCGATCTTTATATCGATTTCGACCGAAAGCATCTCATCTTCCAACGGCACACTTGGTTTGCCAAGTTGATGCCTTGTTCATTCTTTTCCTTCCGGAGCACGCATATGCATTGCATATCACATCCCGCATGTCATGCCATGTTTTGCATGATGTTGCTTGTGCATTGCATCGTGGTTGATTGTTGTTCCTTTGCTTGTGTTCTTGCTTTGGGTAGAGCCGGGAGACGAGTACGTGATCGAGGAACTTGTTGAGTATGCTTACGAGGATCAAGCTTTCGTCTACTCCGAAAAACTTTGTAGGCAAGATGACCATACCCTCGAAATCACTTCTATCATTGCTTGCTAGTTGCTCGCTCTTTTGCTATGTCACGATACCTACCACTAGCTTTATCATGCCTCCCATATTGCCTTGTCAAGCCTCTAACCCACCTTTCCTACCAAACCATTGTTTTGCTATGTTACCGCATTGCTCAACCCCTCTTATAGCATTGTTAGTTGTAGGTGAAGATGAAGTTTGTTCCATGTTGGAACATGCATATGTTGGGATATCACAATATCTATTATTTACTCTAATGCATCTATATACTTGGTAAAGGGTGGAAGGCTCGGCCTTATGCCTGGTGTTTTGTTCCACTCTTGCCGCCCTAGTTTCCATCATACCGGTGTTATGTTCCTTGATTTTGCGTTCCTTACACGGTTGGGTGTTATGGGAACCCCTTGACAGTTCACTTTGAATAAAACTCCTCTAGCAAGGCACAACCTTGGTTTTACCATTTGCCTCACCACCACCTACTTTTCCCTTGGGAGTCGCGCTCCCGAGGGTCATCTTTATTTTAAGCCCCCCCCGGGCCAGTGCTCCTTTGAGTGTTGGTCCGAACTAGAGTCCTTTGCAACGCCGCCTCGAGGAAACTCGGGGTTTAGTTTTAGTTGTATGGAGCCCTCATCCGGTGTGCCCTGAGAACGGGATACGTGTGACTCCTATCCGGATTTGTCGGCACATCGGGCGGCTTTGCTGGTCTTGTTTTACCATTGTCGAAATGTCTTGTAACTGGGATTCCGAGTCGGATCGGGTCTTCCTGGGAGAAGGAATATCCTTCGTTGACCATGAGAGCTTGTGATGGGCTAAGTTGGGACACCCCTGTAGGGTTTTGAACTTTCGAAATCCGTTCCACGGTTATGGGCGGATGGGAATTTGTTAATGTCCGGTTGTAGAGAACTTGATACTTAACTTAATTAAAATGCATTAACCGCGTGTGTAGCCGTGACGATCTCTTCTCGGCGGAGTCCGGGAAGTGAACACGGTTCTTGTGTTATGCTTGAACGTAAGTAGTTTCAGGATCACTTCTTGATCATCTTTAGCTTCTCGACCGTGCTTTGCTTCTCTTTTCGCTCTCTTTTGCGTAAGTTAGCCACCATATATGCTAGTGCTTGCTGCAGCTCCACCTCACTACCCCTTTCCCACCTTAAGCTTAAATAGTCTTGATCTCGCGGGTGTGAGATTGCTGAGTCCTCGTGACTCACAGATACTTCCAAACAGTTGTAGGTGCCAATGATACTAGTGCACGTGACGCAACCCAGCTCAAGTGGGAGCTCAATAAAGATCTTGTTCGTTGTGTTGTTTTCGTTTCTGGTTGATCAGTAGTGGAGCCCAGTTCGGACGATCGGGGATCTATCATTTGGGGTTGTCTTCCTTTTATTTTGGTTCTATAGTCGGACAATGTTTGTAATTTGGATGATGTATGTTTAATTTGTATTGGTGTGAAGTGGCGATTGTAAGCCAACTCTTTATCCCTTTCTTATTCAGTACATGGGATGTGTAAACATTACCCCTCTTGCGACAAGCATACTATGCGGTTATGCCTCTAAGTCGTGCTCCGACACATGGGAGATATAGCCGCATCATGGGTGTTACAAGTTGGTATTAGAGCCTTCCCCGACTTAGGAGCCCCCTGCTTGATCGAATCCCTGACGTTGTTGAGTCTAGAAGAAAATGTTTTGAGTCTTAGGATTATATATATCGGAGAGTAGGATTCTTTTTACTCCTCAGTCCCTTCGTCGCTCTGGTGAGGCCTCCTAACGTAGATTTTTGACTCTTCTCACCTCAAATTTCATGAAAAAAATTTAGGATCACATGGGTATCTTGGAATCGTTTCGATGGTTTTGTGACGAGAACATTGCTCTTGGTGCCTCTTGACATTTAGGGGTTGTGGCAGTGTCCCGGGGAGTTGAGCTCCGAGGTGTTGTTGTCACAATTTTATCATTGCAGTTCTGGAATACCTAAGTTCGCCGACATCAAAAATGTCCTTTATGCAGTTGTTGGTGAGATAACCTCGACGCCACCCAGTACTGGGGCGGGAGTTCGAGAGTATTGCCATAACTCGTATAACGGATGCTTTTCGAAGGTTGAGGTAAATGATTTCCGAAGGTTTCTTGGTTATGTGTTGAAGGATGTATACAGCTGAATGTAGGATTTGCTAGTTTTGGGTGAGATATTATGCTTCCCCTGTATCCCCAATGCCTGATTGCATAACCATAAAGTTTCGGCAGTTTATAAGTGGGAATTCAAGTAGCTCCTAGAATATCTTTCCAACAGACACATGATACGATATGGGATCTATCATATGTTTGTTTTCGGCTTATTTTACAAGCCAATCCTTTGTTTTGTTTTGAGTTGTGGTATTCAAGTTGCTTCAATGTCAAGTGTTGATTCCATACCTTTCCTAAGTGGTGTTCTCATACTCCTATGTGAATACCAATCCTTCATGATAATCGAGATTGTAATGTCAATCCTTTTCAACCAGTATGTTTCTCTTCAAGTGGATCCGATCATTTCAACATACGCAAGATCACCTCTCGGTTTTTTCCCAATGTTGTTCGTTTCATCTGTCCCCAAGTTGCATTTGTTTTCCCACCCTCCCACCCTTGTTTCTTCAAGGACTCATATTTCTTAATCATGTATCCTTTTATTGATGGGAAGTCTCTCCATTCTTTTCCATCAATATTCTTATCCGGTGATTCTCAGGAAGATATTAACGGAGCTTCAAATTCATCATTCTTCGTTTCTTTTATCTTCTGCGGTGGATTCAAATCAAGCTTTCGGTGTTGATCTTATTCTTCCCTTGTTTCAAATGTTTTCCCATGCCGGTGCACCTCATAATCAGTCCCCACTTGCTACTCATTGTTCCGGAGTGCTGAAGATATCTCAGAAGATTTGCGTCTCCATAATCAATCCGTTCAAGATATCTCGAGGTTGTTATCTCTTTTGAGCCATTTAATTCAATCGGTGCAATCTCCTTTTCAAGTAATCAGTTCAACGGTGTATCTTTTGAGTGGGTCCATAACCCACATGTCTTTTCCCAGGATCTTACCTCACTCTTCTTTTTTCTGGAGCTTCTCAAATTCATTTCAAAGTTTGACGTAAGAATGAGTTTTCATCAGTCAAATGCCTTCTCCAAGATCTTTCTAATTCTTTCATCGTTCGTTCAACCTTTCTATTTTTTATTCCGGAGTGCCTCAACAATTCATGGTGGTGTTTCTCATCGCCATTCTCATCATTTGAATACCAAAGAAGAAGCGTTTCCTCTAAATCTTACTCCATTCTCTTCAAGATTCATGGTGCTAGCTTTATGCCATCCTCTCATCATTGTTCTCGATTGTGAGAATTATTTTCACCCATCCAGAGCAATTCAGGAGTATTTTTCAGTTTGATTATCCGGAGGCCATCATCTTAGAATTATTCATTCTCAGCTTTCAGCTCTCTTTCTCTAAATCTTATCGGTGCATCGTTCAAGTATTCTCTAATCATCTCGTGATCTATTCGTTCTCATGCATCTAAATTCTCTCAAGTGTCTTCGTTCTTTTTATAATTCTTCCCGGTGTTTCTTTATCTTTTCTTCGTTCATTTTCAATTCTTATGGTGGTTCGTCCAAGAGTTCTCTTCCTTCATTATCATACAGATTCATTCGTTCTTTCCAATCCCGACTGGTGATTCGTTGAAGACCTTCTTAAGTTCGCGCTATATCTATCTTAATCATTTCTACGAGAATAAGTAGTATGCCAAATCCGTTGCTTGTCATCAATCTAAAGTGGTGAAGGATACGCATAATGTAATTCTTATTCTTGTTTCATCGAGTGAATTCAATTCCTTATTCTGGAGGTTCATAAAATTCTCGGTTTCTATTGGTTCATCTTTTCTTTTCCCAGAGTTACAAGCTCTATCTTCATGAAGGTCCATCTAATCATTGCAAGGCTTCTCCTGGAGTTCTTCTCAATTTCTCTTCCTTTTGATCATTCTTTTATTACCGGAGTTCTTCATGGAGGCTACATGGTGGTTCGTCAAGGATTCTTTTCACTCTTCATTTGTTCTTCAAGATTTTTCTCGGATTTAAGATCTGCCAAGCTATACTCAAAATTAAACATGGTGTTCAACACATGTCTTGTTTTGAGGAGTTCAAGCATTCTTCATATTGCATTCCGAAGTTCAATTCTTTCATATCTCATCTTTTGAGGTGGTGTTATGTCATTGGTGATAATTTTCCTTCATGTTCATGATTGAAAAATTGTCAGGAATGAGATATTTAAATCCACCATTTTCTCTTCGTTCAAGAGATCCTTTCAACCCATCAATCTCTTCATTTGAATTATCTTGGGTTATATTTCACCTAAAGCTTTCCCTAAGGATTGTTGCTAATTATGGTGCTCATATTGACCCAAGTTCTTCATTTATCCTCCCAGTGAAATAAGTTTCTCGTCTGCTTGTTCATATCAATCCAATCCATTATTTTTTCGGTAGTGGCAGAATTTCACCTCAAGTTTTCGAGATGTTTTCCATAAGCCCACTACAAGTTTATTCGTTTCGTTGTGGGTTTTCCAACAACTCCGTTATAACCTTCTTGGAAGGGTGCTTTCCAAGCTCAATTGTGGAAGAAGTTGTCCTTTTTCTTTTCCATTCTGTTATTCCAATGATCTATCGTCTATTATTTCTTCCGGAGGCATTGTGATGTTACTCTCTTCAATCATCGTCTCGATTTGTGAGGATCATGTTCTTTCATGTTTATCCATTTAACCGGAGTGTTGTGTCCTCTGCTCAAGTTCTTTTCATCTTATCAAGTCTTGCATCTCTTTTCAACCAGGAGTGTTGTCTGAATTTGTTCTTCCTTGTTCCTCTTTTCTGAGGAGATAGTCAGCTTCGTTCATCTCCGTTGTATTATTTTCTTGAAATGGTTTAACCTTTCAAGGTTCTTTCGTTTCACTCGTTTGTCAAAGAAGCAACTTTGTTTTACCTCTTCATCTTCCATTTTTCCCTCCGGTGCCATCCTAGATCTCGGGACGAGATCCTCTCGTAGTGGTGGAGTGTTGTAACGCCCCGGATACAACTTTCCATATTGGTAACTCCGACTCTTGCCTTTTCCGGAGTTGCGATATGAGATTCCCTTCGTGGTTGGGTTTTATCTTCATTTTGCATTTTGTTCATGTCATGCATTTCATATCATGTCATCATGTGCATCTCATTGCATACGTGTTCGTCTCAAGCATCCGAGCATTTTCCCCGTTGTCCGTTTTGCAATCCGACACTCCTACGTGCACCGGCGCCCCCTTTTGCCTCTTTTCGTGTGCGGGTGTTAAACTTTCTCGGAATGGATCGAGATTTGCCAAGTGGCTTGGTACACCATCGGTAGACTACCTGTCAAATTTCATGTCATTTGGAGTCCGTTTGATACTCCAACAGTTAACCGGGTAACCGTAAAGGCCTCGTGTGTGTTGTAGCCCAACACCCCTCCAAAACGGCCCAACAACCCATCCAACCCGCTTCCATGTCCTCCGCCGTCGGATCACGATCACGTGGCGAAAACTACACCTCATTTGGACATCCCTACCTCCCTCTACCTATATAAACACCTCCCCTTCCATTTTCGCGCAGTACAAACCCTAGCCCCTTCTCCACCGCGCCGCCGGACATGTCCATCCGCGCCGAACATGTCCGCCGGACATGTCGCTTTGCCCAATGGCTAGCCGCCACGTCAGCCTTCCGCGCCCCGCACCCAACCTCCGCCTGCCAACTGTCGCGCGCCCGTCCCGTGCGCCGCCGCGGCCCGCCGGAACCGGATCGGGCCCATGCGAGCCCGACCAGCCGCGCCGCTCTTCCGCGTGCCCGTACATCGCCACGCCGCATCCGCCGCCGCCCTGTGCGCCGTCCCTCTCTGCTGGCCGATGCATCCTCCGCCGCCCTCCGCGCGCCTCGCCATCACCCGCAGTCCGCCATGCTCGCGTGCGCTGCCGCTGCCGCCTTACCTTCCAGCCTCGTCGTTGGTACCTTGCAGGAAGCCGCCGCCCACCATGGTTTCCCCGCTCACCGGAGCTCTCCACCGGCACCGGAAACGGACGGATCGGGTGGATCACGTCCGGATCCGCACCTCCCGGGCCTCCTCCGCTCCTCCTCGAAGTCGAGCCGCCGCCGCCCTGCCATGGTTCCTGCTCGTGCGGGAGCACGAGGAAGACGATGAGCGCCGCCTCCACCCATCGTGGGCCCCGTAGTCGGCCCGGCTCCATCGGCCCAGCACGGCCACCCCTCCTCCTCGTGGCCTACTGCCACACCAACCGGGCCGAAGCCCACGTGGTGAGATGCCCTATTCCCCGCCCAGGCGTCTTTTAGCTATCTAACACTCAGTTTTCAGATCTGGAATTTCGACCAAGTCCTTTATTCCAACATCATATAGGCATTTTGTGAGGGTCATATCTCTGTGCTCGTTGCTCCATTTCATGCATATAATATATCAAAATGTTCAGCATGACATGCTCTTCATTTTGTTCCATTGTGACATGCTTGTTTGAGTCCATCTTGATGCCCAAATCGTTGATGCAAGAGTGCTATAAATTGTTAGGTGCTGTTTATTATCAGAGTATGAGGATTTGTCATTTTTGCTACATTTGTTGTGTGCTGCATATGGGCATGAGCTCTACATGTGTTTTGATCTATGCCATGCCATCCTTACAGAGGTGCTTGCCATGTATTTTTGTGATCAATGTGGTGACTAGCACAAGCATGCAAAATAGCCTTCGTGTTATTGTTGATTTCAGGATCTCAGGATTTTGGCTAAGTCTTTGTCTGCTGTTATTTTTATGCCATGTATTCATGTTGCTACAGTGAGATCCATGCTTGTTTTGAGTTGCTTTAGTAAGGATGATTTGGACATATGGCTGTGCTCTATCCATCCATGCCCCTATTTACAATTATGGAGTGCCCTAGCATGAATTAGTCTTGCTCTACTTTTGCTATAAAATGTGCCTGGCAGATTGTTTACATGTTAATCAACTTTGCCATGGTTGTTGTAGTTGATCCATGCATGCTATGAACTTGCGCTTACCTTGGTTAGCTTCATAAACGTGCCATCTTGCTGATTCTATGCTTATCTTGTCATGCAATGCCTTGTGTTGAGTGAATCAAGCTCGCAAAGATGTCTTCATAATTTTGTTTATGCCATGCCTAGTTTTCTGGTAAGTCTGAATCTGTTATGAAACTTGCTATGTTTACATGGGTGCCACCATATTTTCTGTGCCTTTTTGGCTTATGGTCAGGAAGGGGCTTCTGTTATATTCTTTGAGTAGATTCATGCCATGCCTTTTTTGCTATGATATGTTCCTGTAGCATGTTGTTTGCTTGCTCTAAACATTGCTTCCTGATGTTATTCCTGACATGTTAATATATTCACTAAGTCTGTGAAGCTGATATCTTTTGAACCTGCTCTTGTGTGATTTAGTCGTAGCTCAGTGTTCATCTTTTGTCAAGCATCTTGAGTATATCGCTGTCATATGGTTTGTTGCTATGGTGGAGTGCAGTAGTTTAGTTTCTTGTTGCGTTCTAGATGGCATCGTGTTGTTAATCGCAGAATTATGTCATTCTTGTCTTGCTTGCCATTTGCAAACCGTGCATCGGATTCCGGCGATCTTTATATCGATTTCGACTGAAATCATCTCATCTTTCCAACGGCACACTTGGGTTGCCAAGTTGATGCCTTGTTCATCCTTTTCCTTCTGGAGCACGCATATGCATTACATATCACATCCCGCATGTCATGCCATGTTTTGCATCATGTTGCTTGTGCATTGCACCGTGGTTGATTGTTGTTCCTTTGCTTGTGTTCTTGCTTTGGGTAGATCCAGGAGACGAGTACGTGATCGAGGAACCTGTTGAGTACGCTTACGAGGATCAAGCTTTCGTCAACTCTGAAAACTTTGCAGGCAAGATGACCATACCCTCGAAATCACTTCTATCTTTGCTTGCTAGTTGCTCGCTCTTTTGCTATGTCGCGATACCTACCACTTGCTTTATCATGCCTCCCATATTGCCTTGTCAAGCCTCTAACCCACCTTTCCTAGCAAACCGTTGTTTGGCTATGTTACCGCTTTGCTCAACCCGTCTTATAGTGTTGATAGTTGCAGGTGAAGATGAAGTTTGTTCCATGTTGGAACATGGATATGTTGGGATATCACAATATCTCTTATTTACTTTAATGCATCTATATACTTGGTAAAGGGTGGAAGGCTCGGCCCTATGCCTAGTGTTTTGTTCCACTCTTGCTGCCCTAGTTTCCGTCATACCAGTGATATGTTCCTTGATTTTGCGTTCCTTACACGGTTGGGTGTTATGGGAACCCCTTGATAATTCGCTTTGAATAAAACTCCTCCAGCAAGGCCCAACCTTGGTTTTACCATTTGCCTCACCACCACCTACTTTTCCCTTGGGAGTCGTGCTGCCGAGGGTCATCTTTTTTAAG
>NC_041392.1:378754683-378778401 GCF_002162155.2 Triticum dicoccoides | reverse complement strand
GACAGTGCTCCTCTGAGTGTTGGTCTGAACTAGAGTCCTTTGTAGCGCCACCTCGGGGAAACTCGAGGTTTGGTTTTAGTTGTACGAAGCGCTCATCCGGTGTGCCCTGAGAACGAGATACGTGCGACTCCTATCGAGATTTGTCGGATCACTTCTTGATCATCTTTAGCTTCTCGACCGTGCTTTGCTTCTCTTCTCGCTCTCTTTTGCGTAAGTTAGCCACCATATATGAAGTGCTTGCTGCAGCTCCACCTCACTACCCCTTTCCCACCTTAATCTTAAATAGTCTTGATCTCGCGGGTGTAAGATTGCTGAGTCCTCGTGACTCACAGATACTTCCAAACAGTTGCAGGTGCCAATGATACCAGTGCAGGTGACGCAACCCAGCTCAAGTGGGAGCTCGATAAACATCTTGTTCGTTGTGTTGTTTTCGTTTTCGGTTGATCAGTAGTGCAGCCCAGTTGGGACGATCGGGGATCTAGCATTTGGGGTTGTCTTCCTTTTATTTTGGTTCCATAGTCAGACCTTGTTTGTAATTTGGATGATGTATGTTTAACTTGTATTGGTGTGAAGTGGCGATTGTAAGCCAACTCTTTATCCCTTTCTTATTCAGTACATGGGATGTGTAAAGATTACCCCTCTTGCGACATGCCTACTATGCAGTTATGCCTCTAAGTCATGCTCCAAAACATGGGAGATATAGCCGCATCGTGGGTGTTACATGACATCCTTGATTTGCGCCAAAGTAGTGATGGGTGGTTCACCTCTTACCTCTCGGTGCTCTATGACTTGTTCCCACCAACTGAGTACATAGTCTTGGAACTTAAGGGATGCCATTGCTATCTTCTTCTCTTCTTCATAGTTGTGCAAATGGAAGATTTTGTCGACCTTCAATGACCATCAAAGGTACTCTTCGGGATCGTTGCTTCCATTGAACTTGGGCGTGGTGAACTTGAGCTTTCCATAGCGTTACTCTTCATTGTGTTGGGGTCGGGGATGATGACGCCTGTGTTGTAGATGATTTTCAAGCTCGTGTCGCTCTTGGGGAGGAAGGTTGTCAACCTCATGTTGCTCTTGTCGTGGAGGATTTCCATTGTCTTCATGTTCTTGATGAACTTGATGTTCTTGGCGAGCTTGTGGAGGAGCTTGTCGAGCTTGAGGAGGAGCTTGAGGAACTTGACGATGCACGCGAGGTTGAAATCTCCATTCTTGAATTTCTTCGTGAAATGCTTCTTCTTGTTCTCGAGCTTGTCGGCCTCGGTTGGCTACGGCTCGACTTGGATCTTGGAGGGCTTGTTGTGCCGCAAGTGCTTGAACTTCACGGAGTTGTTATTCTTGGCGTTGTGCCTCGACATCTTTTGCAACTTGGTGTAGACGCGCTAGCTCTTCCTCTTCATGTTGGCGTTGGCGTTGCCATCCTCGTGCTAGCGCAAAGGCCTCTTGAGTTTGACGTTGCCGGCGCTCTTGAGAGGCGGTGTCGCATAGGGGGCTGAGGCTTGCTTGACGATCGTTGCGCGTGGCACGGCCTAGAGTGTTCGAAGTTGGTGTACTTGAGCCGGAGAGGGTGAAGTCGGAGTGTCGGCTTGAGCGAGTCCTTGATGAAGACGAAGTGGAAGAAGAGCGGTTGAGCAAAAAAGCACGAATTTCGTCAATCCTTGCGTCATTCTCTTGGTTGTGATCGTCGAGCTTGTGGTCGAAGTAGTCTCTTGTACGTTGCTTGGAGAGTCACAAGTCGGCGGTGAGGTTGTTGATGCGTTCACTCATAGCTTGTTGCTCTTGATGCAAAGCACGTTGTGCACCAAAGAGGTGACTCTTGGTGATGTAGGAGTTCATGTCTTCGTCATGCTCAATGAAGAGTGGGTTGGTAGAAGTACTTGGCCTATCCATCATTCCAAGACAAATGTGAGTGGTACAAAGAGAAGAATGAATACCAAATGTACCTTGACCGAAGTTAAAAGTGGATCGATGATCACTCCAATGTAGGACAAGGAAATAGCACAATTGGTACTAGCTCTTGTCGGTTTCTCACATCTACACAAGTAAAAGCTTATGGTGGGGCTTGGTTAGGATGGTGGCACAAAATTTGATGCAATTGTAAGTGAGCTTCAATAATGTTGGAAAAGATTCGCAATATGCAATGTAACAAGTAGACCAAGCATATAAGGTACACGGAAACACACACGCAAAAAGATAACTGGGGTTGGGCAACCAAGGATGAGCCAAAATGTGGAATCCACAAAAATGCTCTTGTTGCACAATAGGCAGATACAAGAACTTGTGCACAACCTACTTAGCAAAAATGCAACGACTTCTATCCCAAGTATGCTCTATGCAAGGTGTTTCTATGATATGATCCAAGATGATCGAGTATGACAATCTTAATGTTGTATGATGCTATGGTTCTTGCTTAAAAGCTCTTTGCTTATCTTTCCTCTTTGCTTAACAGCTTGTTTGGCTCTTTGATGTTGGAGCTCTTTTCTTATGTGATGCTTCACAAACCAAGATAGCAATTGTGTATGTGATGACAACTTTGTGACACAAGAGATGATACCAATATATGCAACAATGATGCATGTATGCTATGGGAAGTATGATCACTAATGTGCACAAGTCTCGTTGCGGGCAATACTCAATGGCTAGTCTCGATGGGTAAGCAACGCAAGGGAGTAAGGCTATGATGGCTATCAATGTAATGGCAGGAGTGATATGTCCAATACCAAGACGAGGTTACCGTTCTTGCGTACGGTATGGTGTCAAAATGGTGTACCGAATACCAAGATGTAGTCGAGGTGGTCGTAACGCGAAGATGAGCGGCGGTGATGTTGATGTCGAACCGTACCTAGATAGCCGAAACACAAAAGGATACGGAACCGCAACTCAAATTCTCAAAGCTCAAAGTGGCAACACATGTCAGAGTGCGAAACGGTCCAAATGGTGGTCGTATGCGGAAGTGGTGATGGTGTAATGGTGGTAGGAGTGCGTATGCGGAAATATGGGGCGGTGGTGGTGACTACACTGAAAAAAATTCAGTTTCGTTAGGGTCGGTCGGACGTCCGGGCTGGGCCGGTCGTCCGGTCGTCGGAAGTCCGGGCTGGGTCGGACGTTCAGTGCCTGGGCGAAAATCGGGCACGGGATGAACAGCTAGGGTTCGAGGTGGAGATGGCAAAAATGGTCAAATCCGGAGGATTTTGTGGATGGAATGGGTGGGGAAAGGGGGAAAAGCTAGATCCACTCAAAACAAAGCAAATCCATGGATCCAAACCAACAAAATCTCAACACACTAACGAATCACAAAAAAAATTGGGGCTATTTTTGTGGGGAATTTTCGAATTAGTACAAAAAACAACAAAACAAGGCTAGCAACCCAATGGGGAGGCTCCGAAATCATGATCAACGTGGCTCATGATACCAAGATGATGTAGGGTAGGGACCCTATAGCCCGATCTTTCACGATAGGAGCGGGATCCCACGAAGAACATGAAGAGCACAAGTTGAAAAGAGAGGGAAAACACAAGGGAAACACGAGGGAAACACTAACCCAACACAAGAGAGTCACACAGGTGCTAGATCCTCGAATACATAGGGTTCACACGGTACACAATCAACCAAGGACGATACAAGGGTAACGGTCTTCTCCGAGAGGAGGTCTTGATGTTCTTCTCCGTAAGGAGGTCTTGAATCCAAAGGGATCTTCTCCGAAGAGGTCGCGGTCTCTCATGAGGAGTAGATCCGATGTGGATGAGCGAAGCTCTATCTCTCAAAATGAGCTAAACCAATGCTAACCCTAGAAAGTTGGATGGGGTGAAGTATATATAGTCCTAGTGCAAAAGAGGGGGCGAAGGGGTACATGGGCTGCGGCCCAACTAGAAATGGTGCACAGGCGTCGGACGTCCAGGGATCACCGGTCGTCCGGAGGCTCGCGAGGGTCTGGACGTCCGGTGCCTGTCGGACGTCCATAGATTCTTCTCGGGTGGTCTTCGGTCGGACGTCTGGTTGGGGTCAGACATCCGGGGGTCGCTCGTCCGTCAGGCGTCGGATGTCCGTGGGTTTTGGCTCAGGCATGGATACGCCGGTCTTCCGAATGGGGCCGGACGTCCGGAGCCTGGAGGTCGTCGGACGTCCGGGATCTGTCGGTCATCCGGAGCCTGGGGACTTCGATCTTCTCATCTTCTTTGGTTCCGTCTTCACATCCATCTTCCTCTTCCTATTCTCCTTGCTCCTTAGCTTCTCCATGATACCTGAGAATGCACAAAGTGTCCATATGAGGCAGTAGCCATGTCTCATGTGCATCAAAGTGGAAATGTGAGAGGAGATATATCACCTCGGTTTCAAGGGCTATTGCACGTGCTCGTGTCATGGGTCCAAGAGGTGTTGTAGGAGATGTAGTTGGGTCCATGGGGATGGCCTTGGTATGCTCCGCATCAACATCCAAGATGGATAATATAATAGCATGGAACAATAAAAAATTATAGATACGTTGGAGACGTATCAAGCATCACCAAGCTTAATTCCTGCACGTCCTTGAGTAGGTAAATGATAAAAACAGAATTTTTGATGTGGAATGCTACCTAACATATTTATCCATGTAATTTTATTTATTGTGGCATGAATATTCAGATCCATAAGATTCAAAACAAAAGTTTAATATTGACATAAAAAATAATACTTCAAGCATACTAATAAAGTAATCATGTCTTCTCAAAATAACAAGGCTAAAGAAAGTCATCCCTACAAAATCATATAGTCTGGCTATGCTCCATCTTCACCACACAAAGGATTATCATGCACTACCCTGATGACAAGCCAAGCAATTGTTTCATACTTTTGATGTTCTCAAACCTTTTCAACTTTCACGCAATACATGAGTGTGAGCCATGGACATAGCACTGTAGGTGGAATAGAACATGGTGGTTGTGGAGAAGACAAAAATAAGGAGATAGTCTCACATCAACTAGGTGTAGCAACGGGCTATGGAGATGCCCATCAATAGATATCAATGTGAGTTAGTAGGGATTGCCATGCAACGGATGCACTAGAGCTATAAGTGCATGAAATCTCAAAAGAAAACTAAGTGGGTGTGCATCCAACTTGCTTGCTCACGAAGACCTAGGGAAATTTGAGGAAGCCCATCGTTGGAATATACAAGCCAAGTTCTATAATGAAAAGTTCCCACTAGTATATGAAAGTGACAACATAGGAGACTCTTTATCATGAAGATCATGGTGCTACTTTGAAGCACAAGTGTGGAAAAAGGATAGTAACATTGCCCCTTCTCTCTTTTCTCCCATTTTTTATTATTTTTATTTGGGCTTCTTTGGCCTCTTTTTTCTCTCTCTTTTATTTATTTATTTTTTCGTCCGGAGTCTCATCCCTACTAGTGGGGGAATCATAGTATCCATCTTCTTTCCTCACATGGGACAATGCTCTAATAATGATGATCATCACATTTTTATTTACTTCACAACTCAAGAATTACAACTCGATACTAGAACAAATATATGACTCTATATGAATGCCTCCGGCAGTGTACCGGGATGTGCAATGACTCAAGAGTGACATGTATAAAAATTATGAATGGTGGCTTTGCAACAAATACTATGTCAACTACATGATCATGCAAAGCAATATGACAATGATGAAGTGTGTCATAATAAACAAAACGATGGAAATTGCATGACAATATATCTCGGAATGGCTATGGAAATGCCATAATAGGTAGGTATGGTGGCTGTTTTGAGGAAGGGTATATGGTGGGTGTAATGCACCGGCGAGACTTGTGTGGTACTAGAGAGGCTAGCAATGGTGGAAGGGTGAGATTGCGTATAATCCATGGACTCAACATTAGTCATAAAGAACTCACATACTTATTGCAAAAATCTATTAGTAATCGAAACAAAGTACTACACGCATGCTCCTTGGGGGATAGATTGGTAGGAAAAGACCATAG
Source organism: Triticum dicoccoides (assembly GCF_002162155.2). Lineage (NCBI taxonomy): Eukaryota > Viridiplantae > Streptophyta > Magnoliopsida > Poales > Poaceae > Triticum > Triticum dicoccoides. The sequence goes on along the minus strand of NC_041392.1, from coordinate 378,772,454 downwards.
CTCATCCCCAACTGCCACTCATAAGGAAGACAATCAATAAATAAATCATGCTCCAACTTCGTTACATAACGGTTCACCATACGTGCATGCTACGGGAATCACAAACTTTAACACAAGTATTTCTACAATCCACAATTACTCACAAGCACGACTCTAATATCACCATCTTTATATCTCAAAACAATCATAAGGAATCAAACTTCTCATAGTATTCAATGCACTTAATATGAAAGTTTTTATTATATCCCTCTTGGATGCCCATCATATTAGGACCAAATTCATAACCTAAAAAATTTACCATGTTGTTTAGAGACTCTCAAAATAATATAAGTGAAGCATGAGAGTTCATCAATTTCTGCGAAATAATACCACCACCGTGCTCTAAAAAGATATAAGTGAAGCACTAGAGCAAATGACAAACTACTCCAAAAGATAATAGTGAAGATCAACGAGTAGTCAAATAATTATGTAACTATGTGAAGACTCTCTAACATTTAAGAATTTCAGATCTTGGGATATTGTTCAAACAGCAAGAAAATCCTAATAAAATAAAATGATGCTCCAAGCAAAACACATATCATGTGGTGAATAAAAATATAGCTCCAAGTAAGGTTACCGATGAACGAAGACGAAAGAGGGGGTGCCATTCAGGGCATCCCCAAGCTTAGGCTCTCGCTTGTCCTAGAATATAACCTTGGGGTGCCTTGGGCATCCCCAATCTTAGGCTCTTGCCACTCCTTATTCCGTAGTCCATCGAAACTTCACCCAAAACATGAAAAGTTCACAACACAAAACTCAACAGAAAACTCGTAAGCTCCGTTAGTATAATAAAGCAAATCACCAGTTTGGTACTGTTGTGAACTCATTCTAAATTTATATTTGTGTTACATCCTCTGTATTCCAACTTCTCCATGGTTCATACCCTCCGATACTACTCATAGATTCATCAAAATAAGCAAACAACATAATGAAAACAGAATCTATCAAAAAACAAAACAATCTATAGTAATCTGGAAATTTGTATACTTCTGTAAGTTCAAAAATTCTGAAAAATTAGGATAACCTGGGAAATGTGTATATCAATCTTGTGAAAAAATAATCATGATTTTATCATGCTTCTATAAAATGTGAGAATTATTTTACTGGGCGTAAAAGTTTCTGTTTTTGCACAGAATCAAGTCAACTATCATCCACACTATCCCAAAGGATTTACTTGGCACCTTATTGAAACAAAAGCTATTGAACATGATTAATATAGTAGATTAATCATGTGAACACACAAAAATAGTAGGGGTAAATGTTGGGTTGTCTCCCAACAAGCACTTTTCTTTAATGCCTTTCTAGCTAGGCATGATGATTTCAATGATTCACTCGTAAAAGATAAGAATTGAAATATAATGGGAGCATCATGAAGCATATGACTAGCACATTTAAGTCTAACCCACTTCCTATGCATAGGTATTTTGTGAGCAAACAACTTATGGGAACAAGAATCAACTAGCATATGAAGGCAATACAAGAATAACTTCGAAATTTTCAACACATAGAGAGGAAACTTGATATTATTGCAATTCCTACAAGCATATATTCCTCCCTCATAATAATTTTCAGTAGCATCATGAATGAATTCAACAATATAACCATCACATAAAGCATTAGTTTCATGATGCACAATGATAGAAATTTTACTACTCTCCACATAAGCAAATTTATTCTCGTGAATAGTAGTGCGAGCAAACTCAACAAAATAACTATCATGTGAGGCATAATCCAATTGAAAATAAAAATCACGATGACAAGTTTCATGGTTATCATTATTCTTTATAGCATACACATCATCACAATAACCATCATAGATAGCAAATTTGTTCCAATAATCAATTAGAACCTCTTCCAAAATAGTGGATTCATCACTAAATAAAGTCATGACCTCTCCAAATCCACTTTCATAAATATTATAAGATTCAACACCCTCCAAAATAGTGGGATAATTATTATCTAAAGTTGACACTCTTCCAAACCCAGTTCCGTCAATATAATTATCATAAATAGGGGGCATGCTATCATCTAAATAAATTTGTTCATGAAAACTTGGGGGACTAAAAATATCATGTTCACCAAATATAGCATCCCCAAGCTTGTAGCTTTGCATATCATTAGCATGATGGATATTCAAAGAATTCATACTAACAACATTGAAATCATGCTCATTATTCAAAGATTTAGTGCCAAACATTTTAATGCATTCTTCTTCTAGCACTTGAGCACAATTTTCCTTTCCATCATTTTCACGAAAGACATTAAAAAGATGAAGCATATGAGGAAACCTCCATTCCATTTTTTGTAATTTTCTTTTATAAACTATACTAGTGAGAAAACAAGAAACTAAAAGATTCGACTGCAAGATCTAAAGACATACCTTCAAGCACTCACCTCCCCGGCAACGGCGCCAGAAAAGAGCTTGATGTCTACTACGCAACCTTTCTTCTTGTAGACGTTGTTGGGCTTCCAAGTGCAGAGTTTGTAGGCAGTAGAAAATTTCCCTCAAGTAGATGACCTAAGGTTTATCAATCCGTGGGAGGTGTAGGATGAAGTGGTCTCTCTCAAACAAACCTGCAACCAAATAACAAAGAGTCTCTTATGTCCCCAACACACCTAGTAGTAATACAATGGTAAATTGTATAGGTGCACTAGTTCGGCGAAGAGATGGTGATACAAGTGCAATATGGATAGTAGATATAGGTTTTTGTAATCTGAAAATATAAAAACAGCAAGGTAAGTAGTGGATAAAGTGAGCGAAAATGGTATTGCAATGGTTGAAAACAAGGCCTCGGGTTTATACTTTCACTAGTGCAAGTTATCTCAACAATGATAACATAATTAGATCATATAGCAATCCCTCAATGTGCGAAAAAAGTCATTCCAAAGTTCCTATCGCGGAGAACATAAGATGAAATAGCTTGTAGGGTACGAAACCACCTAGTTATTCTTTCCAATCAATCCATTGAGCTATTCCTATAAGTGTCACAAACAACCCTAGAGTTCGTAGTAAAATAACACCATATGACACACATCAATCAACCCTAATGTCACCTAGATACTCCAATGTCACCACAAGTATCCGTGGGTCAATTATACGATATGCATCAAACAACTTCAGATTCATAATAATCAATCCAACATAAAGAACCTCAAAGAGTGCCCTAAGATTCCTACCAGAGAAACAGGGACGGAAACGTGCATGAACCCCTATGCATAGATTACCCCAATGTCACCTCGGGAATTCGCGAGTTGAGTGCCAAAGCATACATCAAGTGAATCAATAGAACATGCCATTCTCACCACGGGTATCCCACACAAGACATACAACAAGTGTTCTCAAATCCATAATAGTATCCGATCCGATAATAGTGAAACCACAAAGGTAAAACTCAATTCATCACAAGAAGATAGAGGGGAAGAAACACCATCTGATTCAACTACAATAACAAAGCTTGTGGCACATCAAGATCGTGCCAAATCAAGAACACGAGAGAGAGAGAGAGAGAGAGATCAAACACATAGCTACTGGTACATAACCTCATCCCCGAGGATGAACTACTCCCTCCTCGCCATGGATACCGCCGGGATGATGAAGATGGCCACCGGTGATGGTTTCCCCCTCCGGTAGGGTGCTGGGATGGGCTCCCGATTGGTTTTTCATGGCAACAAAGGCTTGCGGTGGCGAAACTCCCGATCTAGGTTTCTTTCTGGGGGTTTCTGGATTTATAGGAATTTTTGGCGTTGGTTACTTCAGGGGGTCCACGGGGCAGCGACAAGGTAGAGGGGCGCGCCCTAGGGGGTGAGCGCACCCTCCACCCTTGTCGTTGCCTCATGACTCTTCTGGACCAACTATTTTGCATCAGGGGCTTCTTCTGGTCCATAAAAAAATCACCGTAAATTTTTCAGCTCATTTGGACTCCGTTTGATATTCCTTTTCTATAAAACTCAAAAATAAGGAAAAAATAGAAACTGGCACTGGGCTCTAGGTTAATAGGTTAGTCCCAAAAATAATATAAAATATCATATTAATGCATATAAAACATCCAAGATGGATAATATAATAGCAAGGAACAATCAAAAATTATAGATACGTTGGAGACGTATCAAAAGGCCAGAATCAAGAACGCAGAAACAGAAGGACATAGGGAGAGAGATCCAATCTTGCAGGGGCTCCCACCCCTTCACTGCCAAGGAGGCCATGGACCAGAGGGGAAACCCTACTCCCATCTAGGGGGAGGTCAATGAAGAAGAAGAAGAAGGGGCTCTCTCCCCCTCTCTCCTGGTGGTGCCGGGACGACGCCGGGGCAATCATCATGTGACGGCGATCTACACCAACACCTCCATCATTTTCCCTAACATCTTTATCACCTTCCCTCATCTATATTCAGCGGTCCATTCTCCCGCAACCCTCTGTATCCTCTACTTGAACATGGTGCTTTATGCTTCATATTATTATCCAATGATGTGTTGCCATCCTATGATGTTTGAGTAGATTTTTGTTGTCCTATCAGTGATTAGTGAATTGCTATGACTGGATTAATTTTCTTGTGGTTATGTGATACGTCTCCAACATATCTATAATTTTTTTATTGTTCCATGCTACTATATTATCTATTTTGGATGTTTTATATGCATTAATATGCTATTTTATATTATTTTTGGAACTAACTTATTAACCTAGAGCCCAGTGCCAGTTTCTGTTTTTTCCTTGTTTTTGAGTTTCGTAGAAAATGAATACCAAATGGAGTCCAAACGAAATAAAACCTTCGTGATGATTTTTCTTGGACTAGAAGACACCTGTTGGACTTGGATTCCAAGTCAGAAGACCTTGGAGTAGACGATAAGCCACAGGGGCGTGCCCCCTGCCTTGTGGCCCACTCCAACACCCCCTGACCTAATTCTTTGTCCTATATATTTACATATATTCCCAAACCACCATAAGTATCCACAAAAACACTTTTCCACCGCCGCAACCTTCTGTTCCCATGAGATCTGATCTAGGGGCCTTTTCCGGCATTGTGCCGAATGGGGATTCGATCATGGAGGGGTTCTACATCAACTCTATTTCACTTCCGATGAAGCGTGAGTAGTTTACCTTAGACCTACGGGTCCATAGCTACTAGCTAGATGGCTTATTCTCTCTCTCTCTTTGATTCTCAATACCATGTTCTCCTCGATGTTCTGGGAGATCCATCCGATGTAATATTCTTTTGTGGTGTGTTTGTCGAGATCCGATGAATTGTGGATTTATGATCAGCTTATCTATGAATATTTTTTGAATCTTCTCTGAATTCTTATATGCATGATTTGATATCTTAGTAATTCTCTTCGAACTATCGGTTTGGTTTGTCCAACTAGATTGGTTTTCCTTGCAATGGGAGAAGTGCTTAGCTTTGGGTTCAATCTTGCGGTGTCCTTTCCCAGTGACAGTAGGGGTAGCAATACACGTATTGTATTGTTTCCATCGAGGATAAAAAGATGGGTTTACATCATATTGCTTGAGTTTATTCCTCTACATCATGTCATCTTACTTAATGCGTTACTCTGTTCTTCATGAACTTAATACTCTAGATGCAGGCATGAGTCGGTTGATGCATGGAGTAATAGTAGTAGATGCAGAATCATTTCAGTCTACTTGACATGGACATGATGCCTATATTTCATAATCATTGACTTAGATATCATCAAAACTTTGCGCTTTTCTATCAATTGCTCGATAGTAATTTGTTCACCCGCCATATTATTTGCTATCTTGAGAGAAGCCTGTAGTGAAACCTATGCCCCCCGGGTCTAGTTTCCATCATATAAGTTTCCGATCTTCAATTTTCCATCATATAAGTTTCATATCTACTATTTTGCAATCATTTACTTTCCAATCTATAAACCAAAAAACCTAAAAATATTTACTTTATCTTTTGTTTAGTTTTATCTATCTCTATCAGATCTCACTTTTGCAAGTAACCGTGAAGGGATTGACAACCCCTTTATCGCGTTGGGTGCAAGTTGTTTGATTATTTGTCCAGGTATTGGTAATTTGTGCATTGTCTCCTACTGGATTGATACCTTGCTTCTCTAACTGAGGGAAATACTTATCTCTACTTTGCTGCATCACCCTTTCCTCTTCAAGGGAAAAACCAACACAAGCTCAAGAAGTAGCATTATGTTGCTGTCCTTTGGTGCCCATCATATGAGTGCGCATGTGGGTCACACCCTAGGGTTAGTTGTGTGTTGATAGGACTATGTATTGGAGGGCAAGGGTGACAACAGCTTCAGCCTAGCATGGAAATTGATGCATAGGGGATTGAAGGGGGACCAATATATCTTAATGCTATGGTTGGGTTTTACCTTAATGAACGTTAGTAGTTGAGGATGCTTGCTAATAGTTCAAATCATAAGTGCATAGAATTCCAAGTAAGGGATTACATGCTAGCAGTGGCCCCTGATTGGCTCTGTAGTTGTAGTCATCGCCACACCATCTTGAAAAAGAGTCATGGTAGACTCAGCATCGTCAATGCCACAAAGAGGGATGGAGGTGAAGTCGAACTTGAGAGCGTTGTCTTGGAGCTCGTCGGGCTTGGACATCATGGTGGTACTAGCCTCATGCTCGACGTCTTGGAGTTTGGTCCTCGAGAAGTGTGCTTGGGGTCGAGAAGCCTTAGCCTTCATGAGTTCTTGTTCCGCCTTGAGAGCACCAATGTAGTTGTCGTTGAGGGACTTGTAGTTCTCAAGGAAGATAGTCTTGGAGATGTCATTGTGTAATCCCATCATGAAGGAACTTCATCAAAATGGGGTCGTCCACACCGGCTTGTCGCAAGGCATTCTTCATCTCCTTGAAGTACGCGTCGATGGACTTTGATCCTTGGGTGGTGTTCTCCAATTGGCATATAAGTTATTCCATGTAGGTTGGAGGCGCAAACTCTCGCCGCAAAGCTCTCTTCGTCTTGGTCCAACTCATGTCATAGCTCTCTGAAGGTGTGTGAAGCCACCATGTCGACGCGTAGTCATGGAAGTTCGTTGTGGCGCACTTCACTTGATCTTCGGGATGAACTTGATGTAGCTTGAGGTAGTTGTCCATTAGGCGCTCAAACTCGAGATACTCCTTGGGTTCTAGAGTTCCATAGAAAGGAATCTCATGGTCGATGTCGTGGTCGTGGTAGCTCGTAGACTTAATCTTGGGGAGCTTCTTTTGAGCGTAGTCTTGAGGTGCTTGTAGGCGAAGATGCCGTATGTCCGTAGGCAAAGATGCCTTGAAGTCGCTTGCCGAAGATGCCAAGGGAGATGGTGAAGTAATTGAGTGGTTGTTGGTGTTGAGATCTTGACCTTCACGTTCTTGTTGGTGATGGTGTCGATGCCGATGTGACCTTGCCGGAGATGGTAGCTTGGAAGGATGTGCACTTGAGCATCTTATCAAAGAAGAGGAAGATCTCTTGTAGGACTTGATGAGTGCTTTGAGCTCTTCCATTTGAGCATCCATCTTGGTGTCTAAGTTGTTGTTCATGGCACCAAACTTGTCATTGTTGTTGTAGACCGAAGGAGGTGTGCTTTGCCTATCCATCACAAGACTCGAGCAAATGTGAGTGGGAGAAACGGAAGAACTAGACCAAATATACCTTACCCGATGTTGAAGATGGATCAATGATCACTCAACAATGTATCAAGGAAATAGCACAATTGGTACCGAATCTTGTCAATTCTCACACCTACACAAGTAAGGTTTATGGAGTAGCTTGGTGAGGATAGTGGCACAAAAATTTGATGCAAAATGTTAGCAAGAGTCAATAATGTTGAAAGAGACTCACAAATTCGCAAGTGAAACAAGTTGACCAATCGAAAAGAAAGGCACATAGAAACACAGACACGGATAGATAAATGGGGTCGTGCAACCAAGGAATGAGCACAAAATGTGGAATCCACGGAAAATGCTCTTGTTGCACAATGCTAGAGAGATGCTAGCTCGATTGCTCAATAGGCGGATACGACACTTGTGCACTACCTATATGAGACAAAATGCAACGACTTCTATCCCAAGTATGGTATGAATATGATGTTCCCGGTGTACCTCTCAAGATGATCCAAGATGATCGATATGACAATCTTATGCAATGTGGTATGATGTTATGGCCATTGCTTACAAGCTTCTTTGTTTTTCTATTTTGCTTAAAATCTTATTCTTTTTTTGGTATGGCCACTTATGCGAAATGCACAAACCAAGATAGCAATTGTGTATATGCGGGAATAATCTTGTGACACAAGAGATGATATGATACCAATATGATATGGTATGTATGCAATGGAAGGCCGATCGATGATCCCTAATGTGCACAAGTAACGTTGCCGACAATATTCAATGGCTAGTTTAGATAGGTAAGTGACACAAAATGGGCTAGGAGTTAACAATGTAATGGCAAGGGAGAATGTAAAATGATGTCATCGAGGTTACCGTCCTTGCTTATGGTTGGGGGTGTCAAAATGGTGAAGTTGTCAATGTCGATGACGACCTTGTGGTGATGACGAGTGGCGGTGTTCTCAACGTTGATCCATTCCTAATTAGCCGAAACACCGCAGGAAACGGAAAAAACCGCAAACTCAAGATCTCAAACGCCAAATGTCAAAATGGTGGTAGCAGAATGCGGTGGTGGTTGCGGAAGTATTGGTGGAACCCTGTTCAAAATGGGTTAAGAAGGGGTGGTGGAAATGTATAGTGGGCAAGCCTATGCGGAAGTTATGGTGGTGGTTGATGAAGAAGAAACCATCCCTAAGTAGCCGAGACACCTTAGGAGTCTCGAATCACTACTCAAACAGCCACTAATGCTATGGTGAACAGAACGGGTTAGGTTTCAGAAGTTTGTGGTGGTAATGCGGAAGATAGATGGATGGGGGATGTCAATATCTACTCAACAAGCTAAAGAACGCAAAAAACGGACTCTGGATGTGAAAGTTACGGGCAAAATGATGAAACACGGGAGGCTGAAATGCCAGGGGTCAGACATCCGGGGGTGGGGGCGGATATCTGGGGGTTGATGTCCAGAACGATGCGGATTTCGTGCTCCAGGAGTCAGATGTCCGGCTTAGGGCCCGGATGTCCGGCCCGATGATTCCAGATCAGGATTTGGACTTCGCAACTCGACTTGGGGCAGAAATTGATGATTTGGGGGGCAAAATTGGGGAGATTTCATGGATCGAAGGTGGGGAAACTTGGGGAGATGCTAGATCCACTCAAGACACAATGAATCCACGGATCAAAATCAACAAAACATCATCAAACCAACACATGACAAAAAAATTTGGGGGCTATTTTTGGTGGCGATTTTTGAAATTATGACGAAATCAACAAAATTAGGCTAGAAAACAAGGGTAGGGGCTCCGAATCGTGATCAACCAAGGCTCATGATACCAAGATGATGTAGGGTGAAAACCCTAGGGCCGATATTTCATGATTTGGAGGGGATCCCGCGAAGAACACGAAGAACACGAGGGAAATCATGAGGGGAACGAGAGGATACACTCAAATCAACAAGAAACAATCACACATGTGCTAGATCCTCGAAACACAAAGAGATACATGATCCATGGTCAATAAAAAAAGATACAAGAGGTAACTAGTTCATCTCCGTGAGGAGGTCTTGAAGGGGTCTTGAATTCGCTTGGGGGATCTTCTCCGAAGAGGCCATGGACTCCAATGGAGAAGTAACCAAGTGGATGGGAAAAGCTCTATCTCTCAAATGAGCTAATCCTTTGCTCACCCTAACTAGGAGGAGGGGGTCTATATATAGCCTAGGCCATGAAGGGGTAAGTGAGGAGGGGATACATGGGCCTCTGGCCCGACTCTACGCGCAGGCAGGCGCCGGATGTCCGGGCTAGGGGCCGGATGTCCGGCTGTTTGTGGGAGGCCGGATGTCTAGAGCATGTGCCGAAGGTCCGGCCTAGAACTGGCCAGTCCAGTTTTCTCTGGATAGTCGTTGCCAGATTTCCAGGGTTGGCTGCCGGATGTCCAGTCATTGCTGAGGCACCAGATGTCTGGGCTAACACCGGATATCCAGCCGCTGAAGCTCTTGGCCGTCTGTTGGTGCAGCGTCTGGGCGGCTGCATAGGCGCCGGATGTCCGGCCGCTGTAGCTTCACCAGCTCTGTCTTCTTTCGTCTTCGCTTCCACGCTTCCCTCGTGGATGGTGTAGTTGTACACTTGCGCTCGCACTCCTCCTCATCGTCCATGGTGCTCCGACAATACCTATGTATGCATACGAGTGGAGTGTCGAGTAGTATACCATCCTCGAAGGGGTCAAGTGAGCACGTGTAAAGGAGATGATTCGCCTGTGTGTATGTGAAGTAGATGTCGCACGTGTCACTCGTCGAACGGACTCTTGACATGGTGATGTCTATAGGATGCTCCGCATCAGGGTGCACATAGCCCATTAGAGGGCTGGTGTGCCCCCTCCCCTTGGCCCATGAGCCCCCCAACACTTGTCGGGGGCCCCCGAAACCCCTCTCGGTCTTTCTGGTCATCACCCGGTAACCCTGGAACTCTTCCAGACTCCGATGCCCTTCATCCTATATATCAATATTCACCACCGGACCACTCTGGAGTTCCTCACCACGTCCGAGATCTCATCTCGGACTTCGAACAACCTTCGGCTACCACCATAACAACTCAACTATACTTATATCGTCACCAAACATTTAGTGTGTAGACCCTGCGGGTGCGAGAGCTATGCAGACATGAGTGAGACACCTCTATGGTCAATAACCAATGGCAGGACTTGGATGTCCATGCTGGTTCCTACATATTCTACAAAGATCTTTATCGGTCGAACCTCGATGTCAAGGATTCAGCCAATCCTATATGCAGTTCCCTTTGCCTGTCAGTATGTTACTTGCCCGAGAATCGATCATCGGTATCACCATACCTAGTTCAATCTCATTATTGGCAAGTCTCTTTACTCATTCCATAATACAGGATCCCATGGCTAACCCATTAGTCACATTGCTTGCAAGCTCATTGTGATGCTGTATTACCGAGAGGGCCTAGAGATAGCTCTCCGTTATACGGAGTGACAAATCCCAGTCTTGATTCATGCCAACTCAACAGACACCCTCGGAGATACCTGTAGAGCACCTTTATAGCCACCCAGTTATGTTGCGACATTTGGTATGCACAAGGTATTCCTTCGGTGTCAGTGAGTTGCATGATCTCATGGTCATAGGAACATATACTTGACATGCAGAAAACGATTGCAATAAACTGGATACGTTCATATGATACATTCATATTTTGGGTCTTGTCCATCACATCATTCTCCTAATGATGTGATCCCGTTATCAAATGACAACTCATGTCTATGGCTAGGAAAGCATAGCCATATTTGATCAACGAGCTAGTCCGGTAGAGGCTCACTAGGGAAATATTGATGTCTATGTATCCACACATGCATTTGAGTTTCTGGTTAATACAATTATAGCATGGATAATAAACGATTATCATGAACAACGAAATATAATAATAACCACTTTATTATTGCCGCTAGGGCATATTTCCAACAGTCTAGTCATGGCATCACAATAGAGGCGCTTGTGCGGGAAAATCCGGTCATGGTTGTATAAGATGCATGAGTAATAGCTTCTCTGAAGATGACTCCAGAATCTGTCAGAAAAATCTTGGGCTTCTTATAGGGGTTCTTGGACTTGTCAAAAAAGGTATTTTGCTCTCTGAAGCTTAAGACGCTGAAAGATGTCTATGTGGTAATGGTGCTCGGAAGCCTTGGCATTCTTGTCACAAGCTTCTACGTCTGAGGCCTTTGCTCAATGTGACAGTCATATTGGGGCCTGGAGCTTCATGAGGCATAAGAACTAGCCACCTGATGCTAATCATCTCACCTTCACAATTGAAGGCCCTCTCCATGGTATGTGGAACTGGTGGAGCAGCAGCAACATCCGAGGTGGATGGCTGAACATCTTCAATGGTGGCATCGACTTCAATCTGACGAGTGGCTTCAGGCTGCACATTGGCTTCAGCCATGACAACGTCATTGGCTTTAGTATTTGTGGCAGCAATAGCAAAATCTGAGTCTTCAGTCACTGGGGGTTAGGCACAATCACTTCTGGAATCACACTTGGTGCAACAGGGGGGATAACAACTTGTTCTTCTTCTATTTCATCGGCTGATGCAGCCGGAATATCTTCAGCCCCTTTGTCTCTTAATCTTCGACTGACAAGGACACAGTGAAGACACACGTGCCAATAGAATGCATATGAAGATTTAGAGAGAGTAGGAGAGATAAGCACAGATGGGGTTAGGGTCTGATCACATTCACTTAGTGCAGAAAATGGCAACTTGAAGACATAGCTATAAGTGAATGTTGTAGAGGACATAATCTATATGTATATAGACAGGAAATGAACACCAAAACAAACATAGTGAAGATAAGTCATCAAGATAAACCAATGTTGAATACAAAACAATTATGAAGATAAAGCAATGTGACGCCAAACTAAAATCTTCAAGAAGGATTGGTGGTGGTGTTACCCACCGTATAGGAAGTATTAGACCGAGGCACGTCGCACAATTATCGTGGCGCTCCGAAGTCAAATTTTGCATTAATGTATTCACACTTAGAGTGTATGTCTTCATGAATTGAGGACACATGTTACTCTGTGTGTTTCAAACCTTAGTCATCAACATGCATAAGCATTAGGATGTGTGTCCATTCACAGGACATTCGAGGATTCTAGGATATTTAGCTCGCACCACAGCTTGAAAAATCTTTTGTCATCCAAGGGCTTTGTGAAGATATTAGCCAATTGTTCTTCAGTGTTGACGTGAATGAAATCAGTTTCTTCCTTAAAAACATGGTCTCTAATAAGGTGATAACATATCTGAATGTGCTTCGTCTTCGAGTGCTGAACTGGATTGTGAGCAATCTTGATGGCGCTTTCATTGTCGCAGTAGAGGGGCACCTTCTTCATGTTGATGCCATAGTCCTTGAGAGTTTGCTTCATCTAGAGAAGCCGAGCGCAACAAGATCCAACAGTAATATATTTAGCTTCAGAAGTAGAGAGTGATACATAGTTCTGCCTCTTTGAAGACCAACATACAAGAGATCGTCCAAGAAAATGACACGTGCCTGAGGTAGACTTGCGATCAACCTTGTGACCAGCATAATTAGCATCTGAGAATCCAACTAGATCAAACTCTGAGCCCTTTGGACACAATAATCCTAGCGTTGGGGTGAGCCAAATATCGAAGTATTCGCTTCACCGCGAGGTGATGCGACTCCTTTGGTGCCTCTTGGAATCGGGCACACATGCAAATACTAAGCATTATATCTGGCCTAGATGCACATAAGTACAATAAAGAACCAATCATAGAGCAATATACCTTTTGATCAAACTCTTTACCATTGTCACCAGAGCCCAATTGACCTTTGGTTTGCATTGGCGTCGTGTACCCTTTGCATTCTTGCGTTCCAAACTTCTTCAGGCAATCTTTGAGGTATTTTTCTTGTGATATGAAGATGCCATTTCTCTGTTGACAGATTTGAAGTTCAAGGAAGAATTTCAGCTCCCCCATCATGGACATCTAATATTTCTCTCGCATAATATGCCCGAACTCATCACTATATCTTTTGTCAGTGCAGCCTAAGATAATGTCATCCACATAGATTTGGCATACAAACAGTTCTCCATCATATGTCTTTGTGAAGAGAGTGGGATCTAGAGAACCAGGTTTGAAGCCTTTGCTCTTCAGGAAGTCTTTGAGTGTGTCATACCAAGCTCGATGTGCTTGTTTGAGGCCATATAGTGCCTTGTTGTGCTTGTAGACCATACCATGATGCTTTGGATCTTCATCAACTTTCGTGGGCTCGAATATGGAGAAAAATGCGAAATGCCCGCAGAAGTTTGCTAGTTGCGTAGTTCTTGATCGAGTAAGTGTACCAGGTGCATTGATGCTATCAATTATCTTCTCAATCTAAACTTCATTGGCCACATGAGGATGAATAGGGCGAAGATTTTGCTGTTGCTAATCATTGTCTTCATCTTCAACATTGTCTTCAAGCTCATCATTGTCTTTACGTTGATTAGGAGCTAGAATGACAATTTCCTCTTCTTCCCATTCCTTGATGGGTACGATTTCTCCAGTACCCATTAGCTTGATAGATTCACTAGGAGAAGCTTCATCTAGCACATTTGGTAGGTGCTCTCTTCATGAGTCGTTAGTCTCATCGAATCGCACATCTACAGTTTCAACCACTTTATAGTGAAAGAGATTGAAGACTCTGTAGGTGTGCGAATCCTTTCCGTAACCAAGCATAAAACTTGCATGTGCTTTCAGTGCAAATTTGGAAGTGTGATGTGGTGTAACGCCCTCGATGCGGCTATATCTCCCACGTGTCGAAGCACGACTTAGAGGCATAACCGCATTGAAAGCAATGTCGCAAGTGAGGTAATCTTCACACAACCCATGTAATACATAAGGGAAAAGAGATACATAGTTGGCTTACAATCGCCACTTCACACAATACATGAATTAAGCATTACATCATCTAGATACAAACAAGGTTCGACTACAGAACCAAAATAAAAGAAGACTACCCCAATGCTACATAGATCCCCGATCGCCCCAACTGGGCTCCACTACTGATCAACTAGAACGAAACAACACAAAGGACAAGATCTTCCACGAGCTCCTCCTTGAGCATGGTTGCGTGACCTGCACGGTATCATTGGCACCTCCAAGCTGGTTTTGGAAGTATCTGTGAGTCACGGGGACTCAGCAATCTCACACCCTCGCAATCAAGACTATTTAAGCTTATAGGTAAGGTAAAAGGTATGAGGTGGAGCTGCAGCAAGGGACTAGCATATATTGTGGCTAACATACGCAAATCAGAGCGAGAAGAGAAGGCAAGGCACGGTCGATAAAACTATGGTCAAGAAGTGATCCTAGAACAACCTACGTCAAGCATAACTCCAACACCGTGTTCACTTCCCGGACTCCGCCGAGAAGAGACCATCACGGTTACACACGCGGACATTAACAAATTCCCATCTGCCAATAACCGCGGGCACGACTTTTGTACAACCGGACATTAACAAATTCCCATCTGCCAATAACCGCGGGCACGGCTTTTGAAAGTTCAAATCCCTGCAGGGGTGTCCCAACTTAGCCCATCACAAGCTCTCACGGTCAACGAAGGATATTCCTTCTCCCAAGACAATCCGATCAGGCTCGGCATCCCGGTTACAAGACTTCCTCAACAATGGTAAAACAAGTCCAGCAACACCGCCCGAATGTGCCGACAAATCCCGATAGGAGCTGCACATATCTCGTTCTCAAGGCACACTCAGATTGTCCAAACTTCCGGTAGGCCAACCCAGAGTTGCCCCTGGTGGCCACCGGCGGCTGACACGTTGGACCAACACTCAGAGGAGCACTGGCCCGGGGGGTTAAAATAATGATGACCCTCGGGAGCGCGACTCCCAAGGGAAAAATAGGCTAGGTGGCGAATGGTAAAACCAATGTTGGGCATTGCTGGAGGAGTTTTATTCAAGGCGAACTGTCAAGGGGTTCCCATTATAACCCAACCGTGTAAGGAACGCAAAATCCGGGAACATAACACCGATATGACAGAAACTAGGGCGGCAAGAGTGGAACAAAACACCAGGCATAAGGCCGAGCCTTCCACCCTTTACCAAGTATATAGATGCATTAATTAAATAAGAGATATTGTGATATCCCAACAAAATATCCATGTTCCAACAAGGAACACACTCCAATCTTCACCTGCAACTAACAAGGCTATAAGAGGGGCTGAGCAAAGCGGTAACATAGCCAAACAACGGTTTGCTAGGACAAGGTGGGTTAGAGGCTTTGTTTAACAATATGGGAGGCATGATAAGAAAGTGGTAGGTATCGCAGCATAGGCATAGCTAAAGAGCGAGCAACTAGCAAGCAAAGATAGAAGTGATTTCGAGGGTATGGTCATCTTGCCTGAAATCCCGCAAGGAAGAAGAACGAGTCCATGAAGAAGACAAATGGATGTAGTCGAATGGGTCCTCACAAACGCGACGTTATCGGAACCAACCCGACGAAGCAACACCGGAAAGAAGCACACAACATAGTAAACAACGAACACATGAACATGGCATGATATGCGGGATGCGGTATGTGATGCATATGCGTGATCTGGAAATGAATGATTGAACCTGGCCTCAACATGGAAATCCAAGAGTTCCACTGGAAAGGTAAGGTGATTGCGGTTGAAATTGATATAAAGATCACAGGAATCGGATGCACGCTTTGGAAATGGCAAGCAAAACAAATATAGCACCGGTCTGCCATAAACAGCAAGTAGTCATCTAAATGCATCAAGTAAAATATGCTACATGACTCAAACATGACAACAAAATACATGGCAGGGATCCACTCATGATGCTTGACAAAATATGAACACCGAGCTACGGCTAATTCATCCATTAACAGGTTCAAACAAGCATGGCAAAAGTGCAAATGATAAGAGGTTTCAGACTTAGTGAAATTAACACAAGTCTGGAATTTATCAGCAGGAAGCAAACTTTAGAGCATGAAAACTACATGCTACAGGAATTTAACATGGCAAAGCAAGGCATGGCATGAAGCTACTCAAAGCACTTAACAAAAGTCCCTTAGTGACCTTGAGCCAAAAGGGATCAGAAAATATAATTGCAAGCAGGTGAACATAGCAAAAACATAAACAGATTCAGACTTAGTGAAAAACTGGAGCATGGCAAAACAGTTAACGAGTAGGCATGTTTACGAGCTCGATGCACACACTACAAAGCATGGAATGACAATCTAAGCATACACCCATCAAGAAGACATGGCATAGAAGCTAGAAATGGCAAGAACAACTTCATAGCATGCACGGATCAACAACAACAAGCTTGGCAAAATTGCTAAACATGTCAACAATATGCCAGGAACAATTTATAGCAAAAGTAGAGCTCGATTGACTCAAGCTAGGATGCTCCATAAACGCAAACAAAGAAATGGATGGATATAGCACCACAATATTAACAAAACATCCTTACTAATCATACTCAAAAGAGGCACATATCACTAGGAAACAACATGAACATATGGCATAACAACAAAATCAGGACAAGGACTTAGTGAAATTCTAAGTCCCGGAAATCAACATCAACGATTACGCTACTTTGCATGCTTGTGCTAGTCACCACAAAGATCGAAAAAATACATGGCATACACCCCTGTAAAGATGGCATGGCATATAACAAAACACATGTAGAGCTCAGGATCATAGCATGCACACATTAATCATGGCAAAAATGACAAAAGGCCATTTGCTGAAACAGATCTGCAACTTTCCTCACATAGCCCTCTTCCAACGACATTTCGGGCATCAAGATGAGCTCAAATGAAAATGATGCAGTGAGATGAAATGATGTACCCGTCGAGGCGAACATTTTGATATGCTAAACGCACGAATCGGAGCTACGATGAGGAAGTTATGGCATGTCAAAGTATGCAAAAATATTAGGGTTAGGAGGGAAAAAGTCAACCCCGAGATATTTTCAGATCCAGATCTGGATCGGGCACGCTTCTTGAGGTGGCTCCGGGGCTCTCACCGGAGTAGTTGAAGACCGCCGGAGCGAGCGGGGCTGGCTGGAGAGGAAGAGGGAGAGCCCGGGCGGAGGAGGCTCGCCGGCGAGGGGGCCCGTGCGGTGGCCGGCGCGGGC
>NC_041392.1:378746988-378754597 GCF_002162155.2 Triticum dicoccoides | reverse complement strand
AAGACCCAGCGCGGCGCGGCGGCTCGGCCCCACGGGGGCCGGCGACGGGCCTCGGCGGGCCGCGCGGGTGGGACGGCGGAGGAGGCGAAGTGGGGCGCGGGCGCGGACACGTGTCGGCTCCCGATTGGATGCAGGCGGCGGCGGGCATGTCCGGGCTGCGGGAATTTTGTCTGGCGGCGCGAGGGGAAGAAGCTAGGGTTTGTATCGCGGATTTTTGGGAGGGGATCACATATTTATAGGTAGAGGGAGCTAGGAGAGTCCAAATGAGGTGTGGTTTTTGGCCACACGATCGTGATCGAACGCTCTAGATGATGGAGTAGGTTTAGGTGGGTTTTGGGCCACTTTGGAAGGCTGTTGGGCTGCAACACACACGTGGCCTTTTCGGTCCCTCGGTTAACCATTGGAGTATCAAACAAAATCCAAATGGCACGAAACTTGACAGGCGGTCTACTGGTAGTAAACCAAGGCCGCATGACAAGTCTCGGTCCAATCCGAAAATGTTTAACACCCGCACACTAAAAGAGGTAGAAAGGGACACCGAGTGACATAGGAGCGCCGGATTGCAACACGGACAACGGGGAAAAAGCTCGGATGCATGAGACAAACATGTATGCAAATGAAATGCACATGATGACATGATATGACATGCATGACACGCAAGCAATGACAAGGCAACAACAATGAATAACTGGAGGACACCTGGCACATCGGTCTCGGGGCGTTACAACACTCCACCACTAGGAGAGGATCTCGTCCCGAGATCTAGAATGGCACCGGAGGGACAACGGAAGAGAAAGAGAAGAGGTAAAACTAAGTTGCTTCCTTGATAAACGAGTGAAACCACGAGCCTTGAGAGGTTGAACAAATTGAAAGAAAGAGTGCAACGAGAATGAGCAAAGTAGTAAGCACTTCGTTAGGAAAAAGGAAGAAGGAGGAACAAATTCGAACAGCACTCCGGTTGGAAAGATATGCGAGGCTTAAAAAAATCAAAAAAAAAACTTGAGCAGCGGGCACACACTCCGGTTAAATGGATAAGCACGAATCAAAACGAACCTGACAAGACAAGAAGATTGGTTGAAGAGAGCAACATCACAATACCTTCGGAACAAACGTAAGAATAGAATGGAATGAACGAAGGGAAACAAGATCTTGAGAGAGCACGCTTACAACAAATGCTAGAACGGAGTTGTTGGAAAACCACCAACGAAAAGAATAAGCTTGATATGGTCTTATGGAATACCTCTCGAATTATGAGGTGACAACCTGCCACTCACAGTAAAAAGAATTGGATTGATAAGAACAAGGAGACGAGAAAACTTATTTCACCGGGAGGATAAAAGAACTTGAGTCATTTATAAGCACCATAATAGCAACAATCCTTATGGAAGGCTTTAGGTGAAACATGACACAAAATAACTCCAATGAAAAGGTTGATTGATTTAAAATACCTCATTCTTAACAACATGTGAATCATGAGACATGAACTCAAATTATCAAGAATGACATAATACGACCTCCAATGATACGGAAGAAAATAATTGCACTCTGGATTGCAAGATGAAGAATGCATGAGCTCCCTTGAAAAGAATCTTGATGAACACTTTGAGAAAGATTTAAGTCCTTGATGAACCAATCATGTAGAACCTTCATGAAGAACTCCATTAAACAAATGAATGATCAAACGGAAGGAAAGAGAAGTAGAAACACAAGGTGAATCCTTGCAAAGCTTGGGTGAAGCTTTGCGACGGGATAACGTGGAAACTTGGAACTCCGGAAAAGAAAGATGAGGAATCAAGAATTTGATGAGCCTCCGAAATAGGGAATTGAGTTCACTCGATGAAACAAGAATAAGAATTACATTATGCGTATCCTTCACCAATTTAATTGATGACAATCAACGGATTTGACATATTACTTATTCTGGTAAAGAAGATTAAGAGAGATATAACATAAACTTGAGAAGGACTTCAATGAACCACCGGTAGGTTTTGAAAAAAACAAAAGAATTGATATGATAAACGAAGGAAGAAGAAACTAGGAAGAACCACCGTAAGAAATGAAAATGACCGAAGAGAAGATAAACAAACACCGGGAAGAATTTACAAGTGAACGAAAATGCTTGAGTGAATTTAGATCCATGAGAACGAAGAGATCATGAGATGATTAGAGATCACTTGAACGAAGCACTGGTAAGATTGGAGAATGATAACTGAAAGCTGAGAATGAATAAACCTGAATTGATGGACTCCGGATAATCAAACTGAGAAGACTCTTGAATAGCTTCGGATGGTTGAAAAGAATTCTCACAATCAAAACAATTATGAGAGGATGGTATGAAGCTAGAACCATGAATCTTGAAGAGAATGGAGCAAGATTGAGAAAAAAATTCTTCTTTGGTCTTCAAATGCAGAGAATGACGATGAGAAACACCACCATGAATCGTTTAGGCACTCCGGAAGAATCAAAAGCGAAGAGATTGAGCCAACGATGAAAAGAGTTAGAAAGATCTTGGAGAAGGGCATTTGACTGATGATAACTCATTCTTACGTCAAACTTTGAAATGAATTTGAGACTAACTCCGGGAGAATAAGAAGAGTCAGGTAAGATCCTGGGAAAAGACCTATGGGTTAGGCCCACTCAAAAGAAACACCGTTGAAATGATTTAAAGAGAGAGATTGCACCGGTTGAATAAAAGGCTTGAATGAGATAACATCCTCGAAAGAACTTGAACGATTGAGAATGGCAACGCGAATCTTTCGAGATAGCTTCAACACAAGAGAACAAAAGAATGGCGAGAGGTGAAATATTACGAGGTGCACCGGCATAAGAAAAAAACATTGGGAAAAAAGAAAAAACTATGCTCAATACCAAAGCTTGAATTGGTTCCACCGGAGAAGAAAAAACAAATAATGATGAACTTGAGGCTCCGTTAGTATCTTCATGCGAATTACCGGATAAGAACATTGAAGGAAAATAATGGAGAGACTTCCCATCAATAAGATGGATACTCGATTAAGAAATCTGAGTCCTTGAAGAAAACAGGGAAGGGAGGGCGGGAAAACAAAGGCAACTTGGAGACGGATGAACCAAACACCGTTGACGAAAAATTGAGATTGGATCTTGCAAACCTTGAAAAAGATTGGATCCACTTGAAGAGAAACACGCCGGTTGAAAATGATTGACATGACAGTCTCGATGATCGAGAAGGATTAGTATTCACATCGGAGTATGAGAACACCGCTTAGGAAAAGGTATGGAATCAACTCTTGACTTCGAAGCAACTCGAATACCACAACTCAAAACAGAACAAAGGATTGGCTTGCAGAATAAGCCGGAACAAACATATGATAGAGATTTCGTCTGAAGTTTTCATGGTGGGGCCTACACGGGCTCGATCGTACAGCACCATCATGTACAAGGCAGTGCACATGAAATACGAAGCATCCCCAAGTCGGCATAGCCAAGGACTCTTTAAGACACAACGAGACCACTGTAAAAACCAACCGTGAATAGGCGGACCACTAGACGTCGAACCCCAATTTCATATCATACATCTGTCGAAAAGATATCCTAAGAGCTACTTGAATTCCCACTTATAAACTCCCAATACTTTCCGGTTATGCAATCAGGTGTTGGGGATACAGGGGAAGCATAATATCTCACCCAAACTAACAAATCCCACATCCAGCTATATCCATCCTTCAACACATAACCAAGAAACCTACGGAAATCGTTTACCTCAACCTTCGAAAAGCACCCGTTATACGAGTTATGGCAATACTCCCGAACTCCCGCCCCAGTATTGGATGGCATCGAGATTATCTCACCAACAACTGCATAAAAGAGATTTTTGATGTCGGCGAAAACTCAGGTATTCCAGAACTGAAACGATAAAATTGTGATGACAACACCTCGGAGCTCAACTCCCCGGGACGCTGCAACAACCCCTAAATGTCAGGAGGCACCAAGAACAATGTTCTCGTCACAAAACCATCGAAACAATTTCAAAATACCTGCGTGATCCTAAATTTTTTTTAGTGAAATTTGAGAAGAGAAGAGTCAAAACTCTACGTCAGGAGGCCTCACCAAAGCGATGAAGGGACTGGGGAGTAAAAAGAATTCCTAACTCTCCGATATATATAATCCTAAATGACTCAAAACATTTTTCTAGACTCAACAACACCAGCGATTCAATCAAGCAGGGGGCTCCTAAGTCGGGGAATGCTCTGATACCAACTTGTAACGCCCTCGATGCAGCTATATCTCCCACGTGTCGAAGCACGACTTAGAGGCATAACCGCATTGAAAGCAATGTCGCAAGTGAGGTAATCTTCACACAACCCATGTAATACATAAGGGAAAAGAGATACATAGTTGGCTTACAATCGCCACTTCACACAATACATGAATTAAGCATTACATCATCCAGATACACACAAGGTCCGACTACGGAACCAAAATAAAAGAAGACTACCCCAATGCTACATAGATCCCCGATCGCCCCAACTGGGCTCCACTACTGATCAACTAGAACAAAACAACACAAAGGACAAGATCTTCCACGAGCTCCTCCTTGAGCTTGGTTGCGTCACCTGCACGGTATCATCGGCACCTGCAAGCTGGTTTTGGAAGTATCTGTGAGTCACGGGGACTCAGCAATCTCACACCCTCGCGATCAAGACTATTTAAGCTTATAGGTAAGGTAAAAGGTATGAGGTGGAGCTGCAGCAAGCGACTAGCATATATTGTGGCTAACATACGCAAATCAGAGCGAGAAGAGAAGGCAAGGCACGGTCGATAAAACTATGGTCAAGAAGTGATCCTAGAACAACCTACGTCAAGCATAACTCCAACACCGTGTTCACTTCCCGGACTCC
Source organism: Triticum dicoccoides (assembly GCF_002162155.2). Classification (NCBI taxonomy): domain Eukaryota; kingdom Viridiplantae; phylum Streptophyta; class Magnoliopsida; order Poales; family Poaceae; genus Triticum; species Triticum dicoccoides. Next base: position 378,749,720 of record NC_041392.1, on the reverse strand, counting down.
GCCGAGAAGAGACCATCACGGTTACACACGCGGTTGATGTATTTTAATTAAGATCAACTTCAGGTTTTGTACAACCGGACATTAACAAATTCCCATCTGCCAATAACCGCGGGCACGGCTTTTGAAAGTTCAAATCCCTGCAGGGGTGTCCCAACTTAGCCCATCACAAGCTCTCACGGTCAACGAAGGATATTCCTTCTCCCAAGACAATCTGATCAAGCTCGGCATCCCGGTTACAAGACATCCTCGACAATGGTAAAACAAGTCCAGCAACACCGCCCGAATGTGCCGACAAATCCCGATAGGAGCTGCACATATCTCGTTCTCAAGGCACACTCAGATTGTCCAAACTTCCGGTAGGCCAACCCAGAGTTGCCCCTGGTGGCCACTGGCGGCTGACAGGTTGGACCAACACTCAGAGGAGCACTGGCCCGGGGGGGTTAAAATAATGATGACCCTCGGGAGCGCGACTCCCAAGGGAAAAATAGGCTAGCTGGCGAATGGTAAAACCAATGTTGGGCATTGCTGGAGGAGTTTTATTCAAGGCGAACTATCAAGGGGTTCCCATTATAACCCAACCATGTAAGGAACGCAAAATCCGGGAACATAACACCGATATGACGGAAACTAGGGCGGCAAGAGTGGAACAAAACACCAGGCATAAGGCCGAGCCTTCCACCCTTTACCAAGTATATAGATGCATTAATTAAATAAGAGATATTGTGATATCCCAACAAAATATCCATGTTCCAACAAGGAACAAACTCCAATCTTCACCTGCAACTAACAACGCTATAAGAGGAGCTGAGCAAAGCGGTAACATAGCCAAACAACAGTTTGCTAGGACAAGGTGGGTTAGAGGCTTGGTTTAACAATATGGGAGGCATGATAAGAAAGTGGTAGGTATCGTAGCATAGGCATAACAAAAGAGCGAGCAACTAGCAAGCAAAGATAGAAGTGATTTCGAGGGTATAGTCATCTTGCCTGAAATCCCGCAAGGAAGAAGAACGAGTCCATGAAGAAGACAAACGGACGTAGTCGAACGGGTCCTCACAAATGCAACGTTATCGGAACCAACCCGACGAAGCAACACTGGAAAGAAGCACACGACATAGTAAACAACGAACACATGAACATGGCATGATATGCGGGATGCGGTATGTGATGCATATGCGTGATCTGGAAATGAATGATTGAACCTGGACTCAACTTGGAAATCCAAGAGTTCCACTGGAAAGGTGAGGTGATTTCGGTTGAAATTGATATAAAGATCACCGGAATCGGATGCACGCTTTGGAAATAGCAAGCAAAATAAATATAGCACCGGTCTGCGATAAACAGCAAGTAGTCATCTAAATGCATCAAGTCAAATATGCTACATGACTCAAACATGAAAACAAAATACATGGCAGGGATCCACTCATGATGCTTGACAAAAGATGAACACTGAGCTATGGCTAATTCATCCATTAACAGGTTCAAACAAGCATTGCAAAAGTGCAAATGGTAACAGGTTTCAGACTTGGTGAAATTAACACAAGTCTGGAATTTATCAGCAGGAAGCAAACTTTAGAGCATGAAAACTACATGCTACAGGAATTTAACATGGCAAATCAAGGCATGGCATGAAGCTACTCAAAGCACTTAACAAAAGTCCCTTAGTGACCTTGAGCCAAAAGGGATAAGAAAATACAATTGCAAGCATGTGAACATAGCAAAAACATAAACAGATTCAGACTTAGTGAAAAACTGGAGCATGGCAAAACAGTTAACGAGTAGGCATGTTTACGAGCTCGATACACACACTACAAAGCATGGAATGACAATCTAAGCATACACCCATCAAGAAGACATGTCATAGAAGCTAGAAATGGCAAGAACAACTTCATAGCATGCACGGATCAACAATAACAAGCTTGGCAAAATTGCTAAACATGTCAACAATCTGCCAGGAACAATTTATAGCAAATGTAGAGCTCGATTGACTCAAGCTAGGGTGCTCCATAAATGCAAACAAAGACATGGATGGATAGAGCACCACAATATTAACAAAACATCCTTACTAATGATCCTCAAAAGAGGCACGAATCACTAGGAAACAACATGAACATATGGCATAACAACAAAATCAGGACACGGACTTAGTGAAATTCTAAGTCCCGGAAATCAGCATCAACGATTACGCTACTTTGCATGCTTGTTCTAGTCACCCCAAAGATCACAAAAATACATGGCATACACCCCTGTAAAGATGGCATGGCATATAACAAAACACATGTAGAGCTCAGGATCATAGCATGCACACATTAATCATGGCAAAAATGACAAAAGGCCATTTGCTGAAACAGATCTGCAACTTTCCTCACATAGCCCTCTTCCAACGACATTTCGGGCATCAAGATGAGCTCAAATGAAAATGATGCAGTGAGATGAAATGATGTACTCGTCGAGACGAACATTTTGATATGCTACTCGCACGAATCGGAGCTACGATGTGGAAGTTATGGCATGTCAAAGTATGCAAAAATATTAGGGTTCGGAGGGAAAAGGTCAACCCCGAGATATTTTCAGATCCAGATCTGGATTGGGCACGCTTCTTGAGGTGGCGCCGGGGCTCTCGCCGGAGTAGTTGAAGACGGCCGGAGCGAGAGGGGCCGGCCGAAGAGGAAGAGGGAGAGCCCCGGCGGAGGAGGCTCGCCGGCGAGGGGGGCCGTGCGGTGGCCGGCGCGGGC
>NC_041392.1:378697391-378746560 GCF_002162155.2 Triticum dicoccoides | reverse complement strand
AGATGGGCGGCGGCGGGGCGGAGCTGGCGACCGGCGGAGGCGAAGGGCGGTGCGTGGGATGGCGGATATGGGCGGCGCCGGCGACGAGGCTCGGAGGCGGCGGCGCGCCCTCTCCCTGGCGATGATGCGAAGACCCAGCGTGGCGCGGCGGCTCAAGCCCACGGGGGCCGGCGACGGGCCTCGGCGGGCCGCATGGGTGGGATGGCGGAGGAGGCGAAGTGGGGCACGGACGCGGACACGTGTCGGCTCCGGGTTGGACGCAGGTGACGGCGGACATGTCCGGGAATTTTGTCCGGCGGCGCGAGGGGAAGAAGCTAGGGTTTGTACCGCGGATTTTTGGGAGGGGATCACATATTTATAGGTAGAGGGAGCTAGGAGAGTCCAAATGAGGTGCGGTTTTCAGCCACGCGATCGTGATCGAACGCTCTAGATGATGGAGGAGGTTTAGGTGGGTTTTGGGCCACTTTGGAAGGGTGTTGGGCTGCAACAGACACGAGGCCTTTTCGGTCCCTCGGTTAACCATTGGAGTATCAAAGGAAATCCAAATGGCACGAAACTTGACAGGCGGTCTACCGGTAGTAAACCAAGGCCGCATGACAAGTCTCGGTCCAATCCGAAAACATTTAACACCCGCACATGAAAAGAGGTAGAAAGGGACACCGGGTGACATAGGAGCGCCGGATTGTAACACGGACAACAGGGAAAAAGCTCGGATGCATGAGACGAACATGTATGCAAATGAAATGCACATGATGACATGATATGACATGCATGACACGCAAACAATGACAAGGAAACAACAGCGAATAACTGGAGGACACCTGGCACATCGGTCTCGGGGCGTTACATGTGGATCCTTGATCCAGCACCTGGCTCTGTAGACTTTGAAATAACTTACGTTTGGCTTCTTACCAGTGAGTAGTTCATAAGATGTCCTCTTGAAGAATTTATTAAGATAAACTCTATTGATGATATGGCATGAAGTATCAATGGCTTCATGCTAGAATATTCTTGGAGTCTTGTACTCACTAAACATCATAAGAGCCATCTCAATAAGGGTCCTGTTCTTGCGTTCCATGATGCCATTTTGCCGAGGAGTGTATGGAGCAGAGAGGTGATGAGTGATGCCCAACGTATCAAGATAAGTGTCAAGGCCTATGTTCTTGAATTATGTGCCATTGTCACTCATGATGTGCTTGATCTTGATGCCATAGTTAGTCATGGTGCGATTGGCAAAACGTTTGAAGACATCCTGCACTTCAGTCTTGTAGAGAATTATGTGCACCCAGGTATATCTAGAATAAATCATCAACAATAATGAAGCCATAAAGATGTGCGGTGGTAGTAAGGGTAGAGTAGTGAGTAGGGCCAAATAAGTCCATGTGTAATAGCTCGAAGGGACGTGAAGTTGTCATGATTGTCTTCGGGGGATGTTTTCCCTAGTCATATTCCCAGCTTCGCAAGCACCACACAGATGGTCCTTCTTGAACTTGACGCCCTCAATGCCAATGATGTTCTTCTTCTTCATTAGAGTGTGCAAGTTCCTCATGCCCGCATATCCTAGCCTTCGATGCCAGAGCCAGCAGTCAGAAGCTTTTGCTAGAAGACATACAACAAGTTGTGGTCCTGCGAAGAAATCTACCATATATAGATCACCTCTTCAATAACCTTCAAAGACTGAAGATTTGTCAGAAGCCATTAGCACAAGCCAATGATATTTTCAAAATATCACGCTCATGTAAAGATCACAAAGCATTAAGGCGGACATTAAATTGTATCCTAGGGATTCAACAAGCACCACTTTATCCATGTGTTAATCCTTTGATATAGCAACTCTACCTAGGCCCAATACTTTGCTTTTACTAGTGTCAGCAAATTTGATATGGCTTTTAGTAGATGGTCGAAGAGTGGAATCCATGAGAAGACTTTGATCACCAGTCATGTGGTTAGTGCATCCACTATCCATGATCCATTTAGTAGCTTTCGGAATGGTACCCTATAGTACAGTTAGTAGGATAGGCTTCACAAAGAGTATTGTGAAGGAGAAACATTTGATGAACAAGGATACTATGAAATGTAAGATTCTTGGATGGTAAGATAGGATGTCCATCAAGAAATTCAGGGACGAAATAAATGGTAAGACCATTTTGGCATTTTATCTTTCTTCCAACAAGATGTTTTAGGTCCCCAACATTGTCTTCAGAAGTCAATGATTTTCGGCTGGAGACCCGTCCCTGCAAGAGAAGTTAATTCTTCTTAACCACCCACATCTGAAGGGGTGGCTTAGAAGCAATGAGTCTAAGTGTAGCATCTAAGAACTTTGGCAGTGAAGCCCTAGCAAATAGTTTTGCAGGTGGGGAGTAGTACTGAAACATGCAGAGAAGTTCTTTGATTTGTGAATGTAGCGGTTTGAAGAAACACACTCATATTCATGAGTCTGATGACTGTTTCCCTGCAAAACATTAGCATTAGGGTGACCTTGAGAGGTGCTCTGTCTATATGAAGCCTTTGGGGCATATGAAGCCTTTGATGTGGGGTTTGTCTTCCTCCCTTGTTGTGTCATCATCACATTCACGGGAAGCTTCTCAAGACAACTTTTAGGTACCCAGATCTTCTTCATAGGTGACCCATTCCTATAGTTAGTTCCAATAAACCTGACAAACACTTCACCATTCTGATTCTTGAACAATTTATAGTTGGAGTCAAATGACTCATCAATGATAACAGGGTTAGGATAAGTGAAACCAGATAGGGTGGATGGATCCACTGAAGGGCCTTTTGCAGCAACCCATGTGGTTTTGGGGTACTGCTCAGCCTTCCAGTAAGAGCCATCAACATTCATTTTCCTCTTGAAACCAACACCCTCTTTCCTAGGGTTTCGGTTTAGAATCTATTTCTTGAGGACATCACATAGTGTCTGATGCCCTTTGAGGCTTTTTTACATGCCTGTTTCAAGCAATGTCTTCAACCTGGCATTCTCATCAGCAATAGTAGTGGCATCCTCAGAAGAGGGTTTAGATACCACATCAACAGTTGAAGAAATTGCACTTTTAAAAGCAGTAGAGCATTCAACAATAGAGATAACATTGTCACGCTCAAGGCATTTTAGGCAAGGTGGCACAAAATCGTCCAGAGCAGAACTGATCTGTTGAGCGAGTAGTGAGTCATTTTCCTTTGAAGATCTCCATGAGATGTTCTCAGTTTCTCTAGATCTTTCTTCCTTTGAAGATAATCATAGGAAAGTTTCTCATGAGTAGCCGAGAGGGTTTCATGACGATTTTCAAGTTCCTCGTACTTAACATGAAGATTTTTTATGTCTACGATTAAGGACTGAGTTTGATTTATTTCCTTGTCCAACAGGTCATCGCTTTTGTCTAGCAATTTTTGAATCTTTTTTATGGTTGTTTGTTGTCCAGTTGCAATTTTAGCAAGAGTTTTATAGATGGGTTCGGATTCACATTCAGAGTCATCTTCACTGGAGGTCTAAAAGTAAGCATTGCGTGAGTTTACCTTAGCACCTCTTGCCATGAAGCAGTAGGTGGGATAAGAATCATCATCATCATTGGCTTCAGCTTTGGTGTTGTGATGATTGTCTTCAGTGTTGAAGATGGACTTGGCGACGAATGTTGAAGCTAGAGCGAGGCTTGCCACGCCTGAATTAGACTCCTCCTCAGACTCCACCTCCACCTCCTCAGAAGCAGACTCCTCCTCTTAATCCATTTCCTTGCCAATGAACGCATGAGCCTTGCCAGATGAGCTCTTCTTGTAAGATGAATACTTTGAAGAGCACTTTGAGGATTTCTTCTTATTTTTATCGTCAGAGTCATATTCCTTGCTCTTCCTATTTTTCTTTGATTCCTTCTCCCATTGAGGACATTCATATATGTAGTGGCCTGGCTTCTTGCATTTGTGGTATGTTCTCTTCTTGTAGTCACGAGTGGAAGCCTCATCATTCTTGGAGTTGGACCTTGAAGATGTTCCGAGTCAATTCTTCTTGGATAACTTTTGGAACTTTCTCACAAGCATCGCTAGCTCTTTGCCTATGTCTTCAGGATCATCAGAACTATAGTCAGATTCTCCAGATGAGGATACAACCTTTGCCTTCAAATCACGAGATCCGCCATAGTTGGGACCATAGATATCTCTCTTCTCAGATAACTGGAATTCATGTGTGTTGAGCCTCTCAAGTATGTCAGACGGATTGAGATCTTTGAAGTCAGGGTGTTCTTGGATCATCAAGGCTAGAGTGTCAACTGAGCTGCCAATTGATCTCAATAGCTTCTTCATGACTTCATGATTGGTGATTTTAGTGGCGCCAAGAGCACGAAGCTCATTTGTGATATCAGTGAGGTGGTCGAAAGTGAGATGGACATTCTCATGGTCATTCCTCTTGAGTCGGTTGAAGAAATTGCGAAGCACATATATTCTTGAGTCTCTTTGAGTTGAGACGCCTTCATTGACCTTGGACAGCCTGTCCCAGACTAGCTTCACAGATTCTAGAGCACTCACATGGCCATACTGCCCTTTGGTCAGATGACCATAGATGATGTTCTCGGCAGTTGAGTCCAATTGCGCGAACCTCTTGACATCAGCAGGGGTGACGCCTTCACCGACTTTGGGAACACCAGTCTTGAAGATATACCAGAGGTCGTTGTCAATGGCTTCAAGATGCATGCACATCTTATTCTTCCAGTAGGGGTAATCAGTGCCATCGAAGACGGGGCACACAACAGAGACTTTGATTATCCCTGCAGTCGTCATAGCTAAAACTCCAGGTGGTTAAACCGAATAACGCAGAACAAGGGAGCACCTTGCTCTGATACCAATTGAAAGTGCTAGTTATCAACTATGGGGGGTGAATAGGCAATTTTTATGACAGTCTTCAAGACATGAAGTGTCTTCCAAGACAAGCAATCAAATAACACCTGCACAGTATGTAGCGGAAGCTAAACTAGACTATACATGTCACAGTGAAAGAAACAGAACAAGCACAACACGAAGACAAATGGCAACTAGGTAGAATAGATTAGAATAGGAAGACAATGTGAAGCCAGATATGCAATCAGAGATAATATCTTCACACAGTGAAGTCAAACAGGGCAACCAAGCAATGAGTTCATGAAGCTAAACAGTAAGTAGTGAGTGAAGAGATAGAACCATATGATTGCCAAAGACAAGGATTTGGTAGACCAGTTCCAGTTGTCGTGACAAATGTACATCCGGTTAGCGAGGCGGAGTTTGAACTTAGAAGACCGCGCCTTCTCCTTATTCCCCTTGAGCTAAGGACACTTAGTCCTCACCCAATCACTCTGGTAAGTTTTCAAGGTAGACTTCTAAACCTTCATAGACTTCGTTCACCGGCGATCCACAATGACTCTTGGATCCTCAGAACGCGACGCCTAACCGATGGGAAGATACACAATCTTCAAGTGTAATAAGTCTTCAGATCACATGGACAGAAAGACTTCAGTGATGCCAACACTCTTTGGGCTTTGGGTGTTTTGGTTGTCCTTGCAAGGATTCTCTCAAAGGCTTTGGAGGTGGGTTGCTCTCAAACAATAAAGCCATGCACTAACTTTGAGCAGCCACCCATTTATGGTGTAGGGTGGGCTATTTATAGCCAGGAGGCAACCCGACATGATATGTTCGAAATGAACCTGGGTCACTAAGGAACCAACACGTGTCCAATGGTCGGATTTCAAACACACGTGGCAGCTTGGCTTGGGCTACAAGCAAAGCTGAATCATCCAACTCTAGATAAGATTTTCTCTCATTGTCTTCACTCGAAGACATAGGATTTGGGTTGAGCATCACATTAGTTTTCTGACGTTCTTCACTTGGACCCCACTTGACAGTTCGGTGGTTCCTATGACTCAAGAAATAAGAAAATGAAACTATGAAAGAAACTATGTCTTTGCACTCCATTTTCTTCAAGTGAATGTCTTCACACATCATTATCTCCGACATGAATGTCTTCATGAACCACCATTGTCTTCAATGTCTTCATGCATTTTTAGGGGTCATCTCTAATAGGTAAACCGAATCAATGAGGGACTTCTACCTGTGTTCTCCTGTGAATCCACAAACACATTAGTTCCTCAACCATGTTTGTCGTCAATACTCCAAAACCAACTATGGGTGCCACTAGATGCACTTACACTAGTGATTATGATATTGGTGTTGTTCTAGGGAAAAGAGTTGATAGGAAATTAAATTTTATCCATTATGCTAGTAAAACTCTAAACAATGCCCAAAGAAATTATGCTACTACTCAGAAATATTTTTTAGCAGTTGTGTTTGCTTGTGATAAATTCAGATCTTACATTGTTGATTCTAAAGTAATTGTTCACACTGATCATGCTGCTATTAAATATCTTATGTGAAAGAAAGATGCTAAACCTAGACTCATTAGGTGGGTTCTCTTGCTCTAAGAATTTGACTTGCATATTACTGATAGGAAGGAGCCGAGAACCCCCGCAACTGATAACTTGTCTAGGTTAGAAAATATTCTTGCTGACCCACAACCTATTGATGCTAGCTTTCCTGATGAACAACTAGCTATAATAAATGCTTCTTATAACACTCCTTGGTATGATGACTATGCTAATTACATTGTTGCTAAATTTATACCTCCTTGTTTCACATACCAACAAAATAAAAAGTTCTTCTATGACTTAAGACATTACTTTTGGGATGACCCACATCTTTATAAAGAAGGAGTAGATAGTATTAGTAGACGTTGTGTACCTAAGCATGAACAGGAAAAACTCCTAAGGAAGTGTCACTCCGAAGCCTACAGAGGACATCATGCAGGAGATAGAACTGCACATAAGGTATTAAAATCTAGGTTTTATTGGCCTACTCTTTTCAAAGATGCCCGTAAGTTTGTCTTATCTTGTGATGAATGCCAAAGAATTGGTAATATTGGTAAGCGTCGAGAAATTCCTATGAATTATTCACTTGTTGTTGAACCATTTGATGTTTGGGGTTTTGATTATATGGGACCTTTCCCTTCCTCTAATGGGTATACAAATATTTTGGTTGTTGTTGATTATGTCACTAAGTGGGTAGAAGTTGTTCCAACTAGTAGTGCTGATCATAAAACCTCATTAAAATGCTTAAAGAAGTTATTTTCCCAAGTTTTGGAGTCCCTAGATATTTAATGACTGATGGTGGTTCACATTTTATTCATGGTGCTTTCCGTATAATGCTTGCTAAATATGATGTTAACCATAGAATTGCATCATCATATCATCCTTAATCTAGTGGTCAAGTTGAACTTAGCAATAGAGAAATAAAATTAATATTACAAAAAACTGTCAATAGGTCCCGAAAGAATTGGTCTAAGAAACTTGATGATGCACTTTGGGCCTATAGAACAACTTATAAAAATCCAATGGGTATGTCTCCATATAAAATGTTTTATGGGAAAACTTGTCATTTACATCTTGAGTTAGTACATAAAGCATACTGGGCAATTAAAGAACTCAATTATGATTTCAAACTTGCTGGTGAAAAGAGGTTATTTGATATTAGCTCACTAGATGAATGGAGAACCCAAGCTGATGAAAATGTCAAACTATTTGAAGAAAAAAAATAAAAGATGGCATGACAAAAGAATCCAAAAGCGGGAATTTAAAGTTAGTGAACATGTTCTATTGTACAATTCTCGTTTTAGATTTTTTGCAGGAAAACTTCTTTCCAAATGGGAAGGACTATATATCATCGAGGAAGTTTATCACTCTGTAGCTATCAAGATTAATAATGCCGAAGGTACCAACCCAAAGGTGGTCAATGGACAAAGAATTAAACACTATATTTCAGGTACGCCTATTAATGTTGAAACTGACATTATCCAAACCATGACAACGGGGGAACACACGAAAGAAACCTTCTGGAACACTCCAGAACCTTGAAAAGGAAAAGGTACATGATACGGTAAGTAAACAGTCTCCGAAAAATCTGCAAAAATATTTTCTGTCAGTTTGGAATATTAGAAAAAAAAATAGGAAAATAAGAAACAACTGGGAAGGCAACCCAGGTGCCCACAAGACACCAGGGCGGGCCTGCCCCACCTGGCGTACTCTGGTGGGTAGTGGGCCACTCGGGCACCTTCACGACTCCGCTTTCCTTCCGTATACTAGTTAACAAAGATAAAAAATCTTTATATATACTCCCGGACGATTTGACCACCGCATCACGGAGAAATCATTTGTTCTTATTTCGTGTTGTTTTTCTGTCAGATCTATCAAGCCAGGCATGATGTATTCTCCCTCCTCCAGTAATGTAGAAGGCGATGCTTGGCTGCAGAACATGGAGCTGAGGAGAGAGGATCCAAAAGAAGCCACCAAGTAGGATAGGGCCAAGGGAGTTGTGGGAGACCAATCTCAAGAATAAGGGCAATCCATGCTTGCACGGGAGACCAAGAAAGAGGACGACATCCTTCAATCTTACTATGATCATCTCACCCCCACTGAAATCAATGCCTTCAAGGCCTTCGAAACAATTTTGTGTTCAGAATAAATACCTCAATCGTGAAATTATTTTGTTGCAAGAGCAAAACATCACCATCCAGAGCATCAAACATAGGTTGGAGTACCTACTGAGGCTAGAGTATGATGTCCCTACTACTTCATCACCACCACCATCTTGATCTTCATCACCAAAGAAGGAGACTTGAGTACACAAGTATGGGCACTCCCCTTGGCTTGTGCCAAGCTTGGGGGAGATACCCCGGTATCGTATCACCATCACTTTTAGTACCTTTACCATAGATTTAACTAAAATAATAATAATGCATGTCACCAAAAATTGTATCATTGGATTCGTATTTGAACATAGTTTCCAATGATATTATTTTTGGTTACATGCATTAACACTTTATTAGTTAAATCAAATGTAAAAACTTGGCGCAAAAAGCAAAGGGGACCAATGAACCAGTAAACATCAAAGTTCTCTCGCTTTGCCCCAACTTGGTCTCGGTGAGATGACTATACTGCACCGGCATGGAGGAAGGGTCGAGGAGTAGATGGCCAACACACATGTGAATACAATGTAGTCTACACTTCTCATATAAAGGCTCCTCGGCAGTCCAATCTACGAAATCCTACGCACCTACGCACCCTAACCAAGGGCAAGAGTGATCACTCCAATCGCAAGGTCAGTTGACTAGAAGCTAGACCCATGGAGCTGATGAGTGCGAGCATCAGTCGGCTGTGCCAGATGGTCCACGACGCCGACCTATGGTCCGATACTGAGGAACGTCTATAGGTCGTGCTTGAGGCCGCCAGGGTGAGATGCCTCTTGGACGATAGCTTCATATCCTTGTTCGACGAGGTCCTCGTCGGCTTCCTCGAAAAGTTCACCGTCGTTAAGAAGCTCCCGGATGACCTTGACATACGCCTCCAGCCCACACGCCCAGGCTCTGCCATGCCCGCCTCCCTCAACGGCCTCTATGGTGACAACCTCTTCAGCGCACTAGTGGCCCTACGATGCCCGCCGTCGCGTCGAAGAATGTCCGCCTCGAGGTCGCGCTCGCCGTGTAGTGCCTGGCGCAATAAGACATCATCGAAGTAATCACCCACGTGTACGCGCAAATCATCCACAAGGACTACTACTTGCAAGAGGAGGACGATAGGATGCTGGCCTTCTTGGACCGCAGGACAACCTTGTACGGCATTATTCAGAAGCACGTTGAGCTCGCCGCCCACGCCGCTGCTCCTCACATGTCGGTTGGTGACCCAGCGCACTAGGGCGTGAGGATGTCATTGATGGATCCGTATGTATCTTTATCTTTCTGTCAATTCCATGTAGTAGTATATTGTATTAGTAATTATCTTACCTTCCGCATCAACTTCATAATTTTCATACTTACTCCATGCATGAACCGCACTAGAACCAAACTTCTCATTACACTAGGGAAAATCGTTATTTCTATCTATCAGTCGCGCCATGGAGGAGAACCATATTTTACAATTTACAAGTTCAAAAGGAAAAGCCTGTCGTATTCGCGTCGCACCCCCACACAGTTGGTCCGGCACGCCGCTCAAGGGGGGATGAATGATGTGTTGCATTTTCACTTATAAGTGTGTCGGATTTTGGGTTCCGGCAAACCCTTCAGGTTCGAACACTGGGTGCGCACGAAGATCTCTCTCTCTCCTTAGCTCGCTCTCACAACAATCTCAAGGCCTAGCTCACTGAAGCCAAGGAACAACAGACACGAGAGTTTATACTGGTTCGGGCCACCGTTGTGGTGTAATACCCTACTCCAGTGTGGTGTGGTGGATTGCCTCATGGGCTAAGGATGAACTAGTATAGTGGATGAACAGCCTCCTGAGGAGAGGTGTTCCTGAGCTCGATGAGCTGGTGAGATGGCCTTGATGGAGTGGATCCGATCCAAGATGAGCCGATCCTTGACTATGGTGGTGGCTAGTCCTATTAATAGAGGCCCTGTTCCTCTTCCCAAATGTTTAGGCGGGAAGGGATCCCACAACGGCCAATTTATGGAGGGAGACAACTAGTACAAGTTATCCTAACAAAAGGTGGTCTTCGCCTGCCAAAGGCTCTGGTGATGACGCCGCCGTGGGCTCCATGGTGACCTCTGTCCTCCCATCCTGCTGGTCTTGGTCTTGTTGCACCAATATGGCAACCTTTGCCTGATGCCTCGGGACTCCTCGCCTGCGCCTGCCCCTTTAGCACCAAAGAGAAAACTAGCACCCTACGCCCGCTGGCGCTCGCCTGGCCTTGGTCGTGACAGCTCACGTTACATGGACCTCGCGAGGTGCCCCTTGCATAGATATATCCGCTCCTCGGGAGCCAGCCTAGCGAGGCCACCCCAGAGGAGGTTTTGGAGTCATCCGCCTCGCAAGGCTTGGCCCCTCGCGAGGGTCTTGAGTGGTTGCTGATGAAGAAGGGTTGTACTAGGCCGTTGGTGGAGCCATGCCATGGGCCACAGGTAGGCAAGTCTGGGTACCCCCGTTCCCAGGACACCGACAAAGTGGGACTGCAGTTGAGCAAACCGACTATCGGCAAACCCCCACCCCGCCCACCGTGTGATTGCCAAGTTAGAGAAAACAGGAGGAAGAAGATATAGTTGTTGCATGGACTCCAAGAAAATTGGTGTCAGATGTGACTCGTGTAGGTGGCGTGTGCCGTACTGCTAGTTGTGATTGCTAGTTATGGCCCATGCCACCCCACTATATCGAGGTGCTGATTACGTAGAGCAAAAACATTATCTCTCCAAGAGTACGGTACACCACTAGTACTACTCACATTTTCGTGAAATTTCCTAGAGTCCGTGCTCAACCCTCCTCTCTCTCTCTCTCTCTTCTCTGCCAGCCAGCCAGCAAAAGCGCGGAGTGTGCCCATCGTTTCTTTGCTCACATGCGGTCCCACATGTCAGTGAAAACGCAACACGACCCACTGAACCTGCACATCTTTGACCTCGACGTGCTAGTGATGAAAAACAAATCCAATAAAGATCTTCGCTGGCCACTTTTGGAGTTACTCAAGAGTAAGATTCTATTTACCGTTGAACCCAAGATACACATCACGTGTCTTCAACCAGCACTCCATTTTCTTGCATGACACGACCTGGTTGCTAGATGTCCCACGTGTCGGCAAAAGGAGGAAGAACTCGACCAAATCTTCTCCATATTTAGACCAGAGGAGTAGGAAACACGGCAAGCCTTGTACCTACATCATACTATGTACAAGCCCACCTCATGCAGTCACTCTATCACCATATTTCTCGGCCTCCGTGCTACACCTAGCTCTAGTTGATGGTATACTACTACTAGGACTAACTAGTGCACTAGCATAGTCCACTATTAGGTTGGCTCTATCTAATGTGGCAACTTCATATAACCGGATGCTGGCTATACTACTACGGTACTCACACTCCAAGCAGTGACTCAAAAACCATTCATAAATTGAGTTTATGACATGCAAATGCAAATGTACCATTCATTACATACAACAAGTCATCAACACACAACGACAGCGAGGATACATGTTGGATTATAGATTATTTCCAACAGAACATTCTAGTAAATTGTAACACCCCTAGACCGATGGGCGAGATGTCTTCCAGTTATTCGCCATCGTTACCATGCCATCTGCTTGCATGTTGCACCTTGTCATGTCATCATGTGCATTTCATCTGCACGTTTTCAAAGCTTGCATCCATCCGAGTCTATTAGTTCTCTCCATTCTCGTTCTAAGTCCAACTAAACTTGCACGCGCCCGCGGTACCTCCAAAATATTATTTTTTAAGTGGGATAAAAATGTTCTCGGAATGGAGTGAAAGTTAGCGTGTGTTCTTGTTTTATTGTAGGTATACCACATGCCAAATTTCATCACATTGGGAGTCCATTTGATGCCCCAACATATTACTATAGTGGCATTATAGCCAGTCAAACGTCGGACGTTTTCGGTATCCGGAAATAGTCCCCGGGCCTCTCTCTCTTCTCTCCCACATACCACGACCTTCTACACAACCACAATCAGCCCACCTGCAGCCCACCTAAACCCCCTCCGCTCCAGAGCGTCAGATCGCGACCGGTTGCCCGAAAACATCCCTAAAACCCCCTAACCCTAGCATCTACCCTATTTAAGCACCCTTCTTCCATTTTTTGCAGCCTCCCACCTCCCTCCTCGAAATCCGTGCCCCCAATCATCAGTGCTGCCGCACCTCCTCCATTTCCCACGCTGACCACCTCGTTCGTGCCACTTGTCGTCGCCCCAAGGGCCAGCCGCGCCTGCGCCGCCGCTTTCCACCAACCGGACCACGCCACGCATCCCCCCTCAGCCTCCCAGCCAACCCGCGGCCTCCATGTCGCTTCCCCCACCGCTAGCAGGCGCGCCTCCACCGCGCGAGGCCCGCTGAACCCAGACTGGGGCCCGTTGGAACCCACCTGGGACCAGACGAGCCAGCGCGCCCACCGCCCGCACCTGAGCGCTGCTGCCTCCCATGGACGCCCGGCCCTGTCGTCTTGTCTCCGCCACGCCACCCGTCGGTGGCCTCACGGAGCTGCTCGCCCGAGCGGCAGCAACCTCCACCTCTGATTGTGCCAGGTCCCGGCCGCCCTCGCTTCCTTCTGTTCCTTCATCCCTCCCTCACTCTCTCTCTCACTCCCTCACACCCTCTCTCTTTCTCCCTCGCAGGGAGCCGCCATGGCTGTTAGACTTCACCTGCGTCTCTGGGAGCTCCATCCACCGCCGCCAAGGCTCGGATCGGGTCCCCGCCGACCAGGTCCTCCCATCCCCGGCCTCCCATGAACCCTTCCTCGCCAAAGAGCCTCCCCGCTGCCTCCCTTCGCCGCCGTCGGCCCTGCATCGCCACAAGGATGGTTGTGTCCCAGCACCTCTGTGGCCGTCCTTCCAAACGAGCGGGTGCACCGTACAGTCCCGCGTCGATGCCGTCCCGGCACCCCGTCATCCTTGCATGGTAATGTCGGTGCAACGATGCCTAGGTCAATTTCCCAGACTATGCATAGGCCCAAGAACAAGATTACAGCACCAAGATCAGTTCAAAGCATGAGGGGCCAGTTCTTTGAAGGATCAAAGTGGAGATTAAGAAGAGCAAGACTAGCCAGAGAGACAAGATACCACGATGAGAAGAACCTCCC
Source organism: Triticum dicoccoides (assembly GCF_002162155.2). Lineage (NCBI taxonomy): Eukaryota > Viridiplantae > Streptophyta > Magnoliopsida > Poales > Poaceae > Triticum > Triticum dicoccoides. The sequence goes on along the minus strand of NC_041392.1, from coordinate 378,732,932 downwards.
TTGTCGGGAAGGCGGTCCTGGCGAGGTTGGAGTTACCCCCGAAGCGAGCCTCCAAGAGCGCCCCGGCAGGCCTGCCGAGGCTCGCAGAGGAAAACCACTCCACCACACCACCTCACAGCGACACACGTCATTGATCAGTGCGGTGTCAATCTCCTACGTGACTAAGTGGCTGCTACCTACCACATGGCAGCCACTTCCTATAGAAAATACCTCCAAGCGACACCCGTCCTGAGACGTGTCAAGCAAGCCGGCGCGAAGCTGGCAAAACAGCCCGTCAGGGCCTGCCGGGCAAGCCGTGATGTGATAGTGAGCGGCGCATTTAATGCGCTCTGTCAGCCTGCAGAGTTAGGTATGATAGCACTATTTGCTATGTAATCAGCATGGAAAGATTGATTTGCCACTGTGGTGACCCATTGATCTATAAAAGGAGGCCCATGGAAACCGTAGAAAGGATTGGGGCCCCTGCACATTCATACGCGCGTAGCCTCTCTCACCCTGAGTCAACCTTGCCGGGAAGAGTGCTGCATTTTTTTTACCATTTCCCACCATCAATCCACCAAAGCAGGAGTAGGGTTTTACGCCTCGCGGCGGCCCGAACCTGTGTAAAACTTCCCGTGTGATCTCTGTCATGTTGTGCTATGCTTCTCCACTCTTTGTGCAACGTGCCCATTCCCCCGTCGAACCAAAAGGATCTCATGGCCCCATAGGTGGTCATGGTTTCCCACGACATCTTTGGCGCGCCACATAGGAGGATCACTTGCGCGAACCCAAGAGCATAAGCAGCATGTCATCTTCATCTCCATTATCATCATTGACGGCTCCATCGACTATGGCGCCCAAGAAGAAGTCCGGTGCCGCAGCACACCCGTCCACCTCGAAGGCCCCGCCCCGCCCGCAACCGCCGACGCCATGGGGAATGTAGAGTCGCATGAGAACGTGGGCACTGAAGGAGACGTGGTCGGCGCAGGCAGCATTGCCACCACCTCCCCTGCGGCTGAAGCAGGAGCGGGCGGCACCGGAGAAGGACATCACCAACAACATCCCGATGACCACGCTCCGTGAGATACGAGTAGAGAGATTATTCCTTCTGCCCCTCCCGTCCTGGCCAAGGTACATAGCCACGGCAGTGATGTTCATCCTATGGCGAATCGCAATGCTACAGCTGCTCTCGTCGTGAGCGCGGCTGGAGGACATGCGCCGCCCCCGGAGCAAACTGGCCCAGCCAATGCTCCGAATGGAGTCATTGGTCTGCGTGCCATCACCTCTTCACCACACGATCCCAGCGACTGGCTCCCGACGACGGGAGCCCGACGCAGCCACTGCCGGCACCATCAGGAGCCGGGCGACGCTGCGGTTTACATCATCATCACTAATGCCAAGCACCGCTTCGGAGGCCATGGCATGGGCCCAGCTGCTCCTGAGGTTTCCGCCAGCAGCTGATCAGATGGATGAGTGGAGAGCCACCATTCAGAGTCTAATTGGCTTTGCCAAGGCTAGAGGCCCACAGCGAGCTGGCCCGCCATGGCCTCCCCAGACGATGACGGCGGCCCACGTTGCTGGTCGTGCGGAAGGGGCCACCCCCACGGTGCATCCCCACTGCAGCAACTAGCACGAGGGCCACAAGACCAAGAGCTTGACGACGTCTTGATGTCTTCGTCCGATCCTCGAGCACATCAAGGCCAATGGAGAGCCCCAAAGGACAGGCAGACGGAGGACGCACACGTCACCATCGAGCGACGCCGCGACGACCACCACCAGTCCAATGGGCGTGATGGCGCCAATGTCGATGAGCCTGCGCTCGGCAGAGGCAGGTATGTGCCTTTCGAGGCTGGGTGCCCTCCCTTCACCCGTGAGCTGTGGCAAGTCTGTTGGCCGTCCGCTCACACGTCCAAGCCAGAGATTCCAGAGAAGTATGATGAGAGACTGAACCCGGCAGAGTTCTTGAGCATCTACACTATCGCTCTTCAAGCTGCCGGGGGAAGAGATGAGATGGTTTTTGCCAACTACTTCCCTTTGGCGTTTAAGCCAAACGTGAGGTATTGGCTGATGCAACTGCCGGACAATTCCATCTCGACCTAGGCTGACATGTGCCATGAGTTCGTTGGCGCCTTCACAGGCGGCCATTAAGAACCAGGACGGCCCAGTGATTTGCAGCTTCTCCCACAGATGGAAGGAGAGACTCTGCAAAATTACATGCAAAGGTTTAGTCGAGTCCACAGGAATATTCCAGATATCCACCCGGCAGCTGTGATAGCTGCGTTCCAGTCCAACGTGCGCAACCATTGGATACGTTCCAAGATGAACGTTCGATTGCCCAAGACTGTGAAGGAACTTTACACCTTGGTGGACAAGTGTGCTCAGGTGGAGGAGGGGAGGAAACTCCCTGGAGAGGAGGATGGCGTCGACATCGACTCAGAAGATGACGACGAGGCCACCAGTCAGAAGAAGAAGAACAAGAAGTACAACAAGAAGCACAAAGATAAAGCAGTACTGACCGTTTAGGGATCGGGCATGCCTAGTACGGGCAACAAGGCTAAGGCAAAGCCCCTGGCAAGGAAGTTGCCGCGTGCTGACTGCTGGGAGGCTGCGACTGCCGAGAAGGCTAGAAAAGTGATGGGACGTATTGCAAGATTCATCGGACTTAGGGCCACGATCTCCAGGAATGTCATCAGGTTGAGCAGCTCGTCAAGAAGCAGAGGGCTGAATATGAGAAGCATGATAAGGAAAAAGGTCAGAATGGTGCTGGCGAGAAGGCCCAAGGCGGTGAAGCAAATCGCCCCAGCAAGGCTCTTCAAAACCAAGGGCCGAGAGAAGGAAGGTTGCAATGATGAAAGTGATGGAGGGGATGAAGAGGAAACCATCAAGCTGGAATTCTAGAAGGCCACTAACACCCTGTGCATTGCCGGAGACGCATCTCTGCACTCTTGTCACTGCCAACTTAAACGGTGGGCGCATGAGGTCAATGCGGTGGAGCCAACGGCATAATCTCGGAAGTTGCTCAAGTGGTCACGCACGCCCATCATCTTTGACGAAGAGGACCATCCTGACCGCACCATCGCGGTAGGATGCTTGCCGTTGTTGGTTTCACCAACGATCCACAACCTCAAATTCACAAAGATGTTGGTTGACGGCGGGGCTGGGTTGAATCTGATTTCCCCAAAGGTTATAAGAAAACTTCAGATAACAGAGGAAGAACTCAAAGTCACGGGCATGTTTTTTGGAACCAACCCCGGTAGGAGTCATCCTAAGGGAATGATCACGTTGCTGGTGACATTCGGAGGAGAGTTGAACTACCAGACTGAGAAGGTTGTGTTTGATGTGGTCGAGCTCCCTCTGTCGTACAATGGAATCCTTGGACGCCCAGCTCTGGAAAAATTCATGGCGGCATCCCACTATGCCTACAACACCTTGAAGATGCTAGGGCCGGTGGAAGTCATTTCCATTCCGTCAGACGAGAAGGACGTGATTATTTGCGTGGATAAGATATACCGGGACGCAGTCGCGACAGAGGCCACGGAAGCCACAGTTCCTACCAAGGAAATCAAAGGAAAGAAGAAGGCTAGTAGGGACACTAGCAAGGAATCTGGGAAGCATACCTCTTCGGAGAATGTTGCGCCTGTTGATGACTTGCCGGAGAGTTGCAACAGCAAGAGATCCAATGCTCCTGCACCTCATGTGAAAAAGGTCCCGACAAGGTTGGCTGAACCTGATGGTACCTTTACTATCAGTGCCACCCTTGACAACAAATAGGAAAGCCCACTCGTTTCCTTCCCGCGGGTGAATATCGATGTGTTTGCTTGGAAACCATCTAATATCCCGGTGTTCCCAGGGAGGTAATCGAGCACGACCTTGATGTCTGCCCACATGCCTGACCCGTCAAGCAGAAGGTCCGAAAGCAAGCTTTGGAGTTTCAAAAATTCATTATAGAAGAGATCAAGAAACTTGAGGCAGCTAGTTTGGTCAAAGGAGTAGTGCATCCTACGTGGTTAGCAAACCCAGTGGTCGTACGCAAAGCTAACAGAAAATGGAGGCTTTGCATAGATTTCACAGATTTTAACAAGGCTTGCCCGAAGGACACATTCCCCTTGCCGCGCTTCGACCATATTGTGGATTCCACTTCGGGATGTGATTTGCTCTCTTTTCTAGATGCATACTCTGGATATCATCAGATTTTATGTCCAAGGAAGAAAAATAGAAGACCTCATTCATCACCCCATGTGGCACATACTGCTTCGTGCGCATGCCTTTCGGGTTGAAGAGTGTCGGGTCCACTTTTGCAACAGCAGTCCAAATTGGTTTTGAATCACAGTTGCACAAGAACATTGAAGCATATATGGATGATATTGTGGTCAAGACCAAGGACAGATCAACCCTCATACATGATTTAGAGGAGATGTTTGCTAATGTGCGCAATCAACTTGATGCTCAACCCAGAGAAGTGCGTGTTTGGCGTTCCATCCGGCAAGCTACTTGGGGATAGAGGCCAACCCCGATAAGATCAAGGCCATCAAGCAGATTCAGGCACCTAAGGCAGTTAAGGATGTAAGGCATTTGACAGGGTGCGTTGTCGCGCTTAGCTGATTCATCTCCAAGTCTACCGAGCACGCCTTGTCGTTTTTCAAGATTTTGAAGAAGGTAGGACCAATGAAGTGGACCCTAGAAGTAGATGCATCACTGCAATATTTGAAGACCTACTTGTCCTCTATGCCCACTTTGGTCGCTACTAAACCACAAGAGCCGTTGATGCCATATCTGGCGGAACCTAATCAAGTGGTTACTGTAGCACTAGTGGTGCAGCGGGAAGTGGAGGAAGCAGCAGCCTCAACTAGTGTCCCTTCCAGGGGGGGAGTGAGAACAGCCCGACAAGGCTAGATATGGATCAGTACAAAGAATAGCGCGGTAGCGGAGACCACCCCAAGGACGTGACAGCGAAGAAAGTGGTGCAACGCCTAGTGTACTTCATTAGTTCCCTATTGCAGAGGGCTAGATCCAGGTACTATGGTGTGCAAAAGTTGATTTTTGGCCTTGTCATGGCCTCAAGGAAACTGTACCACTAATTCCAAGTCCATGAGATCATGGTTATCACCTTCTTTCCTTTGCAAAGGATACTTTGAAACCCTGAGGCCACCGGAAGAATAGTGGAGTGGGCATTGGAGTTATCCAGCTTCGGCCTGAAATTTGAAAGCATAACAACGATTCAGAGCAGGGCATTGGCAGAGTTTATTGCAGAATGGAGGCCAACCCCTGATGAAGAAGTGCTGGAAACAGTTATTCCCAGCAAGGAAGCACCCCAAGAATGGATCATGTATTTCGATGGTGCATCCTCCCTACAAGGTGCAGGGGCTAACGTGCTTCTCGTTGCTCCCACTAGAGAGCACTTGAAGTACATCATCCAGATGCATTTTCCCCGGGAGGAGGCGACCAACAATACAATAGAGCATGAAGGCTGCTTGACGGGCTCAGGATTGCCACTGAATTGGGAATCAAGAAGCTGATCATTCGAGGAGATTCAAAAATTGTGGCGATACAAGTCAACAAGGATTACCGAAGTCCATTGATGGAGGCATACGTTGAGGAAGTGAGAAGACTGGAGGAGCACTTTGACGGATTGCAAACAGAGCACGTACCCCGTGCGGAAAACAGCATTGCTGATCATCTTTCAACGTGTGCTGTGCAAAAGCTTTGCGTGGAACCAGGAACTTTTGTTCTCCATCTTACTCAGCCCTCCGCATCCTTGGCAGCAATGGCTCGGAAGAGGAGGAAACTGGACTTCAGTAAGCCTCTATTGGTAGAGCCTCTCGGGGCTCCTGGCAGGGATCTTGCCGGAAACAACTCCCCTTTGATTGCTGGGCTGCACCCTCCTACCGGGCCACTGGTCCCCACAATCGAGGAACACACTCCCACGAATGAGGAGGTGCCACCAGTCCTCGTTGCCGAGCCCCAGGCTCCAACTTGGGCAAGGCACATAGTCCACTTCCTCCAAACCAGAGCACTTCCCGAAGAGCAAGAAGAAGCTAAAAGAGAAGCATGGAGGGCCAGTATGTATCAGTTTGTCGATGACACACTATATAGAAGAAGGCCCAATGGTGTGAAATTGAAGTGCATTTGCCGGGAAGACGGAAAGGAACTGCTAGCAGAAATACACAAAGGCAAGTGCGGCTCCCACATTGGATCAAGGGCATTGGTGGGGAAAGCATTCCGACAAGGATTCTATTGGCCCACATCCCTCCAATATGTGGTCGAGGTAGTCACCGAATGTGAAGCCTGCCAGTTCCATTTCAAGAACATCCATCTGCCTGCCCAAGCTCTTCAGACAATCCCTTTGTCATGGCCGTTTTCGGTCTGGGGCTTTGATATCCTCGGCCCTTTCCCCTGAGCTGTCGGGGCTTTGAATTCTTGTTCGTTGCATCGACAAGTTTACAAAGTGGCCGGAAGTAGAAGCCATGAGAAAGGTGACTGCTCAGTCAGCTATCAAGTTCTTGAAAGGATTGGTGTGCCACTTCGGGGTCCTTGCCCGGATCATCATTGACAACGGCACCCAGTTCACGAGCCGCGCCTTCATGCAATATGTTCATGCCCTCGGAAGGAAGACTCATTTTCCTCTGTTGCACATACTAGAAGCAATGGACAAGCTGAGAGGGCGAACGCTGAAGTGTTGTGAGGACTCAAGATGAGAACATTTGATAAGCCGCAGAAGTGCGGCAGGTGATGGACCGATGAGATGCCGGTGGTTCTTAGGCCCCTCAGAACGACACCAAATCGATCTACCGGGCAGACAACCTTCTCTCTAGTCCATGGGGCAGAAGTAGTTATCCCCATGGAACTCATTTACGAGTCACCTCGAGTCTTGCCTATGACGAAGTAGTGCAGGATCAACACCAGTGTGACGACGCTGTGCTTCTCGAGGAGAACCGTCTCTGGGCTGCTTCGCGTGCCGCATGCTACCAGCAGCCAGGGTTTGTCGGCGTTCTGGGAACGGGGGTCCCCAGACTTGCTTGCCTGCGGCCCACGGCGTGGCTGAGCTAGCAGGTCTGTACGGCCCATCTTCATCGATGAGGTATTCAAGACCCTCGCGAGGCGGGCGACGCAAGACCTCCTCAGGAGCGGCCTCGCCAGGCAGGCTCATGAGGGGCGGAGAGATCAAGGCAAGGCAAACCTCGTGAGGTCCTCATGCCATGAGCCATGACGATCGAGACCAGGCGGGCGCCAGGAGGGCGCCAGCGCGTGCTGTGTCCTTGCTTCCTCTTTGGTGCCAAGGGGGAAAGCATAGGCGTGGAGTACCAAGTCATCAAGCAAAGGTTTCCATATCGGTGCAACGAGACCAAGACTAGCAGGATGGCAAGACGGAGGTCACCATGGAGCCCAAGACGGCATCACCACCAGGGCCTTTTGCAGGCGAAGACTACTTTTGTCAGGATAAGCTGTACTAGCTATCCCCTTTCAAATTAGCCATTGTTGGCTCCCTTCCCGCTCAATATTTGGGGAGAGGACCAGGGCCTATATAAGTAGAACTAGCCACCACGGAGGAGGGGACGAGAGAAAATGGGAGAAAGAGAAGGAGAACTCATTCAGAGGCATCTCACCCACACACGTTCGCCAAGCACAAGAACACCTCAACCCCAGGAGGCTATTCTTCCCCTTGTACTGTTCATCATCAGCCCAAGAGGCAATCCACCACCACCACACTGGAGTAGGGTATTACAATACAACGGTGGCCCGAACCAGTATAAATCTTGTGTCTTTGTCTTGTGAGTTCGTCGAGTTCGTCCATGAGATCTTAGAGAGCTAGGGCGTGGATCGATAGGAAGAAAACCTTCGCGCGCACCCCAGTGTTCGAACCTCGAGGGTTTTGCCAGAACCCGTGATCCGACATTTGGCGCACCAGGTAGTGGGTGCGCTGTACCTTCTCTTTTGCCGATCTGTGCTCCATCACCCCCGCGCTCCGCCCACATGGCAGGCGCCCTGCCACCGACTCCGACGGCCAGCGTCGATGATGGGGCCAGAGGGATCCGAGCCCTGGCCCCCACCCTGCGGCAGGTGCGGTGGCCACCCAAGTTCAGGCCGGAGATGCCGCCGTGCTACGACGGCACAACGAACTTGTCAGCTTTGCCGCTGGCATTCGAGTAGGCCGTCCTCGAGGTCGGGGTGATGACAAGGTCATGGCCAACTGGCTTCCCATGGCCCTCGCCGGCGAGTCACGCACCTGGCTGCTCAACCTTCCTTTGTGCATGGTGGCGTCTTGGGAGGAGCTGTGTGACCTCTTCACTGCGTGCTACGCGGCACCGGTGCACCACGCGGTCGCGGCCCTACTAGGCGGCTCACAGGCGCCGCCTTCAGACCGCCACATCAAGCCGTTCCCCCGCCAAATTGGTGGCGCTTTCTAGCGCTCGGGGGCTCCGCCGGGCTGGGCTGCGCCTGAGGCCGACCTCACCTTCAGCTCACAAGACCACCCCGTCACCACCACCGGATCGGGCATGCTTCCTATGCTCTGCACACCCACCATCTATAACGTGGCTATCACCAAGACCCTCATCGACGGCGGCGCTAGCCTCAACTTGCTCTTCGTGGAAGCCTTCAGCCTTCTTCACGTGCCGCTCGAGCGGCTCAGCCTCAGCAAGCCTTTCTCAGGAGTTGGTGGCGGTGTTGCCCGCCCCCTAGGGCATATCCGCCTTCTCGCCACCTTTGGCACGCGCGACAACTATCGCACCGAGCTGGTCGACTTCTACATCACCCGCATCGGCCTCCCGTACAACGCCATCCTCGGGTACCCAGCTCTGGCCAGTTCATGGCGGCGACTCATCCAGCCTACAACCTCATGAAGATGCCTGGAAGCAAAGGTGTTCTCACCGTCAAGGGGGACTCCAAGGAGGCCGTGACGGCGCTCAAACTTGCCTTCGGGACCACCGCGGCGGCGCAACCCGTCGGTGCCGGTGCCGCCGAGGCCAAGGAGGCGGCGCCAACCAAGAAGAAGCGGCTGTTCACCCAAGACAAGGCAGAAACCAAGAAGGTGCCGGTCGACGAGGACGGCTCCTTAGGAGCCACCTTCACCATAGGTGCCGGCCTCAACCCCAGCCAGGAGGAAGCATTGGTGAAGTTCTTGCGCGCGAACAAGGATATATTCGCATGGGAGCCCAATCAGCTGGTGGGGTTCCCGAGAGAGGTGATTCAGCACCACTTAAGGGTATGCCCCAATGCGCGCCCTGTGAAGTAGCAAGCAAGGCGGCAGTCCACAGAGAAGCAAGCATTCATCATCCAAGAGACCCGCAAGTTGGACGTGGCAGGTGCCATTCGTGAGGTTAGGTACCCCGAATGGCTAGCGAACCCTGTCGTGGTGCCGAAGAAAGGCGGGAAGGAGCGAATGTGCGTCGACTTCACCAACCTCAACAAGGCGTGCCCTCAAGATCCGTTCCCTCTCCTGTGCATCGACCAGATCGTCGACTCTACCGCCGAGAGCGACTTACTGTGCTTCCTAGATGCGTTCTCAGGGTATCAACAAATCAAGATGGCGGTGGAAGATGTAGAGAAGACAGCCTTCCTGACCACGTGTGGGGTGTACTGCTACACATGTATGCCCTTCGGAGTGCGCAATGCGGGTGCGACCTTTCAGCGGATGATGCACATCACTTTGGGGCGGCAGCTCGGGAGGAACATGGAGGCCTACGTCGATGACATTGTTGTGAAGTCTCGAGAGGCGAGAACCTTGATCCAAGACCTGGAGGAGACCTTCGAAAGCCTGTGCCAGGTGAACTTGTGGCTTAACCCGGAAAAGTGTGTGTTCGATGTCCCTTCCGGCAAGCTGTTGGGATTCCTCGTGTCACACAGAGGGATCGAGGCGAACCGGGAGAAGATCAAGGCCATTGAGGGCATGAGCCCACCGCAGACCCTCAAGGAAATGCAGAAGCTGGCTGGTCGGGTGACTGCGTTGGGGCGCTTCATCTCCTAGCTGGGAGAGCGCGCCTTACCCTTCTTCAAGCTGATGAAGAAGAAGGGCCCATTCAAGTGGACTCCGGAGGCCGACCGAGCCTTCCAAGACCTCAAGAGATACCTGACCAGCCCTCCGGTGATGGTGGCGCTACGGCCTCTCGAGCCTCTAGTACTTTATCTTGCCGCCACCCCATACTCCGCCAGCGCTGCGCTAGTTGCGGTTTGGGAGGAGCACCATGCCAAGAGCGCGCCGCGCCAAGCTACGCCGCCAGCCGAGATGACGCAAGAAGGTGCAGCAAGAGCCATAGCGGCAGTAACAGAAGACCAAGCTCGGCAGGACGGCGCCATAGAGATTCCCGCAAGCGATCAGGCGTCGGGGGGTTCCGCCGCCTCAGGAGGCACCCCAGCTTTCACAAGACGTGGGCCTCACCAACACGCCGGTCCTCATGGAGCACCCGGTGTATCTCGTCAGCACGGTGTTGAGGGACGCAAGGGCACGATATCCCATGCATCGGAAGCTCCTGCTCACGCTCCTGGTGGACTCACGCAAGTTGTGGCACTACTTCCAGGGCCAACGTATCAAGTTCGTCTTGGCCTACCCATTGGAGAGGGTGCTCAGGAGCCTCAACTCCGCTGGAAGGGTCGCTGAGTGGAACATCGAGCTGCAGACATTCCAGTTGGAGTTCAGCACTACCAGGGTAATCAAGGGAGCCGCGCTCGCTGATTTTGTGGCGGAATGGATGGATGCCCCGACACTTGAAGTGGGCGAGGAACGGTCCACCTCGCCAGGAAGCGAGGCGCCTGACGGATGGGTCATGTGTTTTGATGGTTCCTTCACACACCAGGGCATGGGGGCTAGAGCAGTACTCATCTCGCCCACGCATGACAAGCTCTGCTACGCTGTGCAACTCTGTTTTCAGTAGGGCAAGAAGGTCTCCAACAACATTGCAGAATACGAAGGTCTCATAGCTGGCTTGAAGGCCGCGACAGCTCTAGTGGTAAAGCGCCTCACCATTAGGGGCGACTTACAACTCCTAGTCAACTTCTCCAACAAAGTACATGTGAAAGTGCAACTATCCCTAGGTGGTTTTGGTAATTCCTAACAACATATAGCTCATTGAGCTAATGCTATTTCAAGATTAATAACTCAGGAAAGCTGAATGATTGGCATGGAATGGATGAGAAAAGTGGACCCCTCAAAATGCTAAGGATAAAGGATTGGCTCAAGCTCAAAGCTCAAGACTCTACATTTTCTATTTTAGTGATCCAAGATCACATTGAGTCTATAGGAAAAGCCAATACTATCAAGGAGGGATGAGGTGTTGCTTAATGAGGCTCTTGCTCAAAATGCTTAGTGATATGCTCCAAAACCCTCAATTACTTTCTCACATCCACATATGACCTAAACCAAAAGTCAAACTCGGCCCCACCGATTATTTCTATCCGGCGCCACCGAGTTTCAAATATCATAGCCACTGCCACAAACCCTAGGAAAATCGGTCTCACCGATAGGGATCTCGGTCTCACTGAGATGGGGTTGTAATCTCTTTGTTTCCCTTTGTAACATTTCGGTCTCACCGAGATGAGCGATCGGTCCCATGGAGATTGCAATGTAAACTCTTTGTTTTCCCTTCGTAACGTTTCGGTCTCACCGAAATGAGCGATCGGTTCCACAGAGTTTACCTGACCAACTCTCTGGTTAGCTTATTACCAAAATCGGTCTCACCGAGTTTGTGTAATCGATCTCACCGAGATTACGTTATGCCCTAACCCTAATCATATTGTTCCTACCGAGTTGCATGTCGGTCCCACCGAAAACCCTAACGGTCACTAGCTTTGCTAAATCGGTCCGACCGAGTTTAACCATTCGGTCCCACCGAGTTTGGAAAGTTATGTGTAACGGTTAGATTTTGTGTGGAGGCTATATATACCCCTGCACCTCCTCTTGATTCGTGGAGAGAGCCATCAGAACAAACCTACACTTCCAACCTATTTTTTCTGAGAGAGAACGACCTACACTTGTGTTGAGACCAAGATATTCCATTCCTACCATATGAATCTTGATCTCTAGCCTTCCCCAAGTTGCTTTCCACTCAAATCTTCTTTCCACCAAATCCATATCCTGTGAGAGAGAGTTGAGTGTTGGGGAGACTATCATTTGAAGCACAAGAGCAAGGAGTTCATCATCAACACACCATTTGTTACTTCTTGGAGAGTGGTGTCTCCTAGATTGGCTAGGTGTCACTTGGGAGCCTCTGACAAGATTGTGGAGTTGAACCAAGAAGTTTGTAAGGGCATGGAGATCGCCTACTTCGTGAAGATCTACCGCTAGTGAGGCAAGTCCTTCGTGGGCGATGGCCATGGTGGGATAGACAAGGTTGCTTCTTCGTGGACCCTTCATGGGTGGAGCCCTCCGTGGACTCGCGCAACCATTACCCTTCATGGGTTGAAGTCTCCATCAACGTGGATGTATGATAGCACCACCTATCGGAACCATGACAAAACATCTGTGTCCCCAATTGCGTTTGAATCCTCCAAACTCTTCCCTTTACATTCTTGCAAGTTGCATGCTTTACTTTCTGCTGCTCATATACTCTTTGCATGCTTGCTTGAATTGTGTTAAGATTGCTTGACTTGTTCAAAGTTGCTAAAATCTGCCAAGAACTAAAATTGGGAAAGGCTAGATTTTTATTTGGTCAAGTAGTCTGATCACCCCCCTCTAGACATACTTTCAATCCTACAAGTGGTATCAGAGCTTTGGTATGCATTTGCCTTGATTTTCATAGCTTTTGGAAGTCATAGCCTTGGTTTCACAACCTAGGAGAGTATGGTGTCTAGTGAGGGAAATTACCACCGTAGAGGTCCTTACTTTGATGGTACTAATTTTGCTAGTTGGAAGCATAAGATGAAAATGCATATTCTTGGACATAACCCTGCCGTTTGGGCTATTGTGTGTGTTGGCTTGCAAGGTGAATTCTTTGATGGGAGAGAACCAAATCGTGAAGCTACCGCGGAAGAGTTGAAGATGCTGCAATACAATGCTCAAGCTTGTGATATCCTCTTCAACGGATTGTGCCCTGAAGAATTCAACAAAATCAACCGTCTTGAGAATGCAAAGGAAATTTGGGATACTTTGATTGATATGCACGAAGGTAACAACTCCATCAAGGAATACAAGTTGGATGTGCTTCAAAGTCAACTTGACAAGTTCAAAATGAAGGATGGTGAAGGTGTCGCTGAAATGTACTCTAGGCTTCCTCTTCTCACAAATGAGATTGACGGCTTAGGAAGTGAAGAGATGACCAACAAATTCATCATCAAGAAGATCCTAAGAGCCTTGGATGGAAAATACGATACCGTATGCACATTGATCCAAATGATGCCAAATTACAAAGATCTCAAGCCAATGGAAGTCATTGGAAGAATTGTTGCTCATGAGATGTCACTCAAGGATAAGGAGGAGCTCCATAACAAGTCAACTGGTGCTTACAAAGCCTCATGTGAAGCTCCCACATCATCAAGTGAGAAACAAACCTTCAATGAAGAATTGAGCCTAATGGTGAAGAACTTCAACAAGTTCTACAAGAATAGAAGCAAAGAGAGAAGTTCCAAGTCAAGGTCCTACAATGACAAAAGATATTCTAGTCGAGAGTGAAACTGCTACAATTGTGGAAGACCCGGATACTACTCCAATGAGTGTACGGCTCCCCACAAGAGAAGAGAAGATTCTCCCAAAAGAAGAAGTAGAAGAGAAGAATCACCATCGAGGGAGAGAAGGAGTAGGGATGATCGTTATGAACAAAGACCCTCATGGAGAAGCAAGGATTCGGAAAGGAAGGACAACTCATCAAGGAGCTACACAAAACGAAGACATCAAGCTCATGTTGGTGAATGGGTATCCGGCTCCGACTCCGACAATGACTCCGAGAGAAGCTATCTGTAAGTGCATGTAGTGCCACCCCTAGTTGGTTTTGTAGTATTGACGACAAACCTAGTTGAGGGACTAATGTGTTTGTGAGAATTGCAGGATAACACAGGTAGTAGTCCCTCATTGATTCAGTTTACCTACCGGAGATGACCCCTAAAAATGTATGAAGACATTGAAGACAAAGGTGGTATGTGAAGGTATTCACATTGAAGACTATGACAAGAGAAGACATCGCGTGAAGACTATGGAGCGTGAAGACTTAGTTGTTTCGTTATTTCATTTTCTTCTTTGTTGAGTCATAGGAACCACCGTACTGTTAAGTGGGGTCCAAATGAACCAGTCAGAATGACTGAAGTGATGCTTAACCAAAATCTTATGTCTTCGAACAAAGACAATGAGAGCAAATCTTATCCAGAGCTGGATAAGTCAGCTTTGCTTGTAGCTCAAGTAAAGTTGCCGTGTGTGTTTGAAATCTGACTGTTGGAACACGTGTCAGTTCCTTAGTGACCCAGGGTCATTTCGGACAAATCAGGTCGGGTTGCCTAGTGGCTATAAATAGCCCACCCCTTACACCATAAATTGGTTGGCTGCTCAGAGTTAGTGCACGGCTTTTGTCGTTTGAGAGCAACCCACCTCGAAGCCTTTGAGAGAGAAATCCTTGCAAGGACAAAGCCCTAAACACCCAGAGCCAAAGAGTGTTAGGCATCACTGAAGTCTTCCTGTCTGTGCGATCTAAAGACTTATTACACTTGAGGACTGTGAATCCTCCCGGTTAGGCGTCGTGTTCTGAGCATCCAAGAGTCATTGTGGATCGCTAGTGAACAAAGTCTGTGAAGGTTTGGAAGTCTACCCTAAAGACTTACCAGAGTGATTGGGCGAGGACTGGGTGTCCTTAGCTCAAGGGGAATAAGGTGAAGACGCGGTCTTCTGAGTTAAATCTCAGCCTCCCTAACCATACGTACAGTTGTCACAGCAACTGGAACTGGTCCAACAAATCATTGTCTTCAACGAGCCACTGGTTGTACCATTCCCATCTCTTTATTTGCAGTTGGTCCTTGTGAAGTCATTGCCTGTTTGCATTATCTTTTTGTCTTCACTGAGTAACTGCTTGTTCTGATTGGCTTCATACTATCTTCCATCCTGATCCATACTGCCTAGCTACTATTAGTCTTTGTGCTTTCACTTCACTGAATACTTGACTATGGCTTGTCTAGTGTAGTCTACCTTCCGCTGTATTGTAATAGGTTTATTTCTATCGTTTGTCTTCAAAACTTCCATGTTTTGAAGACTTCCATAAAAATCGCCTATTCACCCCCCTCTAGTCGATCACTAGCACTTTCAATTGGTATCACAGCAAGGTACTCCCTTGTTCTGTGTGATTCGGTTTAACCACCTGGAGTTTTAGCTATGTCGACTGCAGGGATAATCAAAGTCTACACTGCGTGCCCCGTCTTTGATGGAACTGAATATCCCTACTAGAAGAATAAGGTGTGCATGCATCTTGAAGCCACTTATGTCGACCTCTGGTATGTCGTCAAGAATGGTGTCCCCAAGGCTGGTGAAGGTGTCAACGCTGCTGATGTCAAGAAGTTCGTTCAACTGGATTCCACTGCCAAGAACATCATATGTGGTCATCTGACCAAAGGGCAGTATGGTCGTGTGAGTGCTCTGGAAACATCTAAGCTAGTTTGGGACTGGCTCTCCAAGGTCAACGAGGCGTCTCAACCCAGAGAGTTCAAAGGATCAGTGTCCTTCGCAACCTTTTCAACCGCTTCAAGAGAAACGACAATGAGAATGTTCAGCTCACGTTTGATCGCCTCACTGACATCACAAATGAGCTTCAAGCTCTCTGCGCTACTGAGATCACCAAGCATGAAATCGTCAAGACACTCCTTAGATCACTTGAAAGCTCGTTTGACACCCTAGCCCTGATGATTCAAGAATGCCCTGACTTCAAAAGACTCGATTCGTCTGACATACTTGAAAGGCTCAACACACATGAATTTCAGCTTTCTGAGAAAAGAGACATCTACGGTCCCAACTATGGTCGAACTCGTGCTTTGAAGGCAAAAGCTGTTTCCTCATCTGAAGAAGAATCTGACTGCAGTTCTGATGATCCTGAAGACATTGGAAAGGAGCTTGCTATGCTTGTGAAGAAGTTCCAGAAATTCACCAAGAAGAAAGGCTTCAGAAAGTCCTCACGATCCAGCTCAAGGAATGATGAAGCTTCTGCTCATGACTACAAGAAGAGAACATGCCACAAGTGCAAGAAACCTGGTCACTACATCTCTGAGTGTCCGCAGTGGGACAATGAGAACAAGAAGAAGAAGAAGAGCAAGGAATATGATTCTGACGACAAGAAGAAGAAGAAATACTCAAAGTCTTCTTCCAAGTCTTCCTCAAAGTCTTCATCACACAAGAAGAGCTCATCTGGCAAGGCTCGTGCGTTTGTTGGCAAGGAAATGGATTCAGAGGAGGAGTCTGCTTCTGAGGAGGCGGAGGTGGAGTCTGAGGAGGAGTCCGATTCTGGCGTTGCAAGTCTGGCTACAGCCTACGTTGCCAAGTCCATCTTCAACACCGAAGACAATGACTTCATCACCGACGCCGATGTTGATGACAAGGACAACTCCACTCCCACCTACTGCTTCATGGCACGCTTTGCCAAGGTAAACTCATGCACCACTCACTATCAAACATCAAGTGAAGATCACTCTGATTGTGGTTCCAAACCCAGCTACAAAACACTTGCTAAAATTGCAAATGGACAACAGAAAGCTATGGAACATATTCAAAAACTGTTAGAGACAAGCGATGACCTTTTAGACGCTGAAATGACTCGATCTCAGTCCTTAATTGAAGACATAAAAAATCTTCATGTTAAGTATGAGGAACTTGAAAGTCGTAATGAAATGCTCTCAACAACTCATGAAAAGCTTTCCTATGATTATCTTCAAAGGAAGCAAGATCTTGAGAAATTGAGAGCGGCTCATGAAGATCTTCAAAAGGAAAATGAGTCACTTCGCGCCAAACAGATCAGTCCCGCTCAGGAAGGATTTGAACCACCATGTCTTAAATGCATTGAGCGTGACAATGCTACTTCTGTTGCCGGATGTTCTACTACTGCCACTGTTGCAATATCTTCAACTGTTGATGTGGTAACTAACCCCTCTACTGAGGATGCCACTGCTATTGCTGATGAAAATGCTAGGTTGAAGACATTTCTTGAAACAGGGATGTACAAAAGTCTCAAAGGGCATCAGACACTATGTGATGTCGTCAAAAGGCAGATCCTGAACCGAAACCTTAGGAAAGAGGGTGTTGGGTTCGAAAGGAAAATGAATGCTGATGGCTCTTACTGGAAACCTGAGCAGTACCCCAAAACCACATGGGTTGTTGCAAAGGAACCTTCAGTGGATCCATCCACCCTATCTGACTTCACTTGTGCTAATCCCATTATCATTGATGAATCCTTTCATGCAAACTATAAACTGTTTAAGAATCAGAATGGTGAAGTGTTTGCCAGGTATATTGGTACTAACTACAGGAATGGGCCACCTATGAAGAAAGTCTGGGTGCCGAGAAAGTGTCTGGAGAATCTTCCTGTGAATGTCGTCATGACACCACAACTGAAGAAGACAAACCCCAGACCACAGGCTTCATATGGTCCAAAGGCTTCATACAGACAGAGGACTCACCTGAGTCGCACTAACGCAAATGTTTTGCAGGGAAACCATACTCAGGCCTATGAATATGAGCGCGTTTCATCAAACTGCCATGTTCATAAGGCCCAGAACTACTCTGCTTATTCTTATGAGTACTATTGTCCACCTGCAAGACTATTTGCTAGGTCTCTAAAGCCAAAGTTCTCAGATGCTGCACTTAGACTCATTGCTTCGAAGCCACCCTTGAAGATGTGGGTGGCTAAGAAAGCTTAACTCTCTTTTGCAGGGAAAGGTCTACAGCCGAAAATCAAATGCATCTAAAGCTATTGCTGGGGACCTTAAACATCTTGTAGGGCGGAAGATCAAATGCCCAAATGGTCTTATTATGTATTTTGTTCCCGAGTCGCTTGCTACTTGCCCTATCAGTCCTAACCTCGATCTAAGCTTTCATAATCCACTTGCTCGTCAAATGTTTATGCTTCACAATGCTCTTCGTGAAGCCTATCCCCCTAACTGCACTATAGGGTATGACACCAGCTGCTTCAGAATGGATTATTGATAGTGGATGTACTAAACACATGACTGGCAAGCGAAGTCTTCTCATGGACTCAACCTTACGTCCATCTGACAAAAGTCACATCACATTTGCTGATACTGGTAAAAGCAAGGTATTGGGTCTAGGTAGAGTTGCAATCTCAAAGGATCAGCACATGGATAAAGTGATGTTTGTTGAATCCCTTAGTTCCAACTTAATGTCCGTCTCAATGCTTTGCGATTTGAACATGATTGTGATATTTGGAAAATATTGTTGCCTAGTTCTAATGGAATCTGACAAGTCTCTAGTCTTTGAAGGGTATCGGAAAGATGATTTGTACATGGTATATTTCTCAGCAGGACCACAGCTTGTTGTATGTCTTCTTGCAAAAGCTTCAGAATGCTGGCTCTGGCATCGGAGGCTAGGGCATGCTGGCATGCGGAACTTGCATACTCTTGCAAAGAAGAAGCACGTCATAGGCATCGAGGGCGTCAAGTTCAAGAAGGATCACTTATGCGGTGCTTGCGAAGCTGGAAAGATGACGAGGGCCAAGCATCCCTCAAAGAAAATCATGACAACGACTCAACCCTTCGAACTGCTACACATGGACCTCTTTGGCCCTACTCACCACTCAACCCTTACTACTACTGCTTGTCTCTATGGCTTCGTCATTGTTGATGATTATACAAGATATACGTGGGTGCATATAATCCTCTACAAGACTGAAGTGCAGGATGTCTTCAGACGCTTCGCCAATCGAGCCATGAACAACTATGGCGTCAAGATCAAGCACAACAGAAGTGACAATGGAACTGAATTCAAGAACGTCGGCCTAGATACTTATCTTGATACTTTGGGCATCACTCATGAGTTCTCAGCTCCGTACACGCCGCAGCAGAATGGCATCGTGGAATGCAAGAACAGAACACTCATTGAGATGGCTCGGACGATGCTTGATGAATATAAGACACCAAGAAAATTCTGGCCTGAAGCCATTGATACTGCATGCCATGTCATCAACCGTGTTTATCTTCACAAGCTTCTGAAGAAAACATCCTATGAACTCCTCACTGGTAAGAAGCCAAACGTCAGTTACTTCAGAGTATTTGGTGCCAGGTGCTGGATCAAGGATCCTCATCACACTTCAAAATTTGCACCGAAAGCACATGAAGGTTTTATGCTTGGTTACGGAAAGGATTCTCACTCCTACAGAGTCTTCAACCTCTTTCACTATAAAGTGCTTGAAACTGTGGATGTGCGGTTTGATGAGACTAACAGCTCGCAAAGAGAGCACCTGCCAAATGTGCTAGATGAAATTCCACCCAGTGAATCCATCAAGCTTATGGGAACTGGAGAAATCATACCATCTGAAGTACAGCCTAAAGAGGAACTTATCATCTCTGCACCTGATCAACCTGAAGACAATGCTCAGTCTGAAGACAATCCTTCAAATGATGACAATGATCAACAAGAGCAAAATCTTCGTCTAGTTCATCCTCGTGTTGCAAATGAAGTATAGATTGAGAAGATAATCAATAGCTTCAATGCACCTGGTCCACTCACTCGATCAAGGGCAACACAACTAGCAAATTTCTATGGACACTTTGCATTCGTCTCAATATCAGAACCCAAGAAAGTTGATGAAGCCTTCATGGAACCTGAATGGATTCAAGCTATGCAAGAAGAGCTTCAACAGTTTGAGCTGAATAATGTATGGGAACTGGTCAAGCGTCCTGATCCTCGTAAACACAATATCATACTCACTGGATGGATATATCGCAACAAGCAAGATGGGCATGGTCAAGTTGTCAGAAACAAGGCTCGTCTAGTTGCTCAAGGATACACTCAAGTTGAAGGAATTGACTTCGATGGAACATTTGCTCCTGTGGCTAGGCTTGAAGCTATACGCATACTGCTAGCCTATGCAAATCATCATAACATCCTTCTGTATCAAATGGATGTGAAGAGTGCTTTTCTCAATGGCAAGATTGAAGAAGAAGTGTATGTTGCACAACCGCCTGGCTTTGAAGATCCAAAACATCCTGACATGGTTTATAAGCTCAACAAGGCACTGTATGGCCTCAAACAAGCCCCTCGTGCTTGGTATGACACACTCAAAGACTTCCTGAAGAGCAAAGGCTTCAAACCTGGTTCCCTGGATCCCACTCTCTTCACGAAGACATATGACGGTGAACTGTTTGTGTGCCAAATATATGTGGATGACATTATCTTTGGCCGCACCAATCAGAAATACAACGATGAGTTTGGATACATGATGCAAGAGCAATATCAGATGTCCACGATGGGTGAGCTGAAGTTCTTCCTTGGTTTTCAAATACGGTAGCAACACAACGGCATCTTCATATCTCAAGAGAAATACCTTAAAGATTGCCTGAAGAAGTTTGGAATGCAAGACTGCAAAGGTTATATGACGCCAATGCCTACCAAGAGTCATCTAGATTCTGACACCAATGGTAAAGAGTTCGATCAAAAGGTATACCACTCCATGATTGGTTCTTTCCTTTATTTATGTGCATCTAGGCCAGATATCATGCTTAGTGTTGGCATGTGTGCCCGATTCCAAGCGACACCAAAGGAATCGCATCACTTAGCTGTGAAGCGAATTCTTCGATATTTGGCTTACACCCCAACACTAGGATTATGGTATCCAAAGGGCTCAGAGTTTGATCTAGTTGGATGCTCGAATGCTGGATCGCAAGTCTACATCAGGCACATGTCACTTTCTAGGATGATCACTTATTTGTTGGTCTTCAAAGAAGCAGAACTGTGTATCTCTCTCCACTTCTGAATCTGAATACATTGCTGCTGGATCTTGCTGCGCTCAGCTTCTATGGACGAAGCAGACACTCAAAGACTATGGCATTCATCTGAAGCAAGTGCCACTCTACTATGACAATGAAAGCGCCATTAAGATCACCAACAACCTAGTTCAGCACTCAAAGACAAAGCACATTCAGATCCATCATCACTTTCTCAGAGATCATGTCATGAAGGAAGATATTGATATCATTCACATCAACACTGAAGAGCAGCTGGCAGATATCTTCACAAAGCCCTTGGATGAGAAAAGGTTTTGAAAGTTGCGGTGTGAGCTAAATATCTTGGAATCCTCAAATGTCCTGTGATCATGCACACATCCTAACACTTATGCATGTTGATGACTTAGATGTGCAAACACACAAAGTAACATATATCTTCAACTAATGAAGACTTACACTCTAAGTGTGAATACATTAATGCGGAATTTGACTTTGGAGCGCCACGATAATTGTGCGCCGTGTCTGGGTCTAATATTTCCTATACAGTGGGTAACGCCGCCACCAAACTTGTGTTTGGAATACTTTATGTTGGCGTTACATTTGCAAAGTCTTCGCATTTTGTTTGTCCTTAATGTTAACATGGCTTCATGTTTATCTTCAATGTACTGATTTGGTTTCTGTCCTCTACAGCATTCACTTATAGCTATGTCTTCTAGTTGAATCTTTTGAACTAAGTGAATGTGATCGGACCCTGACCTTTCTATGCTCCCGTCTTAAGTCTATCTATACAAATCATATGCATTCTATTGAAACTGTCAAATGTCTTTGTTCCGTCCTTGTCAGCAGAAGATACAGAGACAAATATTAAATCTGTTTTAAATGCTCAATCTTTTTTACCTGAAACCCTGAGAAGCGGGAAAGACCACCCGACAATCCAGGCGTGCGTGGGAACATGGAACAACCTCCAATGTGTTGCATGATCGCCATGTGTCCGTCAGATGTGAACTGCCAGGGGCACCTGCATAATAATGTTGTGCCGCCCCTGTCCCTATAAATACACGCCTCACCCCAGTCATTATCTCTTCTTCCACTCTCGCACGAACCCTAGCGCCACCGCTAGCCCTCGATGATGCCAACGATGAATCGCTTAGCTGTCGCGACCTCACCGACTCCGTCATCACGCCGGTCGTGGACATCATCTTCTCCACCGTCGCCGTAGGTGTCCTCCATTGCCAAGTTAGGGCATGGAAAATCGATCTGCTAGGCTTCATCTCCTACTCTGTCTAGCAGTTCCTCGAGTGGTAAATAAAAACTCTTTTTACAGTCTTTTTGATCCGATAGATTCATCCTTTTCAACCACAAGTGGTTTCTGCTCCTACAAAGTTGGTTCTATCTCGTTCTGCATCTCATAACATGCCTAGTATGTTCACTTATGCTTCACAAAGTAGTTAGATTCCTCACTTGTACTTATTCGTGGATTCGTACAAATCTGGAACCAACTCTCTACATATGAGTGAATGTCTTTGCACTATGAGGTCAATGTCTTCTAAAACTGATTTATCTTCAAAATCTTCTGAGATTGCATATGACCTCTTCCCCTTCCCTCGCATCTCTAATGCTGTCATAGGTACATGTCTGTGGGAGAATCCTTTGGTTCTCATAGTCTGCATTCATTTGCAGAGTTCTTACAGCATCACATAAATTCTCCTAAAGCCAGTTCCTGTCTGACCAGTAGACGGAAGACTTTGACAGTGTTGAAGCCTTTCAGTCTAAACTTCATGGCAACTGAAAAATCAGTCAAGAAGGGTGGCAGACAACGTCGTGGAAACACTACTAAGGACCTGCCACCAGATCTCTATGAGTTATACAAGTCAGATCCATAAGAAACCTATGGAGAACGCAAGAACCGAATCCAATGGATTCGAAGAAATTGGGCAGAGGAATGGTTCAAGTACAGATTCGTCACCGATGAATATGCTAAGAAGAATGCCATAAATGGCCCCTGGGGAGATATAATATACAAAGGTCTGCAGCCCAAGTCGAAGTCCGAAGCTATTGCTCAGGGCTTCTACCCCTGCATGATTCATGGACCTCAGCATGCTAATGCCGACCCATCCTCTCTGTTATGGTGTCGTGAAGATAATCTCTTCAAGCGCAACTATCAGGCTGCAAAGAACTCGGCCAAGGAAAACAAGAAGTCTTTGGGGTTAGACTTCAACCCAGGCCCCTCTGCACCACGTGCTGACGGCACACGTGAAGCTGAACCCAATCTTATTGGGCCCTTCTAAAACTTAGAAGGTCTCATCACTCACATTCAGGTTCAAGGGGCAGCCATGGACTACTCTACAGATGACACTGATTCGTACGAAGCGCCTGCACCACCAAAGCTGGTGAAGCAAAAGAAACCAAAGGCTTCAAAGCACCCCTCTGCACCAAAGGTCTCACAGGCGAAGCCTCTGGCCACCGCACCTCCTGAACCGTGTGCAGTCTGAAGATCACTCACGCATCTCCAAGTCTGACAAGTTGAAAAAGCCCATGCAACCCACTGGTCAAGCACTGACTCCTACTACTGCTTTGAGAAACGAGAATGACACCATTGATCTGTCCAGCGACGACGATCTTGGCGATGACGCTCTTGAGCAATTTATAAAGAGAAAGCAAGAGGCAGAAATCTTCAATGATCTTCCCCTCTTTGATGTGGAAATCTTGTACAAGTTTATTGATGAGTGGTTTGACAACCCAGACCTTAGTTTTGATGATCTTCAGCTCTCGATTTGCCTCAGCTTCTCCTTCCACGGAGCCATTGCTCCTGAGCTGGCTCTTGCACAGAAGATTGTTGAGCTGAAATTGACCGTGAAAAGGCTCAATTCAAGAAGCACATGGCCAAGCTCAATGTTGAAGACATTCAAAACTTTAAGGTCATGATGCATGAGCTCAAGGAGGCATTCCACAAGAAACAAGAAGAAGCAAAAGGTTCTCGTGACCGCATGAAGAATCTTGCTGCCAAATGTGTTCAAGGCTACAATGAAGCTAAAAAGCGCAAGGCTTTGGGGCGACCAGGCATCGACCCTAGAATGGCTGCCAAGAAGAAGAAGAAGAAGCCAGCTGTGGCCGAACCAGAAGCATCAAGGTAGGAAGAACCTCGCATTGTATTCCCGGCCAGCATGACAGGCTCGAAGCCTAAGGTCCCCACAGAGGCTTCAGAGTTCAAGAAAACTAGAGCAGCTGAAGCCGAAGCCAGAAAGCGCAAGACCAAAGCCACCACTGATGATGCTCCACCAACTAAGAAAAGAAAAACAAAGAAGCGAGACCAGGCTGCTTCCACAGAGCCCCTTGTCGTCGAGCCAATTTCTGTTGCTCGTCCTTCCTCTGCACATCGAGAACGTCGTTTGGTAGTTCATGAGCCTGCTTCCACAGAGGCTCCTGAAGCTGAAGAGAATCTAGCTGTTGACCCCACCACAGCTGAAGACATTGGTCCTCACGACAATGTTGAAGATGATGAAGTCCTTCCTCAGATCGAGCTAAATTTGGTATCATCGCCTGTTCTCACGAACAGCGAACTCATCAGCATTGGTCGTCCATTGACGCCAACTGCGCATGATGACTCATGGGCTGATGACCCTCAAGAATCCCCTCGTGATGAAGAAACACCAGTTACTCCCCCACCAGAGGTCACCACTCTGGTGATTGACAATGAAGACTTTGAGGCCCAACCAACTCCATCTCCACAGGCGTCACCAGCGTTTCGCAGGCTTCGTAAAGGACCAAGGCCATAGGTCACATTGTCAAGTGTTCAAGAAGGAGAAGAGCGCCAATCCGTTTCACGCGAAGTCTTTCTTGAAGCCTCTCCTACTGCGAACATCCCTGAATCTAAAGCCAAAACGGCTGAAGATATTCCGGCTGCATCAGCCGATGATCAAGAAGAAGAACCAAGAGATGAAGAAAGAGTTGCTACACCCCCATCCAACCCTGAAGTTGTTCTCGAGGAGAACGTGTCTAACCCTCCAGCTCCTAAAGTGGAGGTTACCAATACTGAGGCTGCCACCAACACTGAAGCCAATGACGTTGTCATGGCTGAAGCTAATGTGGTGCCAGATGTCGTTGCACCTGAAGCTTTTGTTGCACCTGATGCAAATCTGCAGCTTGAAGCCAATGCCTCTGCTCCTGTACCACCTCCCAGGCCACACACCATCGAGCAAGCATATGATCGTGGTTAGCTTGTGACAGTTCGTTGGCCAATTCTGGTTCCTCCGCCTACTCCCGGCCCTCAATTTGCCTATCATGTGGACCACAGGCCTCAGGTCCAGAAGGCAAAGCCAAGGCTACCACGGTTTCCAGGTACTGCAACGTCACCAGGATCATTTAAGCTGAATGGATTCAAGGCACACAACACATTCTTCGACAGTGACAAGAACCCCTACACAAGGCCAAGAATCTCTTCGGACCAATTCTGGAGTTATCAGTAGCGAAGCTATTATTCATGCATCTTGTACAATCAGGAACGCATATTCCCTCATATGCATCTTGATTGTGAAGCCATTGCTAGACTGCCATGTGACGCCCCAAGACCGGAGCTTCAGTTGCCTTCCAGGGTTTCCGGGTTTCGTCGTGTGTTTTGTTTGGTTCTTTGCATTCATCTTTGCTTCATGTGCATTGCATCATGTCATCATGCCATCATGTCATTTTTTTAATTCAACTAAATAAATTGCATAGATTTGTTGATCTATTTAAATTGAGGGAACTCACATGGTGACTTCTCTATATAACATATCCTCCCAATATTATTAGGGAGCTAAAATAAATATTCCATCCTTATGGAATCAACCATAACACACGTGCAACGTATTTTCCATGTCTATTCCTCTTCGAGTTTGACCTTCAAACCTTGCCAATATTTTTTCTCATCCCTTTTATCGAGGCTCTTCAAAAATCTCAGCCCATTTTGAGTCTTTTCGAATGGGCTTCAAAATTCAAACATGTCGAATTATATTTCAACATGTGCGCATCTTTTTCGCCAAAAATCCCCTTGTCATTTTATTTAAATTCCTCACATTTTTGTGAGTCCAGTAATGTTACCCTCGTGCGCTAATTCTTTTCCCTAAAACCCCTTCTTTTTCCTTTCTCTCTAATTCTTTTCGGTTAAAGAAATTAATTAGGGAGAGAGAGCCCAGCAGCCTAGCCATTTTTCCTTTCCATTGGGCCGGCCTCCCAAGGCCCAACCGCCTTTTTCTAACCCTAGCCCGCACATTCGCTCCACCAGTCCACCTCCCGATCCTCACCTCCTCTTCATCTCTCCCCTGCCGCCGCCAGGAAGCCCGATCCCATCTTACCTCTCCCCATCGACCCTTCCCCTCGCACGCAGGAGCCTTCGTCCTCCTCCTGCGCCGCCTTGCAATCAGAGAAGGAGGGAGAGCTCCACACGCATAGGGCTGCACCCTCGATCCTCCATCTCTCCCTGGCTCGACCTCCTCCTTCTCTCTCTCTCTCTCTCTCTCTCGTGCCGACCCCCATCTCTCCCTCCAGCGCCCCTCATCCTCCCTCCTCCTTCGGTCCAGGCAACCAGGCCGGAGCCCGTCGGCCTCCTCACCGCCATTCACCTTTGCTTCGAGCTGCCGGAGAGCACCGCCGCGCCTCCTGCCATGGCCTCCTCCTCGCCTCAAAGCCTCGCGCCCTGGGCTTCTTCCTCGCGCACCTTGCCATGGTCATGTGCCCCTCAATCCAGTAGGACGATGCCCTGCCTCGCCGCTGTTTGCCTCCGGCAAGCATCCGCAGAAGCTCATCCACCTCGCCATGCTCCTGCTTCCTCTCCAGCGCTGCCCCTGCCCGAGTCAAGTGCCACCAGTTGCTAGCTTCGATCAGTTGCATCCTTCCTGAATGGAACCGCCAAGAGCCCTTTTTGGTGAGACCAAGCCCGCAGGTTCCACGGATCTACAAAGTACCTCTACGCATGGTTACGCCAAGACCATCTCGGAAAACGCCAAGTACCCCTACGCGCGAAGACGCCAAGACCGTTTCGGGATTCACCAAGTACCACTACGGTGACATGAACATCTACGGAAACTCGGGCAACGATAAACATGTACCACTACGTCCGGAGGTATCGGATCCGTCAAGTCCAACCACGAGTGGGTACAACTATCGGCGACCCCGAACGACTACGAAACGTGAACCTCTACCATCGACCCTAGAGCATGCGAGATCGACTACTTCCACTACCGTCGTCGCGAGAACGCCTACTTCCCTCTACGAATGAGAACCGTCCTCTTTGCATGCTACAAAGGTATAACCACCGAGATCGGCGTCCGAGAACGAATGCTTGTGTTGTATGAGATGCACCATTTGTCTGCACCGTGTCCGTTTTGCCACTCGTTTCCATGCCCCTAACTCGTGGGAACCCGGTTACCGGGATCACCCCACCATCTTTTGCACGCTCCCGTCACATTTTCTTTTGCACTGCCGTCTCAATGAGTTGTCGGAACCGGAACGTTGCAGTGGCACCATTTCGTTATCGTCGCCGTGGCACCCCTTTCTTTCTACTACGGTGACAAAATGCTTCATAACGCTCTTGTCAACTTTTAATAAAAAATTGCATAAACTTGTTCATGTCATCTGCATCATGATAACAACAATTAAAATGTTTAAATTGTTGTTGCAATAAATTACTAATGCATATGGGGATTTATCGGATTTGTTGTTTGTTATATCGGGCCCCATTTAAATTGTTTAGATGGTGTAGTTTTGTTATGCCTCACCTCTTGTCATGTTAACCAACATGTAATATTGTTGAGTGCATAACCAAGAGAGAACTAAATGATTGATGTGGTGTTTCGTCAATATGCAACGGAGTTGCATATTGAGCTCCACTTAATTTGTAGTATTGTTTGTGCACTTTGCCATGCCATGCTTCATTAAACCGGACATGCATCATACTTCTTTGTGCATCATGCCATGCTTATGTGGTGGTTGTTTACTATGTTGTTTGCTTCTTTCCGGCGTTGTTTCTTCGGGTTGGTTCCGATAACGTCGCGTTTGTGAGGACCCGTTCGACTACGTCCGTGTGTCTTCTTCATGGACTCGTTCTTCTTCCTTGCGGGATTTCAGGCAAGATGACCATACCCTCGAAATCACTTCTATCTTTGCTTGCTAGTCGCTCGCTCTTTTGCTATGCCTATGCTAGAATACCTACCACTTGCTTATCATGCCTCCTATATTGTTGAACCAAGCCTCTAACCCACCTTGTCCTAGCAAACCGTTGTTTGGCTATGTTACCGCTTTGCTCAGCCCCTCTTATAGCGTTGTTAGTTGCAGGTGAAGATTGAAGTCTGTTCCTTGTTGGAACATGGAGATGTTGTTCCTTGTTGGAACATGTTTACTTGTTGGGATATCACAATATATCTTATTTAATTAATGCATCTATATACTTGGTAAAGGGTGGAAGGCTCGTCCTTATGCCTGGTGTTTTGTTCCACTCTTGCCGCCCTAGTTTCCGTCATATCGGTGTTATGTTCCCGGATTTTGCGTTCCTTACGCGGTTGGGTAATAATGAGAACCCCTTGACAGTTCGCCTTGAATAAAACTCCTCCAGCAATGCCCAACATTGGTTTTACCATTCTCCACCTAGCCTCTTTTTCCCTTGGGTTTCGCGGACTCAAGGGTCATCATTATTTTAACCCCCCCCCCGGGCCAGTGCTCCTCTGAGTGTTGGTCCGAACTGAGCTGCCTGCGGGGCCACCTCGGGGAAACTTGAGGGTTGGTTTTACTCGTAGCTAGTCTCATCTGAGTGTGCCCTGAGAACGAGATATGTGCAGCTCCTATCGGGATTTGTCGGCACAGTCGGGCGGTGTTGCTGGATTTGTTTTACCATTGTCGAAATGTCTTGTAACCGGGATTCCGAGTCTGATCGGGCCTTCCTTCTAGAAGGAATATCCTTAGTTGACCGTGAGAGCTTGTGATGGGCTAAGTTGGGACACCCCTGCAGGGATTTGAACTTTCGAAAGCCGTGCCCGCGGTTATGGGTAGATGGGAATTTGTTAATGTCCGGTTGTAGAAAACCTGAAGTTGACCTTAATTAAAATACATCAACCGCGTGTGTAACCGTGATGGTCTGTTTCCGGCGGAGTCCGGGAAGTGAACACGGTGTTGGAGTTATGCTTGACGTAGGTTGTCCTAGGATCACTTCTTGATCATAGTTTCTCGATCGTGCTTTGCTTTCTCTTCTTGCTCTCTTTTGCGAATAGGTTAGCCACCATATATGCTAGTCGCTTGCTGCAGCTCCACCTCATACCTTTTACCCTTCCTATAAGCTTAAATAGTCTTGATCGCGAGGGTGTGAGATTGCTGAGTCCCCGTGACTCACAGATACTTCCAAAACCAGTTTGCAGGTGCCGATGTTACCGAGCAGGTGACACAACCAAGCTCAAGGAGGAGCTCGAGGAAGTTCTTATCCCTCATGTTGTTTCGTTCTCCAGTTGATCGGTGGTGGAGCCCAGTCGGGATGATCGGGCATCTGTGTAGCATTTGGGGTAGTCTTCTTTTATTTTGGCTCCGTAGTCGGGCCTTGATTGTAGCTGGTTGATGTAATGCTTTATTCATGTAATTGTGTGAAGTGGCGATTGTAAGCCAACTATTTATCTCTTTCCCTTATGTATTACATGGGTTGTGTGATGATTACCTCACTTGCGACATTGCTTTCAATGCGGTTATGCCTCTAAGTCGTGCTTCGACACGTGGGAGATATAGCCGCATCGAGGGCGTTACATGCCATGCCTTGAATAAGCCCTTGACTGCTTTCGTGATGCGGGTCTACTCAACTTTGTGACTGCCAAGGAACACTGGAATGAAGAACTTATGCTTCAATTCTATGCTACCCTCCACATTCGTGGATACAACAGGGATCCGAAGACTTGGATCCTTGAGTGGATGACAGAAGATGTTCATCATGAAGCTAAAGCCCAAGACATCATTGAGCTTACAACCCTGCCCACTCTTGGTGAATATTATGAACTAGGTTATTAACAACACCAGAATGCTTTGGAGAGCATTTTCCAGAAGCCAGAACCCAACATGATCCAAATGCTAAGCATGATGAAGCCTTTGCCACGCGACGCTAAATACCCAACCGAATTATTTGTTGAAGACCTAGAGTATCTGCCCCGCACCATTTACCATATCATCAGAAAAACTTTATGGCCAATCAAAGGACATTCATCTGCAGCGAAGCTTGAAGGAGCAATGAAGACTTTGGTTTTCTATATCCTCAATGGCATAAGCTTTCAATGCTCAAGACTTCTTCATCAGGCAGTTGGCTGCATCTGGCTCCGACATCTTTGGTCTGAAGTTCTATGCTCCATGGGTAATGCGTCTTATCAAGCTTCACTTTGCCTTCAACTATTAGCCGTCTGCACGCAATCATCTAGTATTCTTGCGAGAGGTTGATCTGTCTGTTGAAGCTATTTACCCAGAGCCTACAAAGGATCCAATTTATCTTCACAATGTTGATCGTCAAAGCTTCACCCAGCCCATTGAAGGAGTTCAGGCCATCTCTCGTGTTTATCCCTTGGCTGACAACACTCGTGCCCCTCGCGCTCAAACTGAAGCCACTGGAAGCACCATTGCCCAAAGGCCTCAGAAGCGATCTCGCATTCTCAATGACTGAGAGCTTCTCGTCGCTCTACATCAGAAACAGGATAAGCATCATGACTGGCTTAAGCGTCATATGCAAAGCCTCTTGGTGGACGTCAATCGCATTCGCAATCTTGCCACCAAGAATGCCTTTGTTACACATGAAACCTGTCGGAAGTCCTGGAAGAGTTTTACATTGCTCACTGCTGAAGCAGATCTTCAAGACGATGGCTTCATATAAAGATTCAAGTTTGAGTCCACTCCTCCAAGGAATGCTCACTTGCGTCAGACTCCCTCACTTGAAGACTCTGACTATTCTTCCTCAGCTGCAATGGTGAATGCCAGAGTCATAGATGACCAAGATGATGCCACTTCACCACCTCCAACTTCAGCGCGTGTCGACACTGCACCAAGTTCTTCTGCACCACCGGACCTCAACGACGACCCTGCTACTTCGCCTACTCCTCATGGGAACGAGTAGAAGCTCTATGTCTTCAAACCTTTTTGGTCGTTACTGACAAAAGGGGAGAAGCATATGAGTTGATAATCTTCAAGCGGGTCTATATGGGTGGTTGCTTTATTTTTTCTACTTTTGCCAAGTGCTTACAACTCTCGCTTTTGATACATTTGGTTTGTTTTTGAGTTGTAACACTTAAACTTGTTGGTCGTCTGCTACCTTTTCGACACTATGTGATGCGATGATAAATTCCGCATGTGCGACAATAAATTCCGCACGAAGTCATTTTGCAGAAGTCCATTCTTCATTATGCATTTCATTATCTTCGATATATCCTTTCATGCATGATGAATTGTCTTCTTAAGTAGAATAGGACCTCCACAAGTACAACCTGCCATGTGCAGTTGCATTCAAAAGAAAAATACTTATATGCACATCTTCAGGGGGAGCCTTCCTGCTACTTACCAAGACAATACTTAAATTCTTTACAATTTCACATACTTTTATCCCCGTTGAAAACTTCAACCAGTTTGTCATCAATCACCAAAAAGGGGGAGATTGTAAGTGCATCTAGTGCCACCCCTAGTTGGTTTTGGAGTATTGACGACAAACCTGGTTGAGGGACTAATGTGTTTGTGAGAATTGTAGGATAACACAGGTAGTAGTCCCTCATTGATTCGGTTTACCTACTGGAGATGACCCCTAAAAATGTATGAAGACAAAGGTGGTATGTGAAGGTATTCACATTGAAGACTATGACAAGAGAAGACATCACGTGAAGACTATGGAGCGTGAAGACTTAGTTGTTTCGTTGTTTCATTTTCTTCTTTGTTGAGTCATAGGAACCACCGTACTGTTAAGTGGGGTCCAAGTGAACCAGTCAGAATGATTGAGGTGATGCTTAACCAAAATCCTATGTCTTTGAGCGAAGACAATGAGAGCAAATCTTATCCAGAGCTGGATAAGTCAGCTTTGCTTGTAGCTCAAGTAAAGTTGTTGTGTGTGTTTGAAATCTGACCGTTGGAACACGTGTCAGTTCCATAGTGACCCAGGGTCATTTCGGACAAATCAGGTCGGGTTGCCTAGTGGCTATAAATAGCCCACCCCTTACACCATAAATTGGTTGGCTGCTCAGATTTAGTGCACGGCTTTTGTCGCTTGAGAGCAACCCACCTCAATGCCTTTGAGAGAGAAATCCTTGCGAGGACAAAGCCCTAAACACCCAGAGCCAAAGAGTGTTAGGCATCACTGAAGTCTTCCTGTCTGTGCAATCTGAAGACTTATTACACTTGAGGACTGTGAATCCTCCCGGTTAGGCGTCGCGTTCTGAGCATCCGAGAGTCATTGTGGATCGCCGGTGAACAAAGTCTGTGAAGGTTTGGAAGTCTACCTTGAAGACTTACCAGAGTGATTGGGCGAGGACTGGGTGTCCTTAGCTCAAGGGGAATAAGGTGAAGACGCGGTCTTCTGAGTTAAATCTCAGCCTCCCTAACCAGACTTACAGTTGTCACAACAACTGGAACTAGTCCAACAAATCATTGTCTTCAACGACCCACTGGTTCTACCATTCCCATCTCTTTATTTGCAGTTGGTCCTTGTGAAGTCATTGCCTGTTTGCATTATCTTTTTGTCTACCCTGAGTAACTGCTTGTTCTGATTGGCTTCATACTATCTTCCATCCTGATCCATACTGCCTAGCTGCTATTAGTCTTTGTGCTTTCACTTCATTGAATACTTTACTATGGCTTGTCTAGTGTAGTCTACCTTCCGCTGTATGGTAATAGGTTTATTTCTATCGTTTTTCTTCAAAACTTCCATGTTTTGAAGACTTTCATAAAAATCGCCTATTCACCCCCCCTCTAGTCGATCACTAGCACTTTCACTATCACTCCGGCTCCGAATATACTCAAGATGAAGGTGTTTCCGGTCTAGCACTTGTGTCTCCTACGACATATTTGATTCACCAAATGAAGGAATTGGAAGATTCTTCATGGCTAAAGGCCCAAAGGTATCACACCCCGAGTATGTTGATTTCAATAGTGATGAAGATGACTTGTTACGTGATGATGATTTACTTTTTGACAACTCTGGTGATGAATACTCTGATGAAACATCAATTAACCATGCTGAAATGAATGACAATGATAAGGAGAAGATTGAGTCTCTAACTAAAGAACTAAACACTCTTAAGTTAGCTCATGAAACTATCTTAGGAGATCATCGAGAAATTTTAAGGACTCATGAGAAATTACATTTTGAGAAGCTCAATCTTGAGCAAGAGCATGAGTTCTTAAAGGCAATCAATGATGATCTTCGCAAGAAAAGTTCTTATTACATTGCCAAGCATTTACTCTTCTCCACTTACATGCCTCAAGTCAAGTCTAGTAACAAGAACAAGAAGGATTCTTCTTCTAGTAGTAACAATAATCATGCTAAATCCAATATTGTTGCTTCTAGTAGTTCTCTTAATTCCACTAACGATTCTCTTAGCCAATTTACACTTGAGAAAGAAAATAGCTTATTGAAGGGAATCATAGAGAAAGGTGTTTACAAGAGCCTTGTTGGGAGTAAGCAATTCGAGGAAATTGTACGCAAGCAAGGAAGGCACGGGAAGAATCAAGGTATTGGTTTTGAATGAAAGTTCAATGCCAATGGAGTTGAGTGGGAAGAAGATCAATACCCCAAGAAGAAGTTTGTTCCTCAACAAGAGAAGTATGATCCTACTTCTTTCAAGGGGACACATGCTCAAGATGATCTTCCACCACAAGACCACAAGGAAAAAGGCAAGGACAAGCTTCAAGAGGAAATTGATGCATTTGAAGAAGCTCCTAAGGCCTTGGTCAAGTGGGTTCCCAAGACTACATCAAGTTCCACTTCATCAAGTACAACTACAACTCCGAGGATTCCCATCAAGATGGTGTGGATCCCAAAGAAGAAGAACTAGAGAGTTCTTGGGGGTGACTCCGCCAACATACTTCACTCTTATCATTTTGGCAAGAACAAGTGCAATCAACTTCCACATCTTGCACTAGTTCAAGGAGTCACAAACCCTCTTGTTGTTAAGATAAGGGACAAGGTAATCTAATGCTCTAATCATCTTGTGTGTGCATCACTCTATGTCTATGGATATCCTTGTTTGTTCCTTATGGGACTAACCCGTGTAGGTATTGAAAGTGCAACTCACTCCAAAGGATAGCTCCGAATGATCTACATCAACTTAGAGCATCCACATCTTCAACACCTACATGAAGTCATCATCGACAAAACCCAAGGTTAGTTCATCCCTCTTAGGGGGGATATCACATCTAGGGGGAGCTTTGTTCTAACAATTGAGTTAAAGCAACTCTAATGGTGTGAACACAACAACGCTTTATGTAAAAGTGGTAACCCCACTTGTGCTTAAACGATGAGTATGACCTATGATCAAATGTTCTCAATTGACTCCTAAGTCAATATACTCATATATAGATGACCTAGTCATCGCCAATTGGTTGATAGATGCTAGAATTGTTTGTGCATGCTTTGCCACATATTTCATTTGTCATTTTATTGTGTGAGCATGTTGGTTGCATAATTGTAACACCCTCGATGCGACTATATCTCCCACGTGTCGAGGCACGACTTAGAGGCATAATCGCATTGAAGGCATATGTCGCAAATTAGGCAATCTTCACAACATCCCATGTAATATAGATAATAAAAGGGGAGATAACATAGTTAGCTTACACTCGCCACGTCAATCAAGGTACATAAAATAACATTACATCATCCAAACACTCATGGCCTGACTACGGCGCCGAAATAAAAGATAACCCAACATGCGACACGGTCCCGATCACCCCCAACTGGGCACCACTACTGATCATCAGGAAAGGAAACATAGTAACGTTGAGAGTCTTCGTCGAACTCCCACTTGAGCTCAAGCGCGTCACCTGGAGCGGAATCATCAGGCCCTGCATCTGGTGTAATAGTAATCTGTGAGCCACAGGGACTCAGCAATCGCGCACCCTCGCGATCAAGACTATTTAAGCTTATAGGTAAGGCAAGGTACAAATATAAGTGGAGCTGCAGCAAGCGACTAGCAAAAATATGGTGGCTAACTTATTCACAAAAGAGAGCGAGAAGAGGAGGCAAAGCGCGAGCGAGAAACTAGAGAACAACCTGCGCAAGCATTACTCCAATACCGTGTCCACTTCCCGGACTCCGCCGAGAAGAGGCCATCACGGTAACACACTCAGTTGATTCATTTTAATTAAGTTAAGGTTTAAGTTATCTACAACCAGACATTAACAAATTCCCATCTGCCCATAACCGCGGGCACGGCTTTCGAAAGTTCAAATCCCTACAGGGGAGTCCCAGCTTAGCCCATGACAAGCTCTCACGGTCAACGAAGGAATAGACCTCCTCCTGAGACGTTCCGATCAGACTCGGTACCTCGGTTCTTCAAGACACTTCGACAGGTTAAAACAAGACCAGCAACACCGCCCGAATGTGCCGACAAATCCCAATAGGATCTGCACATATCTCGTTCTCAGGGCACACTCAGATGAGCCAGACGTCGGGTAGGCCAGCCCAGAGTTGCCCCTGGTAGCCCCGGACATCGCTCGGTGGGACCAACACTCAGAGGAGCACTG
>NC_041392.1:378694863-378697218 GCF_002162155.2 Triticum dicoccoides | reverse complement strand
AAAAGAGGCTAGGTGGCAAAAGGTAAAACCAAGGTTGGGCATTGCTGGAAAAGCTTTAATCAAGGCGAAATATCAAGGGGTTCCCATTATAACCAACCGCGTAAGGAACGCAAAATCCGGGAACATAACACCGATATGACGGAAACTAGGGCGGCAAGAGTGGAATAAAACACTAGGCGAGAGGCCGAGCCTTCCACCCTTTACCAAGTATATAGATGCCTTAAGATAACATGGCAATATAATGATATCCCAACAAGTAAATAAATGTTCCAACAAGGAACGGTCTCCAATCTTCACCTGCAACTAGCAACACTATAAGAGGGGCTGAGCAAAGCGGTAACATAGCCAATCAACGGTTTGCTAGGACATAGTGGGTTAGAGGTTTGACATGGCAATTTGGGAGGCTTGAAAGCAAGTGGTAGGCATCGTAGCATTGGCATAGCAAAAGAGCGAGCAAACTAGCATAGCAAAGATAGTAGTGATTTCGAGGGTATGATCATCTTGCCTGCACAGTTGTCAGAGTTGACTGGATCCTCGAAAGCAAACTCAACGGGCTCCTCATTAGCAAACTCGTCTCCTAGATCTACCCAAACAAGACAAACAAACAAACGGAACACAATCAACCACGCGCAAAGCTCAAACAATATGATGCAAAGATGGTATGCTATGCGGGATGCGATGCGGGATGCATATGCAAGATGTGACAGGAAATGCAAGAACCTGGCCTCAACATGGAAATCCAAGTGTGCCACTGGAAAGGTGAGATGAAATCGCTTGAAAACGATATAAAGAACGCCGCAATTGGAGTTACGGTTTGGAAATGGCAAGCGATTCAAATATGACACCGGTCTGCGATTTACAGCAAGTAGCCATCTAAATGCAATGAGATGAACATGCTACAACACTCAAACATGACAACAAAATACATGGCAGGGATGCATTCAAGATGTTTAACAAAAGTCTAGCACTAAGCTAGAGCTAATACATCCATTAACAGGTTCAAACAAGCATAGCAAAAATGCATATGGCAAACAGATTTCAGACTTAGTGAAATTAACACTTGTCTGGAATTTTAGATCAGATAGCACTCTTCGGAGCAACAAAACTACATGTTACAGGACCTGAACATGGAAAAGTAAAGCATGGCATGGAGCTACTCAAAGATCTTAACAAAAGTCCTTTGGTGACCTTGAGCCAAAAGGAATCAGAAAATACAATTGCAAGCATGTGAACATGGAAAAACATAATCAGATCACAGACTTAGTGAAAACTGGAGCATGCTGAAACAGATATCAAGTAGGCATGCTTACTAGCTCGATGCACTCACTACGGTGCAAGTAATGACCAACTAAGCATACACCCATCAAGAATACACAAAATACAAGCTATACATGGCAAGAACAATAACATAGCATGCATGGATCAAATACAACATCATCGGCAAAATCGCTAACAGGTAGACAATCTGCCCAGATTCACAAAGTAGCAAAAGTAGAGCTCGATTGACTCAAGCTAGGGTGCTCCATAATTGCAAACAAAGACATGGATGGATAGAGCACTACAAGATTAACAAAACATCCTTACTGATCATCCTCAAAAGAGGCACGGATCACTAGGAAACAACATGAACATATGGCATCATGAGATAAACAGCTCAAGGACTTAGTGGAAAAGCTAAGTCCCTGAAATCAGAATTACCAAGTGCCTCACTTGGCAAGCTTGTGCTAGTCACCTGACACATCAAAAAAATACATGGGTTGCACCTCTGGAAAGATGACAAAACCCTTAACAAAACATATGTAGAACTCATGGGCATATCATGCACACAATAATCATGGAAAAAATGACAAATAGCTAAATGGAGTAGCAGATCTGACAATAATCTCAAGTAGCCCTCTTCTAACAGCATTTCGGGTATCAAGATGCACTCAAATGAAAATGATGCAATGGGATGAAATGATGTACTCTCTGAGGTGAACATTTTGATATGCTATATGCATGAATCGGAGCTACAGATGCAAAGTTACGGCACGAGGAACATGGGCACTTGAAACTGAAAGAAACGGGGACTTAGTAGAATTTCGACCTCCGGATCTAGGATTTGACCCGGCACGCAAAACGAGGCGATGGCGCTGCTCACCGAAGACGATGA
This sequence comes from Triticum dicoccoides, assembly GCF_002162155.2. Lineage (NCBI taxonomy): Eukaryota > Viridiplantae > Streptophyta > Magnoliopsida > Poales > Poaceae > Triticum > Triticum dicoccoides. The sequence goes on along the minus strand of NC_041392.1, from coordinate 378,695,066 downwards.
AGACGGCGGCCGGCGAAGTCGAGGTCGCCGGATCCGGTCGCTCCTCGACCGGATCTGGCCGGAGGAGGGAGGCGCCGGCGGGGGCGCCGGCGGCGGCGGGGATCCGCGGTGGCACGGCGGCCGGCGAGGTGGCGGCGCACGGTGGCGGCGGGGTCCCGGTGACGAGGCGGAGGCGGCGCAGCGCGGGCGGCGGGGAAGCAGCA
>NC_041392.1:378685129-378694611 GCF_002162155.2 Triticum dicoccoides | reverse complement strand
GGATCTGGGCCGCGGGGGCCGGATCTGGGCCCTCCGGGCCGCGGCGGCGCGCGGGTGGCGGCGGTGACGTGGCAGGCGCGGAGTCGGCGGCAGCGATGTGTCCGGCCAAGGCGGACGTGTCCGGCCGGCGCGGAGATGATTTTTAGGGTTTCAGACGAGGGGGATCCAGATTTTCGGGGAGAGGCCTTTATATAGGCATAGAGGGAGCTAGGAGTGTCCAAATGAGGTGCAGTTTTCGGCCACGCGGTCGTGATCGAACGCTCTAGATGATGGAGAAGGTTTTTGTGGGTTTTGGGCCAAATTGGAAGGGTGTTGGGCTGCAACACACACGAGGCCTTTTCGGTCCCTCGGTTAACCGTTGGAGTATCAAACGAAGTCCAAATGGCACGAATCTTGACAGGCGGTCTACCGGTAGTAAACCAAGGCCGCTTGGCAAGTGTCAGTACAATCCCGAAATGTTTAATCCCCACACACGAAAGAAAGGTAGAAATGACCACCGGAGGAGAACGAAGCGCCGGAATGCAAAACGGACAACGGGGAAAAAGCTCGAATGCATGAGACGAACACGTATGCAAATGCAATGCACATGATGACATGATATGAGATGCATGAAAACGATAACAACACACAGAGACAAAGACCCAAACCCGAGAAAATAATATAACTTAACGCCGGAAACGGCAAGAGTTGGAGTACAAATTGGGAAAGTCACATCCGGGGTGTTACAACACTCCATCACTACGAAAGGATCTCATCCCGAGATCTAGGACTGAAAGAACACCGGGTACTCAGAACGGAGGTGATCCTCGTGTTCCCAGGTAGCTTCATGGTCGGAATGGTGTGACCACTTGACTTTGAGAAATTTGATTGACTTGTTGCGAGTCTTGCTTCAGTCTCTTCAAGAATAGCAACTGGGCGCTCACGATAGGAGAGATCTGCTTGGAGCTCAATGTCCTCGAAGTTAACGGTGCGGTCAAGAGTCTTGAAGCACTTTCAAAGCTGAGAGACATGGAACACGTCATGAACATTTGCAAAGTTTGAAGGAAGCTCGAGTTGATAGGCGAGATCGCCTCTCTTGCTGACAATCTTGAAAGGTCCCACGTATCTGGGGCAAGCTTCCCTTTGATACCGAAGCGACGAGTACCTTTCATAGGAGAGACGCGGAGGTAAACATGATCTCTGATCTCGAAAGCCAAATCACGGTGCTTACTATCATAGTAGCTCTTCTGACGGGATTGGGCTGCTTTGAGGTTATCTCGAATGAGTTTACACATTTCCTCTGCCTCTGTGATTAAGTCATTACCCAAAAGCTGACGTTCACCAGTTTCAGACCAGTTGAGAGGGGTACGGCACTTCCTGCCATACAGAATTTCAAATGGGGCCTTGCCCGAACTTGCTTGAAAATTGTTGTTGTAGGAGAATTCAGAATAAGGAAGACAATCCTCCCAGTTCATGCCGAAGGAGATCACACAAGCCCTGAGCATATCTTCAAGAATCTGGTTGACACGCTCGACTTGACCGCTAGTTTGAGGATGGAAAGCTGTGCTGAAGCGGATGTTGGTGCCCATGGCCTTCTGAAAAGAATCCCAAAACTTGGAGGTAAAGATGTTGCCACGGTCTGAAGAGATCACTTGAGGAATACCGTGCAGAGAGACAATACGAGAGGTATAGAGTTCCGCCAATTGAGCTGCAGTGATTGACTCTTTGATAGGCAGAAAGTGAGCCACTTTGGTGAGTTTGTCGATGACAACGAATATAGCATCATTGCCACGCTTGGACTTTGGAAACCAAGTCACGAAGTCCATCTCAATGTGATCAAACTTCCATTCTGGAATGGCAAGATATTGGAGGAGACCAGCTGGCCTTTGGTGTTCTGCCTTCACTCTTCTGCAGACATCACATTCATTCACGAATTGAGCGATCTTGCGCTTCATTCGAGTCCACTAATAAGCCTGCTTAAGGTCCTGATACATCTTCGTGCTCCCAGGGTGGATGGAGAGGAGAGAATTGTGAGCCTCATACATGATCAATTTACGAAGGTCACCTTTGGGTACAACAATACGATCCTTGAAGAAGAGAGTATCCTTGTCATCAAGGTGGTAGCACTTGTACTTGGGTTGACTCTTGGCAATCCCAATCTTCACCTTTTTCACCATAGCGTCAAGAAGGTGGGCTTGGTGAATCTAGTCTTCCAAGGTAGGAGAGACTTGAAGGTTGGCGAGGAAACCTTGAGGAACAACTTGCAGATTAAGTTTGCGAAAAGCTTCACAAAGCTCGGGTTGATAAGGCTTGAGAATCAGACTATTGCAGTAAGCTTTCCTACTTAATGCGTCAGCAATCACATTGGCCTTGCCTGGAGTATACTCGATACTCGTATTATACTCTTGAATCATTTCGACCCATCGAGTTTGTCAGAGGTTGAGATTAGGCTGAGCGAAAATGTACTTGAGACTCTTGTGATCAGTGAAAATGTCCACTTTTCTTCCCAATAAGAGATGTCTCCAAGTCAAAAGAGCATGCACAACTGCCGCCAACTCGAGATCATGAGTGGGGTAGTTCTTCTCGTTGGGATTCAACCGGCGAGAGGTATAAGCCGCAAATTTCTTCTCTTGCATCAATATTGCGCCAAGACCTTGGAGAGAGGCATCACAAAAAACCTCGTACGGCTTGGGTTCATCAGGCGGAGTCAGAACTGGAGCGGTGACCAATTTCTCTTTCAAAGTGTTGAAAGCAATGTCACACTCCGGAGACCAAACGTACTTGACGTGCTTCTGGAGAAGATTTGAGAGAGGCTTCGCGATCTTAGAAAATTTTTCAACGAATCTTCGGCAGTAGCTTGCGAGACCGAGGAAGCTACGGAGTTGCTTCACGTTCTGAGGAGGTTCCCAATTCACAATTGCAGACACCTTCTCAGGATTCATGGCAATGCCCTTGGCAGAGATAATATGACCAAGATAAAGAACCTCATCGAGCCAAAATTCGCACTTGGAGAACTTGGCGTAGAACTGGTGTTCCCTCAGCTTATCGAGTACCAAACGCAAATGCTTGGCATGATCTTCCTTGTTATTGGAGAAAACCAGAATGTCGTCGAGATAGACCAAAACGAAGTCATTGGTGTAGGTGTTGAAGATGAAGTTCATCATGCGAGAGAATGTCGGAGGAGCGTTGACGAGACCAAAAGACATGACAGTGTATTCATATGAACCATAGCTTGTCCTGAAAGCCGTCTTCGGAATATCTTGTTCACGAATTCGAATCTGATGATAACCCATACGGAGATCAAGCTTGGAGAATACTTGGGCACCTTTGAGTTGTTCGAACAGCTCGTTGATGTTGGGAAGTGGGTATTTGTTCTTGATGGTCTTCTTGTTCAATGGACGGTAATCAACACAAAGTCGGTCTGTTCCATCCTTCTTCACAAAAAGAACACCACAACCCCACGGAGATGAACTAGGCCGGATGAGACCCATTTTCTTTTGAATATCGAGTTGCTTCTTCAGCTCCTTCAACTCTTCAGGTCCGAGCTTGTAAGGACGTTTGCACACAGGTTCCGTGCCAGGCTCAAGATCAATAACGAATTCAACTGGCCGGTGCGGAGGCATTCCTGGAAGCTCTTCTGGAAAGACATCTTGATATTCGCAAACGACTAGAATCTACAAGATGGCATCGAGTTCACCCTTCTCATTGAGAGAAAATAGACGGATAGTATCATCACGAGCGGTAAAGACAATTACATCCTCAGACGAATGAGTCAATTGAATCTGCCTGGCTGCACAATCAAGCTAAGCCTTGTGCTTAGAAAGCCAATCCATTCCGAGAATAAGATCAATATCCGAGTTACCAAGAACCACCGGAGAAGAGAGAAACTTGTAGTCGCCCAACGTGATAGTAACATCTGGGGCAATAGCGCTTTCATTCATGAATTTACCCGGAGAAACAACAGATAACTGTCTAGGCAAATCTTGTAAAGGCAACTCATGCTTAGAAACAAATGGCCTCGAGATAAAACAATGTGATGCACCTGTGTCAAAAAGAACTTTTGCAAGAATATCATTAACAGGAAGGTTACCCATGATGACATCTAATGAGTCCTCCGCTTGAGCTGCATTCATCAAGTTGACCTTGGCAGACTTGGGGTTATGCTTGACCACAGCTGCACTTGCTGATCTGACAGGAGGAGGAGGAAGACGCCTCTGGTTGAAACACTTGTTGGCATAGTGACCCTTCTGTTGGCACTTGTTGCACGTGACCTCTAAAAGCGGACGGTGATACGGAGCACTCGATCTTGGAGCTTGAGATGAAGTCTTGTTCTGAAAGCCAGGGTTGGGTGGGTGAGAAGATCCACTGCCACCTTTGCTCTTCTGCTGATACGGCTGACGGAACGGAGGAGGAGGAAGCCAATACTTCTGCTGCTTGGCCACTTGAGTAGACGAAGAAGGAGTAACATCTTTGACTCGCTTCTTGGAAGCATCACACCTCAATTGAGCAAGCTCTTGCTTCAGTGCCATGTTGTAGAACTCATCGTATCTCAAGGGCTCAAAGAGAACAAGAGCTAGCTGAATTCCTTCTCTGAGACCACCCCTGAACTGGTATATCATGCTCTTCTCATCAGGGACGTCCTGCTTGGCAAAGCGGGCGAGCTTCTGGAACAACTAGTTGTAGTCATAGACAGACAAAGAGCCTCGCTTCAGGTTGCGGAATTCCTCACGCTTGCTTTCAACCACGCTCTGAGGGATATGGTGAGCTCTGAAATCTTGATGGAATTCATCCCAAGTGATAACACGTCCACCTCTGGAATCCTTGTACTGCTGGAACCATTCTGCAGCTTGATCTTTGAGTTGGAAGGAAGCGAACTTGACAAAGTCCTCAGGCCTGACGTTGCTGCACTCGAAATGCTTGCACAGATCCACAAGCCAATCGTCAGCATCGGTTGCCTCAACACAATTGCTGAAAGTCTTTGGCCCATTAGCAAGGAACTGGTTGAGTGTAGCAGAATGATTCTGATTGTTGCCTTGATTCCCTTGGTTGCCTTGATTATGCTCTTGAAGAATTTGCATGATCAACTGTGTGTTTGCATTGGTTGCGGCCATCACAGCTTGCCATGCCTCCGGAGGAGATGGAGGTGGTGGCAGATCAGGATTCGGAGTCGTGCGCGTTGGAGGAGCCATCTTGAAGAGGTTGACATCCATTAGCACATTGATAGACCAATATTGAAGCTGAATCCAACGGAATGAAAATTGCAACGTATAGTCTTCACATCCGAACAAAAAGAACGAATGCATTTCTCTTGAAATGGTCACATATACATAAATTGAGAAGCCACTTAGAATTTAGGTAGAGAAATAAATCAACAAGGTACAGATCAAGAACAAATAATCGGTAAGAAATCCCAATCTCAAACCAATATCCGTGGAAGAAGAACTAGAGCTACTAGAATTCCCACCTATGAAACTCCCGAACCTTTCCGGTTATGCAATCAGGTGTTGGGGATACAGGGGAAGCATAATATCTCACCCAAATCTAGCAAATCCTACATCCAGCTGTATCCATCCTTCAACACATAACCAAGAAAAATTTCGGAAACCATCTACCTCAACCTTCGAAAAGCATCTGTTATACAAGTTAAGGCGATACTCCCGAACTCCCGCCCCAGTACTGGGTGGCGTCGAGGTTATCTCACCAGCGAACTGCATAACAGAGATTTTCGATGTCGGCGTACTAAACTTAGGTATTCCAGAATTGCAACGATAAAATTGTGACGACAACACCTCAGAGCTCAACTCCCCGGGACACTTCCACAAAACTCCTGACAGGAGGCACCAAGACAATGTTCTCATCATAAAACCATCGGAATGATTCCAAGATACCCGCGTGATCCTAAATTCTTTTTTAGTGAAATTGAGAAGAGAAGAGTCAAAACTCTACGTCAGGATGCCTTATCAGAGCGATGAGGAGACTGGGAAGTAAAAAGAATTCCTAAACTCTCCGAAATGACTCAAAACATTTTTCTAGACACAACTCAGCCTCTAAAAACGATCAAGCAATGGGGCTCCTAAGGTCGGGGAAGGCTCTGATTACCAACTTGTACCACCCTCGATGCGACTATATCTCCCACGTGTTGAGGCACGACTTAGAGGCATAATCGCATTGAAGGCATATGTCGCAAATTAGGCAATCTTCACAACATCCCATGTAATATAGATAATAAAAGGGGAGATAACATAGTTGGCTTACACTCGCCACGTCAATCAAGGTACATAAATAACATTACATCATCCAAACAGTCATGGCCCGACTACGGCGCCAAAATAAAAGATAACCCAACATGCGACACGGTCCCGATCACCCCCAACTGGGCACCACTACTAATCATCAGGAAAGGAAACATAGTAACATTGAGAGTCTTCGTCGAACTCCCACTTGAGCTCAAGCGCGTCACCTGGAGCGGAATCATCAGGCCCTGCATCTGGTGTAATAGTAATCTGTGAGCCACAGGGACTCAGCAATCGCGCACCCTCGCGATCAAGACTATTTAAGCTTATAGGTAAGGCAAGGTACAAATATAAGTGGAGCTGCAGCAAGCGACTAGCAAAAATATGGTGGCTAACTTATTCGCAAAAGAGAGCGAGAAGAGGAGGCAAAGCGCGAGCGAGAAACTAGAGAACAACCTGCGCAAGCATTACTCCAATACCGTGTCCGCTTCCCGGACTCCGCCGAGAAGAGGCCATCACGGTAACACACTCAGTTGATTCATTTTAATTAAGTTAAGGTTCAAGTTATCTACAACCGGACATTAACAAATTCCCATCTGCCCATAACCGCGGGCACGGCTTTCGAAAGTTCAAATCCCTGCAGGGGAGTCCCAACTTAGCCAATGACAAGCTCTCACGGTCAACGAAGGAATAGACCTCCTCCCGAGACGTTCCGATCAGACTCGGTACCTCGGTTCTTCAAGACACTTCGACAGGTTAAAACAAGACCAGCAACACCGCCTGAATGTGCCGACAAATCCCAATAGGAGCTGCACATATCTCGTTCTCAGGGCACACTCAGATGAGCCAGACGTCGGGTAGGCCAGCCCAGAGTTGCCCCTGGTAGCCCCGGACATCGCTCGGTGGGACCAACACTCAGAGGAGCACTGGCCCGGGGGGGGCTAAAATAAGATGACCCTCGGGCTCCGGAAACCCAAGGGAAAAGAGGCTAGGTGGCAAAAGGTAAAACCAAGGTTGGGCATTGCTGGAAAAGCTTTAATCAAGGCGAAATATCAAGGGGTTCCCATTATAACCCAACCGCTTAAGGAACGCAAAATCCAGGAACATAACATCGATATGACGGAAACTAGGGCGGCAAGAGTGGAACAAAACACTAGGCGAGAGGCCGAGCCTTCCACCCTTTACCAAGTATATAGATGCATTAAGATAACATGGCAATATAATGATATCCCAACAAGTAAATAAATGTTCCAACAAGGAACGGTCTCCAATCTTCACCTGCAACTAGCAACGCTATAAGAGGGGCTGAGCAAAGCGGTAACATAGCCAATCAACGGTTTGCTAGGACATAGTGGGTTAGAGGTTTGACATGGCAATTTGGGAGGCTTGAAAGCAAGTGGTAGGCATCATAGCATTGGCATAGCAAAAGAGCGAGCAAACTAGCATAGCAAAGATAGTAGTGATTTCGAGGGTATGATCATCTTGCCTGCACAGTTGTCAGAGTTGATTGGATCCTCGAAAGCAAACTCAACGGGCTCCTCGTTAGCGAACTCGTCTCCCGGATCTACCCAAACAAGACAAACAAACAAATGGAACACAATCAACCACGCGCAAAGCTCAAACAATATGATGCAAAGATTGTATGCTATGCAGGATGCGATGCGGGATGCATATGCAAGATGTGACAGGAAATGCAAGAACCTAGCCTCAACATGGAAATCCAAGTGTGCCACTGGAAAGGTGAGGTGAAGTCGCTTGAAAACGATATAAAGAACGCCGGAATCGGAGTTACGGTTTGGAAATGGCAAGCGATTCAAATGACACCGGTCTGCGATTTACAGCAAGTAGCCATCTAAATGCAATGAGATGAACATGCTACAGCACTCAAACATGACAACAAAATACATGGCAGGGATGCATTCAAGATGCTTAACAAAAGTCTAGCACTGAGCTACAGCTAATACATCCATTAATAGGTTCAAACAAGCATAGCAAAAATGCATATGGCAAACCGATTTCAGACTTAGTGAAATTAACACTTGTCTGGAATTTCAGATCAGATAGCACTCTTCGGAGCAACAAAACTACATGTTACAGGACCTGAACATGGCAAAGTAAAGCATGGCATGGAGCTACTCAAAGAGCTTAACAAAAGTCCCTTGGTGACCTTGAGTCAAAAGGGATCAGAAAATACAATTGCAAGCATGTGAACATGGCAAAAACATAATCAGATCACAAACTTAGTGAAAACTGGAGCATGCTGAAACAGATATCAAGTAGGCATGTTTATGAGCTCGATGCACTCACTACGGTGCAAGTAATGACCAACTAAGCATACACCCATCAAGAATACACAAAATAAAAGCTATACATGGCAAGAACAATAACATAGCATGCATGGATCAACTACAACATCATCGGCAAAATCGCTAACAGGTAGACAATCTGCCCAGATTCACAAAGTAGCAAAAGTAGAGCTCGATTGACTCAAGCTAGGGTGCTCCATAATTGCAAACAAAGACATGGATGGATAGAGCACTACAAGATTAACAAAACATCCTTACTGATCATCCTCAAAAGAGGCACGGATCACTAGGAAACAACATGAACATATGGCATCATGAGATAAACAGCTCAAGGACTTAGTGGAAAAGCTAAGTCCCTGAAATCAGAATTACCAAGTGCCTCACTTGGCAAGCTTGTGCTAGTCACCTCACACATCACAAAAATACATGGGTTGCACCTCTGGAAAGATGACAAAACCCTTAACAAAACATATGTAGAACTCATGGGCATATCATGCACACAATAATCATGGAAAAAATGACAAATAGCTAAATGGAGTAGGAGATCTGACAATAATCTCAAGTAGCCCTCTTCTAACAGCATTTCGGGCATCTATATGAACTCAAATGAAAATGATGCAATGGGATGAAATGATGTACTCTTTGAGATGAACATTTTGATATGCTATATGCATGAATCGAAGCTACGGATGCAAAGTTATGGTATGAGGAACATGGGCACTTGAAACTGAAAGAAACGGGGACTTAGTAGAATTTCGACCTCCGGATCTAGGGTTTGACCCGGCACGCAAAACGAGGCGGTGGCTCTGCTCACCGGAGACGACGAAGACGGCGGCCGGCGAAGTCGAGGTCGCCAGATCCGGTCGCTCCTCGACCGGATCTGGCCGAAGGAGGGAGGCGCCGGCGGGGGCACCTGCGGCGGCGAGGATCCGCGGTGGCGCGGCGGCCGGCGAGGTGGCGGCGC
>NC_041392.1:378647944-378684803 GCF_002162155.2 Triticum dicoccoides | reverse complement strand
CGGCGCAGCGCGGGCGGCGGGGAAGCAGCAAGCCGAAGGCGAGGCGCGCGGCGCCCGAATCTGGGCCGCGGGGGCCGGATCTGGGCCCTCCGGGCCGCGGTGGCGCGCGGGTGGCGGCGGTGACATGGCAGGCGCGGAGTGGGCGGAGGCGATGTGTCCGGCCAGGGCGGACGTGTCCGGCCGGCGCGGAGATGATTTTTAGGGTTTCAGACGAGGGGGATCCGGATTTTCGGGGAGAGGCCTTTATATAGGCATAGAGGGAGCTAGGAGTGTCCAAATGAGGTGCGGTTTTCGGCCACGCGATCGTGATAGAACGCTCTAGATAATGGAGAAGGTTTTGGTGGGTTTTGGGCCAAATTGTAAGGGTGTTGGGCTGCAACACACACGAGGCCTTTTCGGTCCCTCGGTTAACCGTTGGAGTACCAAACGTAGTCCAAATGGCACGAAACTTGACAGGAGGTCTACCGGTAGTAAACCAAGGCCACTTGGCAAGTCTCGGTCCAATCCGGAAATGTTTAATCCCCACACACGAAAGAAAGGTAGAAATGACCACCGGAGGAGAACGAAGCGCCGGAATGCAAAACGGACAACGGGGAAAAAGCTCGAATGCATGAGACGAACACGTATGCAAATGCAATGCACATGATGACATGATATGAGATGCATGACAACGCTAACAACAGACGGAGACAAAGACCCGAACCCGAGAAAATAATATAACTTAACGCCGGAAACGGCAAGAGTTGGAGTACAAATTGGGAAAGTCACATCCGGGGTGTTACAATAATTTACTCATTCGAGGACATCCACTTGTTGTTTTGATTGATTGGTTTCCTTTTCTTTTGGCCAAGTGGATGGACAAGAATGCCTAAGAACCTTGTCTAGCTATCTATGCTTTTCTCGTCTCAAACTCTATTCATGCTGTATCACAAAGTTTGATCAAGTCAGATTCGAGCCACTCTGTGTGAGGAGCACTCGGAGTCCCTGATTCGTCATAGACTTAAACTTCCAAAACATCTTTGTGTGTTTCGGTCTGACCGGTTCATCCATTTCGGTCATACCGAGATCACTAAGTCGATCTAGGTTTTCAATCTCAGTGCAACCAATTTGAACTTTTCGATCACACCGAGTTTCAGTAACTGCTTGCAATTATGAATCTCGGTGCCATTGAGTTGTTCCACTCGGTCACACCGACAGGGTCAGGCTATATATATCCACGGGTCAAATTTTGGAAAACTTTCCGAACCTCCTCGCCCGCGCTTAGCCTACTCTGCCTCCCTGGGTCTCCGGATCATCCTCCTCGTCGCCAGCCGCCTCCTGTCACTGGTCTCCGCCGCCGTCAACGGGATCGTCTCCGCCGTTGCCGCCGTAGCAAGTTCATCGCTGAACTAGGGTATGGACTTGAACTTTGTGCTGTTCTAACTCTGATTCCCTAGCACATTGCTTTGCCATGTATCTTGCCACGATTGAGATCGTTCTATCCATCGAGACCACTCCGTAGTTTAGTCGTGAATTGAAAATTTGGGGTTAGGTTTCCGCCGAAACCATCTCGGACCGGCCGAGTTGATGAAATCGGTTCCACCAATTTGGCTTAGGCCATTGCACATGTGATTCTCGGATTGACCGAGAATTGCAAATCGGTGTGACCGAGTTCAGCACTTTGTGAAACTCTAGCAGTCTCGGTGCCACTGAACTGTAACTCGATCTGACCGAGTTCACTAGTTTAGGTTCCAAAAGCTGCTTCAGTATCACCGAGTTTGCAAATCGGTAGATCCGAAATGCTTTATGTGGAAAACTAAAACTTAGTTTTTAATTCATTCTTTTGCAAAAACCTCTGTACTTTGTGATGCTCTGTTGGGGAACGTAGCAGAAATTCAAAATTTTCCTACGTGTCACCAAGATCTATCTATGGAGAAACCAGCAACGAGGGGAAGGAGAGTGCATCTACATACCCTTGTAGATCGCTAAGCGGAAGCATTCAAGAGAACGGGGTTGAAGGAGTCGTACTCGTCGTGATTCAAATCACCGGAGAGCCTAGTGCCGAACGGACGGCACCTCCGCGTTCAACACACGTACAGCCCGGTGACGTCTCCCATGCCTTGATCCAGCAAGGAGAGAGGGAGAGGTTGAGGAAGACTCCATCCAATAGCAGCACAACGGCGTGGTGGTGATGGAGGAGCGTGGCAATCCAGCAGGGCTTCGCCAAGCACCACGGGAGAGGAGGAGTAGGGAGAGGCAGGGCTGCACCAAGAGGGAGAAGTTCTCATGTGTTGGGCTGCTCCAAAAACCTCCAATATATATAGGGGAAGGGGAGGGCTGCGCCCCCATCTAGGGTTTCCCCCCCCCCCCAAGGGGTGCGGCCAGCCCTAGATGGGGCTTGGGGAGGCGGCCAAGAGGGGGAGAGAGCGGAGGCGCCCACTAGGTGGGCCTTAAGGCCCATCTGGACTAGGGTTTGCCCCCTCCCACTCTCCCTTGCGCCTTGGACCCCTTGTGGGGGGCGCACCAGCCCACCTAGGGGCTGGTCCCCTCCCACACTTGCCCACGCAGCCTTCTGGGGCAGGTGGCCCCACTTGGTGGACCCCCGGGACCCTCCCGGTGGTCCCGGTACATTACCGATATCGCCCGAAACTTTTCCGGTGACCAAAACAGGACTTCCCATATATAAATCTTTACCTCCGGACCATTCCGGAACTCCTCGTGACGTCCGGGATCTCATCCGGGACTCCGAACAACATTCGGTAACCACATATAAACTTCCTTTATAACCCTAGCGTCATCGAACCTTAAGTGTGTAGACCCTACGGGTTCGGGAGACATGTAGACATGACCGAGACGTTCTCCGGTCAATAACCAACAGCGGGATCTGGATACCCATGTTGGCTCCCACATGTTCCACGATGATCTCATTGGATGAACCACGATGTCAAGGACTCAATCGATCCCGTATATAATTCCCTTTGTCTAGCGGTATTATACTTGCCCGAGATTCGATCGTCGGTATACCGATACCTTGTTCAATCTCGTTACCGACAAGTCTCTTTACTCGTTTCTGTAACACATCATCCCGTGATCAACCCCTTGGTCACATTGTGCACATTATGATGATGTCCTACCGAGTGGGCCCAGAGATACCTCTCCGTTTACACGGAGTGACAAATCCCAGTCTCGATTCGTGCCAACCCAACAGACACTTTCAGAGATACCTGTAATGCACCTTTATAGCCACCCAGTTACGTTGTGACGTTTGGTACACCCAAAGCATTCCTACGGTATCCGGGAGTTGCACAATCTCATGGTCTAAGGAAAAGATACTTAACATTAGAAAAGCTTTAGCATACGAACTACACGATCTGTGCTAGGCTTAGGATTGGGTCTTGTCCATCACATCATTCTCCTAATGATGTGATCCCGTTATGAACGACATCCAATGTCCATAGCCAGGAAACCATGACTATCTGTTGATCACAACGAGCTAGTCAACTAGAGGCTCACTAGGGACATATTGTGGTCTATGTATTCACACGTGTATTACGATTTCTGGATAATACAGTTATAGCATGAATAAAAGACTATTATCATGAACAAAGAAATATAATAATAACACTTTTATTATTGCCTCTAGGGCATATTTCCAACAGTCTCCCACTTGCACTAGAGTCAATAATCTAGTTCACTTCACCATGTGATTAACACTGACAGGTCACATCACCATGTGACCAACATCCAAAGAGTTTTGGGTTTGATCATGTTGCTTGTGAGAGAGGTTTTAGTTAACGGGTCTCAACCTTTCAGATCCGTGTGTGCTTTACAAATCTCTATGTCATCTCCTAGATGTAGCTACCACGTTCTATTTGGAGCCATTCCAAATAACTGTTCCACTTGGAGCTATTCTAAATTGTTGCCCCATTGTACGTATCCGGTATCTCTACTTAGAGCTATCCGGATAGGTGTTAAGCTTGCATCGACGTAACCTTTACGACGAACTCTTTTACCACCTCCATAATCGAGAAAATTCCTTAGTCCACTAGTTACTAAGGATAAATTTGACCGCTGTCTGTGATCCATTCTTGGATCACTCTTGTACCCCTTGACTAACTCATGGCAAGGCACACTTCAGGTGCGGTACACAGCATAGCATACTGTAGAGCCTATGTCTTAAGCATAGGAGACGACCTTCGTCCTTTCTCTCTATTCTGCCATGGTCGAGCTTTAAGTCTTAACTTCGTACCTTACAACTCAGGCAAGAACTTCTTCTTTGACTGATCCATCTTGAACACCTTCAAGATCATGTCAAGGTATGTGCTCATTTGAAAGTGCCATTAAGCGTTTTGATCCATCCTTATAGATCTTGATGCTCAACGTTCAAGTAGCTTAATCCAGGTTTTCCATTGAAAAACACTTTTCAAATAACCCTATATGCTTTCCAGAAATCCTACGTCATTTCCGATCAACAACATGTTAACAACACATACTCATCGGAAAATCTATAGTGCTCCCACTCACTTCTTTGGAAATACAAGTTTCTCATAAACTTTGTATACACCAAAATCTTTGATCATCTCATCAAAGCATACATTCCAACTCCGAGATGCTTACTCCAGTCTATGGAAGGATTGCTGGAGCTAGCATACCTTTTAGCATCCTTAGGATCGACAAAACCTTTCTGATTGTATTACATACAACCTTTCCTTACAAAACTGGTAAGGAAACTCGTTTTGACATCCATCTGCCAGATTTCATAAATGCAGCTAATGCTAACATGATTCCGACGGACTTAAGCATCGCTGCGGATGAGAAAATCTCATCGTAGTCAACTCCTTGAACTTGTGGAAAACTCTTCGCCACAAGTCGAGCTTCATAGATGGTGACATCACCATCCACGTCCGTCTTCTTCTTAAAGATCCATTTATCTCAATGGCTTGCCGATCATCTGGCAAGTCCACCAAAGTCCATGCTTTGTTCTGATACATGGATCCTATCTCGGATTTCATGGTTTCTTAACCATTTGTCGGAATTTGGGCCCACCATCGCTTCTCCATAGCTCGTAGGTTCATTGTTGTCTAGCAACATGACCTTCAAGACAGGATTACTGTACCACTCTGAAGTAGTACGTATCCTTGTCACCCTACGAGGTACGGCAGTGACTTGATCTGAAACTTCATGATCACTATCATAAGCTTCTACTTCAATTGGTGTAGGTGCCACATGAACAACTTCCTGTGCCCTGATACACACTGGTTGAAGTGATGGTTCAATAACCATATCAAGTCTCCACCATCCTCCCACTCAACTCTTTCGAGAGAAACCTTTCCTCGAGAAAGGACCCGATTCAAGAAACAATCCATATTGCTTTCGGATCTGAATTAGTAGGTATACCCAACTGTTTTGGGTGTCCTATGAAGATGCATTTTATCCGCTTTGGGTTCGAGCTTATCAACCTGAAACTCTTTCACATAAGCATCGCAGCCCCAAACCTTTAAGAAACGACAACTTAGGTTTCTCCAAACGGTGTCGTCTCAACGGAATTATGTGGTACCCTATTAAAATGAGTGTGGTTGTCTCTAATGCCTAACCCATGAACGATAGTGGTAATTCGATAAGAGAAATCATGGTACGCATCATATCCAATAGGGTGCAACTATGATGTTTGGACACACCATCACACTATGGTGTTCCAGGCGGTATTAATTGTGAAACAATTTCCACAATGTCTTAATTGCGTGCCAAAACTCGTAACTCAGATATTCATCTCTATGATCATATCCTAGACATTTTATCCTCTTGTCACAATGATATTCTACTTCACTCTGAAATTACTTGAACCATTCAATAATTCAGACTTGTGTTTCATCAAGAAAATATTCTCAACATCTACTCGAATCATCTGTGAAGTAAGAACATAACGATATTCACTGCATGCCTCAGCACTCATTGGACTGCACACATCAAAAATGTGTTGCTTCCAACAAGTTGCTATCTTGTTCCATTTTACTGAAACCGAGGTTTTTCAGTCATCTTGCCCATGTGGTATGATTTGCATATCAAGTGATTCAAAATCAAGTGAGTCCAAACGATCCATCTGCATGGAGTTTCTTCATGCGTATACACCAATAGACATGGTTCGCATGTCTCAAACTTTTCAAAAACGAGTGAGTCCAAAGATCCATCAACATGGAGCTTCTTCATGCGTTTTATACCATTATGACTTACATGGCAGTGCCACAAGTAAGTGGTACTATCATTACTATCTTATATCTTTTGGCATGAAAATGTGTATCACTACGATCGAGATTCAATAAACCATTCCTTTAGGTGCAAGACCATTGAAGGTATTATTCAAATAAATAGAGTAACTATTATTCTCCTTAAATGAATAACCATATTGCAATAGACATAATCCAATCATGTCTATGCTCAACGCAAACACCAAATAACAATTATTTAGGTTTAACACCAATCTCGTTGGTAGAGGGAGCGTGCGATGCTTGATCACATCTATCTTGGAAAAACTTCCAACACATATCGTCAGCTCACCTTTAGCTAGTCTCCGTTTACTCCGTAGCTTTTATTTCGAGTTACTAACACTTAGCAACCGAACCGGTATCTAATACCCTGGTGCTACTAGGAGTACTAGTAAAGTACACATTAACATAATGTATATCCAATATACTTCTATCGACCTTGCCAGCCTTCTCATCTACCAAGTATCTAGGGTAATGCTGCTCCAGTGGCTGTTCCCTTATTACAGAAGCACTTAGTCTCGGGTTTGGGTTCAACCTTGGGTTTCTTCACTAGAGCAGTAGCTGATTTGCCGTTTCATGAAGTATCCCTTCTTGCCCTTGCCCTTCTTGAAACTAGTGGTTTCACCAACCATCAACAATTGATGCTCCTTCTTGATTTCTACTTTCACGATGTCAAACAACGCGAGTACCTCAAGGATCATCATCTCTATCCTTGATATGTTATAGTTTATCACGAAGCTCTAGCAGCTTGGTGGCAATGACTTTGGGGAAACATCACTATCTCATCTGGAAGATTAACTCCCACTCGATTCAAGTGATTGTCGCACTCAGACAATCTGAGCACAAGCTCAACGATTGAGCTTTTCTCCCTTAGTTTGCAGGCTAAGAAAATCGTCGGAGGTCTTATACCTCTTGACGTGGGCACGAGCCTGAAATCCCAATTTCAGCCCTCGAAACATCTCATATGTTCCGCGATGTTTCGAAAAACGTCTTTGGTGCCTCTACTTAAACCATTTAACTGAACTATCACGTAGTTATCAAAACGTGTCGATGTTCGCAACATCCACAAACGACGTTTGGGGTTCAGCACACTAAGCGGTGCATTAAGGACATAAGCTTTCTCCTGTCCGCATAATTGCTACTTTCAACTTTCAACTATATTTTCTCTAGGAACATATCTAAAACAGTAGAACTAAAGCGCGAGCTACGACATAATTTGCAAAAACTTTTTGACTATGTTCAGATAATTAAGTTCATCTTATGAACTCCCATTCAGATAGACATCCCTCTAGTCATCTAAGTGATTACATGATCCGAGTCAACTAGGCCGTGTCCGATCATCACGTGAGACGGACTAGTCATCATCGATGAACATCTTCATGTTGATCGTATCTACTATACGACTCATGCTCGACCTTTCGGTCTCCGTGTTCCGAGGCCATGTCTGTACATGCTAGGCTCGTCAAGTTAACCCTAAGTATTTTCGCTATGTAAAACTATCTTACACCCGTTGTATGTGAACGTAAGAATCCATCACACCCGATCATCACGTGGTGCTTAGAAGCGACGAACTGTAGCAACGGTGCACAGTTAGGGGAGAACACTTCTTGAAATTTTGTAAGGGATCATCTTATTTACTACCGTCGTCCTAAGTAAACAAGATGCATAATCATAATAAACATCACATGCAATTATATAGTTGTGACATGATATGGCCAATATCATATAGCTCCATTGATCTCCATCTTCGGGGCTCCATGATCATCTTGTCACCGGCTTGACACCATGATCTCCATCATCATGATCTCCATCATCATGTCTTCATGAAGTTGTCACGCCAACGACTACTTCTACTTCTATGGCTAACGCGTTTAGCAATAAAGTAAAGTAAGTTACATGGCGTTGTTCAATGACACGCAGGTCATACAATAAATTAAGACAACTCCTATGGCTCCTGCCGGTTGTCATACTCATCGACATGCAAGTCATGAATCCTATTACAAGAACATGATCAATCTCATACAACACATATCATTCATCGCATTCTTCTTGGCCATATCACATCACATAGCATACCCTGCAAAAACAAGTTAGACGTCCTCTAATTGTTGTTTGCATGTTTTACGTGGCTGCTATGGGTTTCTAGCAAGAACGTTTCTTACCTACGCAAAACCACAACGTGATATGCCAATTGCTATTTACCCTTCATAAGGACCCTTTTCATCGAATCCGTTCCGACTAAAGTGGGAGAGACTGGCACCCGCTAGCCACCTTATGCACCAAGTGCATGTCAATCGGTGGAACATGTCTCACGTAAGAGTACGTGTAAGGTCGGTCCGGGCCGCTTCATCCCACAATACCGTCGAAACAAGATTGGACTAGTAACGGTAAGCATATTTAACAAAATCAACGCCCACAACTACTTTGTGTTCTACTCGTGCAAAGAAACTACGCAATAGACCTAGCTCATGATGCCACTGTTGGGGAATGTAGCAGAAATTCAAAATTTTCCTACGTGTCACCAAGATCTATCTATGGAGAAACCAGCAACAAGGGAAAGGAGAGTGCATCTACATACCCTTGTAGATTGCTAAGCGGAAGCGTTCAAGAGAACGGGGTTGAAGGAGTCATACCCGTCGTGATTCAAATCACCGGAGATCCTAGTGCCGAACGGACGGCACCTCCGCGTTCAACACACGTACAGCCCGGTGACGTCTCCCATGCCTTGATCCAGCAAGGAGAGAGGGAGAGGTTGAGGAAGACTCCATCCAACAGCAGCACAATGGCGTGGTGGTGATGGAGGAGCGTGGCAATCCAGCAGGGCTTCGCCAAGCACCACGGGAGAGGAGGAGTAGGGAGAGGCAGGGCTGCACCAAGAGGGAGAAGTTCTCATGTGTTGGGCTGCTCCAAAAACCTCCAATATATATAGGGGAAGGGGAGGGCTGCGCCCCCATCTAGGGTTTCCCCCCCCCCAAGGGGTGCGGCCAGCCCTAGATGGGGCTTGGGGAGGCGGCCAAGAGGGGGAGAGAGGGGAGGCGCCCACTAGGTGGGCCTTAAGGCCCATCTGGACTAGGGTTTGCCCCCTCCCACTCTCCCTTGCGCCTTGGACCCCTTGTGGGGGGCGCACCAGCCCACCTAGGGGCTGGTCCCCTCCCACACTTGCCCACGCAGCCTTCTGGGGCAGGTGGCCCCACTTGGTGGACCCCCGGGACCCTCCCGGTGGTCCCGGTACATTACCGATATCGCCCGAAACTTTTCCGGTGACCAAAACAGGACTTCCCATATATAAATCTTTACCTCCGGACCATTCCGGAACTCCTCGTGACGTCCGGGATCTCATCCGGGACTCCGAACAACATTCGGTAACCACATATAAACTTCCTTTATAACCCTAGCATCATCGAACCTTAAGTGTGTAGACCCTACGGGTTCGGGAGACATGTAGACATGACCGAGACGTTCTCCGGTCAATAACCAACAGCGGGATCTGGATACCCATGTTGGCTCCCACATGTTCCACGATGATCTCATCGGATGAACCACGATGTCAAGGACTCAATCGATCCCGTATACAATTCCCTTTGTCTAGCGGTATTATACTTGCCCGAGATTCGATCGTCGGTATACCGATACCTTGTTCAATCTCGTTACCGACAAGTCTCTTTACTCGTTTCCGTAACACATCATCCCGTGATCAACCCCTTGGTCACATTGTGCACATTATGATGATGTCCTACCGAGTGGGCCCAGAGATACCTCTCCGTTTACACGGAGTGACAAATCCCAGTCTCGATTCGTGCCAACCCAACAGACACTTTCGGAGATACCTGTAATGCACCTTTATAGCCACCCAATTACGTTGTGACGTTTGGTACACCCAAAGCATTCCTACGGTATCCGGGAGTTGCACAATCTCATGGTCTAAGGAAAAGATACTTGACATTAGAAAAGCTTTATCATACGAACTACACGATCTATGCTAGGCTTAGGATTGGGTCTTGTCCATCACATCATTCTCCTAATGATGTGATCCCGTTATCAACGACATCCAATGTCCATAGCCAGGAAACCATGACTATCTGTTGATCACAACGAGCTAGTCAACTAGAGGCTCACTAGGGACATATTGTGGTCTATGTATTCACACGTGTATTACGATTTCTAGATAATACAGTTATAGCATGAATAAAAGACTATTATCATGAACAAAGAAATATAATAATAACACTTTTATTATTGCCTCTAGGGCATATTTCCAACATGCTCATCCACTCTACCTCATCTATAATCTATTCACAGGGTCTGCTGTCAGTGTTTGCATCATGTCAGATCAGAGTGACAGTCAAAACTAGTCAGAGGAGCAGGTTCACTTGAGTGAGGGCACTAGTCCCTCTAGCAGCTCAGATGATGGAAGCAGGAGCACACCCAGCAATCTGCCAAAGGCTGCCACAAGGGCCAGCAAGAAAAGAACCTCAGAGTCAGAGGATGAGGACTATGTGGCTGAGGAGGAAGAAACCACCTCAAAGAGGAAAGTCCTGAAAAAGGAATATGGCACAACTACTGCCACCAAGCCAGGGATGAAGCAAAAGGTTCCTGCCAAGAGAGCTCCAATGTCTAAAGTCAAAGCATCCACTCAAGAGACTTTGGGATCAGCACCCAAAGAGCAGGTTGTGGCAGAAAAGAAAAGGAAAGAGAGGGTCAAGAAGACCACTGCCAGAGTGCTTGGGAGATCTTCAATAATGAAAGACTCTGAAGAAGAGGAACAAGAAGAAGGATCATAACACCATGGCACACATGTACAAGGAGATCCCATATGCTGCTCTTGAGACACACAAGTTTGGATCTGTACATTACCTTTTGTCAGGCTTGCCAACCATCAACTGGATCCTCGGGCACACTCTCTTGCCAAAGTCAGGTGATCACAAGATGATCAGAAGCCATGCAATTAACTTGCTTCACATCTTTGATGTCCCACAGAAGTTCAAAGTCATGAGCCTAATAGTGGAAACCATAAAGAGGACAGCTGCAGATCAGAAGAGGAGTTGTGGGTATGCTCCATAGATCCAGGAGTTGATCAACTCCAAGATGGGCACTTGCACATATCTGCTAGACAAGGAGCACCTGCCCATCTACCTAGACTTTGAGGACAACACTATGGTGATGGATGAAAATGTACCATCTTCTGTGCACGCACAAGCCAAGAAGGAGAAGGCAAAGGCTGAAAAGGCTGCAATGATGCCAACTATTGAAGAAGCATCTCAGTATCTTCTCAAGAGCAAGAAAGATCATCTTGGCTACTTGATTTCCTCCACTCTGAGGATTGAGAAGGGACTGGCCACCCTGACTCAAAACCAGGAGAGCTTGGAGAGGATCGTGGAGGAGAAGTTCTATGACTTAGATGTGAAGGTCACTGAGATCCAGTCAGTCATTGAGAAACTTCAGGATGAAGTGGAGGAGAAGAAGGGCAAGACAACCACTGATGCTTTTGCTAGAGTGCCCAGAGGTCAGAGGTCTGCTGCAGTGCCTATTCTAGACACCAGAGCTACTTCATCTGCACCAGCTACAGCTTCAATGCCACCGGCTCCAGCACCTACTCCACCAGCTCCATCTACATCGACTGATGCCTTCATTCTTGGAGTTCTGTCTACACCACCACCTGAAGATCAAGCCTGAGTGTCGATCTAGCACTATGCATTTTATATGAACTTTTTGGTAACTTGTTGCCAAAGGGGGGGATGTATAGATCATAGGCTGAGAGAGAGAGAGAGCGTTGCTTTTTATTCTCTCTTTTTGTTTGGTGGTTAAACTTCATTTATTTGCTTGGTTGAGATACTTTATACTTTGTGCTTGCTTAGATGATCATGTGTTTGATCATATACTACCTTAATGCTTGTTGGACGACATTATCCTTTTATATGATTATTCATTTTACTTGGTGATGAGTGCATATATTTTAATTATTATCATTTTGAGCGCTCCACCAAGATGTATGTGACACGGAAGAGTAACCCATGATCCTAACTCTTTGTGCATTTGCAGTCCAAAGCAAATCTTAGACTATGCACAAATTTAAGGGGAGCTCTTCCTTTTCACATACTTCTCAAAGCGACGATGTTTTTCACTCTTATTATCATTTGTCGAAGCTTTGATCTATATGTTGTCATCAATTACCAAAAAGGGGGAGATTGAAAGTGCAACTATCCCTAGGACCTAGGTGGTTTTGGTAATTCCTAACAACATATAGCTCATTGAGCTAATGCTATTTCAAGATTAATAACTCAGGAAAGCTCAATGATTGGCATGGCATGGATGAGAAAAGTGGACCCCTCAAAATGCTAAGGACAAAGGATTGGCTCAAGCTCAAAGCTCAAGACTATACATTTTCTATTTTAGTGATCCAAGGTCACATTGAGTCTATAGGAAAAGCCAATACTACCAAGGAGGGATGAGGTGTTGCTTAATAAGGCTCTTGCTCAAAATGCTTAGTGATATGCTCCAAAACCCTCAACTACTTACTCACATCCACATATGACCTTAACCAAAAGTCAAACTCGGCCCCACCGATTCTTTCTATCCGGCGCCACCGAGTTTCAAATGTCATAGCCACTCCAACAAACCCTAGGAAAATCGGTCTCACCGATAGGGATCTCGGTCTCAACGAGATGGGGTTGTAATCTCTCTGTTTCCCTTCGTAACATTTCGGTCTCACCGAGATGAGCGGTCGGTCCCACATAGATTGCAATGTAAACTCTCCGTTTTCCCTTCATAATGTTTCGGTCTCACCAAAATGAGCGATCGGTCCCACCGAGTTTACCTAACCAACTCTCTGGTTAGCTTATTACCAAAATCGGTCTCATCGAGTTTGTGTAATCGGTCTCACCGAGATTACGTTATGCCCTAACCCTAATCATATCGGTCCTACCGAGTTGCATGTCGGTCCCACCGAAAACCCTAACGGTCACTAGCTTTGCTAAATCGGTCCAACCGAGTTTAACCATTCGGTCCCACCGAGTTTGCAAAGTTATGTTTAATGGTTAGATTTTGTGTGGAGGCTATATATACCCCTCCACCTCCTCTTCATTCATGGAGAGAGCGATCAGAACAAACCTACACTTCCAACCTATTTTTTCTGAGAGAGAACCACCTACACTTGTGTTGAGACCAAGATATTCCATTCCTACCATATGAATCTTGATCTCTAGCCTTCCCCAAGTTGATTTCCACTCAAATCTTCTTTCCACCAAATCCATATCCTGTGAGAGAGAGTTGAGTGTTGGGGAGACTATCATTTGAAGCACAAGAGCAAGGAGTTCATCATCAACACACCATTTGTTACTTCTTGGAGAGTGGTGTCTCCTAGATTGGCTAGGTGTCACTTGGGAGCCTCCGACAAGATTGTGGAGTTGAACCAACGAGTTTGTAAGGGCAAGGAGATCGCCTAATTCGTGAAGATCTACCGCTAGTGAGGAAAGTCCTTCGTGGGCGATGGCCATGGTGGGATAGACAAGGTTGCTTCTTCGTGGACCCTTCATGGGTGGAGCCCTCCGTGGACTCGCACAACCGTTACCCTTCATGGGTTGAAGTCTCCATCAACGTGGATGTACGATAGCACCACCTATCGGAACCACGACAAAACATCCGTGTCTCCAATTGCGTTTGAATCCTCCAAACCCTTCCCTTTACATTCTTGCAAGGTGCATGCTTTACTTTCCGCTACTCATATACTCTTTGCATGCTTGCTTGAATTGTGTTAAGATTGCTTGACTTGTTCAAAGTTGCTAAAATCTGCCAAGAACTAAAATTGGGAAAAGGCTAGATTTTTATTTGGTCAAGTAGTCTAATCACCCCCCCCCCCTCGACATACTTTTGATCCTAAAACATGAGCCAAAGGACGAGCACATGGAGGCGTACCTCGCAGAGGTACGTAAGATGGAAAAGCAGTTCCTATGCCTGGAGGTGCAGCATGTGCCCCGAGGCACCAACAAGGAAGCCGATGACATCGGCAGGAGGGCATCCAAGCGGCAACCGCAAGAGCCTGGTGTCTTCGAGGAGTGGCTCTTCAAGCCGTCCGCTATGCCACCACTTTCAAGAACGGCATGGCCTCGGGAGGAGCTCCCACAACCGCCTGCCACGGGAGCCCCAACTTGTGGCCCGCCCTCAGGAGCTCGCTTGCTCTTGGCGCTCGAGCCCCAACAGGGATGTTGGACCAAGGAATTCAAGGAATATCCGAGGCAAGGGGCGCTACCGGAGAAGGAAGAGGATGCAGAGCGCATGGCCGGCAAGCCACGACATACTGCATCCAGGACAGTGTACAGGAAGCGACCAAATGATGTTTCGTTGCGTTGCATTTCCAGGGACCAGGGGAAGGAGTTGCTGATTGACATACACGGCGGGGACTGCGGACATCACTCGTCGTCACGGACTCTTGTCGGCAAGGTGTTCCGCAGTGGATTCTACTGGCCCACGGTGCTCAATGACACAGCTGAGCTAGTGAAGTCCTGCGAAGCTTGCCAGTTCCACGCCAAGCAGATCCATCAGCCAGCTCAGGGCCTCCAGACTTTACCGCTCACATGGCCGTTCGTGGTCTGGGGGCTGGATATCTTGGGCCCATTCCCTCGAGCGCCAGGGGGCTACCGCTACCTCTACGCCGCCATCGACAAGTTCACTAAGTGGGCGGAAGTGGAAGTCGTCCGCACCATCCTAGCTGGTTCTGCGGTTAAGTTCATCAAGGGCCTCGTGAGCCATTTTGGGGCCCCCAACCGCATCATCATTGACAACGGCTCGTAGTTCACCTTGGAATGCAGATTTGCTACACTTCGGTGGCGCACCCCAGGAGCAATGGCCAGGCTGAACACACCAACGCGGAGGTCCTGAGAGGCCTCAAGACCAGGACCTTCAAGAAGAAGCTCGAGGCCTACGGCAGGGGCTGGCACGATGAGATCCAGTCCGTGTTGTGGTCCATACGCACCACTGCTAGTAAGCCGGCGGGCGAGACCCCGTTCTTCCTTGTCTACGGAGACGAAGCAGTCCTCCCTAATGAGGTCAAGCATCGCTCTGCATGGGTCCTAGCATTTGATGAAATGTGGCAGGACGCCACGCGGGTGATGGACGTCGTACTGGGGGAGGAACATCGCCACGAAGCTGCACTGAGGGCGGCAAGGTACCAGTAGGCACTACGGCGATACCACTGTCGCAACATCCGCTCCAGGACACTTGAGGCAGGCGACCTCATCCTGAGGCGGGTCCTCTCAAGGGAAGGGTTGCACAAGCTCTCACCCATGTGGGAGGGCCCGTTCAGGGTCTTCCATATCTCCCGGCCTGGCGCCGCGCGCGCGGAGACACAGGACGAGGTTCCCATCTAGAACGCCTGGAACATCCCGCACCTCCGGAAGTTCTACCCATGAAGCAAGGCCCAATGCCTGTGAAGAAAGGCCCAGTGCCTATGAAGCAAGGCCCAGTGCCTATGAAGCAAGGCCTAGTGCCTGTGAAGAAAGGCCCAGTGCCTTTGAAGAAGGCCCGGTGCCTGTGAAGAATCGCCGCCCGTGACACTCTCACATAATAATGAGTGGGGCTGTACACGCCCCGGAGTCTCAGGAGTGCCGCCCTCGGGCCTCGGGGGCTCCCTGCCACGCCTAGTGGCAGCACTTAGCTCCACGCTGGTGAGAAGACTTGATTAGACTAGGTGCCGGACGCGGATTTTCATTTGCTTTCCGTGGTTGTCTTGCCTTCTCTTAATTGAAGTTTGCCTCGGATGTTCCTTGCTTATTTGGTTCCATCGCCTTTTGTTGATTCGGTTCCAGTTCGCTTATGTTTTCTCTCTCGCATACCTCGCGAGGGGGCTAGGCAGGCGCCTTCGCGACGGTTTCTTCCTCCTGTGTTGGTCCTTCTCTCTGCCTTCGGTCTGCTTTCTCGTGAGGCACCCTCGTTCGAGCCCACAAGCCGGCACATCTCTCCTAAATCCATGCCCCTCGGGTACCGTGATATGAAGCGCTGGGTCAAGGCTCGGGTGAACGATAAGTCTCCTAGCGAGCTTCCTAACAATTTTTTTGCAGTTCCTGAGCAACCACTAAGCCAAGACGGGCATGAGGAAACAAGTGCCTCGTGAAGAAGAGGCTGCCCCGAATGCGCCAGGCTAAGTTTTCTCCACACAAAATAACGACACAACACGGAAATAACAAGCATAGCATAATGATTGAGGAATCACAGTTCGATACACGCCCCTCCGAGCCCATACTGGTTTCATTTTGATGCAGGAAGGAAAAGAGGAACAAAACAAAAGCGGCGTTGCAGCGAACCACGGGGGTAGGCCTCCAGCGATGTCCCGAGCTTAGCCGGATCCCTCCTCGCGCTTCACGGAGGCACGGCGATGAGACGACCCGCTACCACCTTCGAAGCGAGTGCGGCGACGTGGCGGCTGGTCGTAGCCGCCGCTGCTGGAGCTTTCGCCAAGAGAAGAGCCACCGTAGTTGGACGAGGCGCGGCCAGCGGGCTCGCCCTCATCGCGGCCATCGCCAAGACCGAGCACCTCCTCGCCGTCGTTGCCTCGGGGCAGCACCCGGCGCGGTGACCATCTTCCCCAAACTCCCTCAC
This sequence comes from Triticum dicoccoides, assembly GCF_002162155.2. Taxonomy (NCBI): domain Eukaryota; kingdom Viridiplantae; phylum Streptophyta; class Magnoliopsida; order Poales; family Poaceae; genus Triticum; species Triticum dicoccoides. The sequence goes on along the minus strand of NC_041392.1, from coordinate 378,667,971 downwards.
ATAGAGGGTCGCATCACCGTCATACTTGAAATGGAGGGTGCACCACCTGCCTAGGCCGCGCACGCGGGCGAACGTCTGCCAACCGTGGGCCAGAGCTATGTTGCCCGCGGTGGAGACTTCAACCGCGACCCAGGAGGCCCTGCTGCAGTAGTCGTCTGCCTGCAGCCAGAGCCCGCCTGGACCAGAGGTCGGCAGCTCGTCGACGAAGAAGCGCGGAAGCTGAAGCCAGTTGCCGGCCAGATCCTCCGACCAGACAACGAACTTCGGCAGCACCTCTGCCGAGTGGAAGCGTAGCCGGGGAGGCCGCGCAACCACGTCAAGTCTCACCTCATCGACGGGGCTGCCGCGACCGGAGCGATCCCCACCACGCGCAGCGGCGCCACCCCGGGAGCGGGGGGCCACGGCAGGAGTCGTGGTGTGCTTGCGGGGACGGCCGCGTCCCCGCTTGGCCGCCGGGCAGCTGGGCCCCTCGCGAGGGGCCTTTCCTTTCTCCGCGGCGGAGAGCCTCTTCGACGGCGCCATTGGACTCAGTGGTGGAGCAGAGGAGGAAGAAGCAGGCGGAATGGTAAGAAGTGGGGGACGGGGGCTCCGCCCCCTTCCTCATTTATAGCAGGAGTAGGCCAACCAGCGCCCCCCATGATGACATGTAATGGTGGGTTTCCTTGCATGTCGCAGGGACTTGTCAAGTCGGGCAGTTGCCGAGGCAGCATGGGGAAGCGGAGACGCCCACATCCAATCAGCCGCCACACATCAACTGAGGTCGCGGGCTTTTGGGGCCACCTGCCTAGGCCACGCGTGCGGGCGAACGTCTAGGCCGCACGCGCGCGCGTGTACAGCCCCGCGCTTGACCTTTGGCTTCGCCTCGAAACCAAGCCCGAGCGCGCCTTGGGCCCGGGGGCTACTGTCGGCATTCTGGGAATGGGGGTCCGCAGACTTGCCTACCAGCGGCCCACGGCGTGGCTGAGCTAGCAGGTTTGTGCGGCCCATCTTCATCGACGAGGTATTCAAGACCCTCGCGAGGGGCCAAGCCTCGCAAGGCTGGTGACGCAAGACCTCCTCAGGAGCGGCCTCGCCAGGCAGGCTCACGAGGGGCGGAGAGATCAAGGAAAGGCAAACCTCATGAGGTCCTCGTGATGTGAGCCATGACGATCGAGACCAGGCGGGCGCCAGGAGGGCGCTAGCACGCGCAGTGTCCTTGCTTCCTCTTTGGTGCCAAGGGGGCAAGCGCAGGTGTGGAGTACCGAGGCATTAAGCAAAGGTTTCATATCGGTGCAACGAGACCAAGACCAGCAGGACGGCAAGACGGAGGTCACCATGGAGCCCAAGACTGTGTCACCACGAGAGCCTTTTGCAGGCGAAGACTACTTTTGTCAGGATAAGTTGTACTAGTTGTCCCCTTTCAAATTGGTCGTTGTTGGCTCCCTTCCCGCTCAATATTTGGGGAGAGGACCAGGGCCTATATAAGTAGAACTAGCTACCACGGAGGAGGGGACGAGAGAAAACGGGAGAAAGAGAAGGAGAACTCATTCAGAGGCATCTCACCCACACAAGTTCGCCAAGCACAAGAACACCTCAACCCTAGGAGGCTGTTTTTCCCCTTGTACTATTCATCATCAGCCCAAGAGGCAATCCACCACCACCACATTGGAGTAGGGTATTACACCACAACGGTGGCCCGAACCAGTATAAATTTTGTGTCTTTATCTTGTGTGTTCGTCGAGTTCGTCCGTGAGATCTTAGAGAGCTAGGTCGTGGATCGATAGGGAGAAAACCTTCGCGCGCACCCCAATGTTCGAACCTCGAGGGTTTTGCCGGAACCCGTGATCCGATAGGGTTCATTCCCGGTGTTTTGAGGAAGGCGACCTTGTCCTTAGGTGTGTTCAGTTCTCCAATGGTGCGAACAAGTTGACGCCAAAGTGGGAAGGCCCTTACCGGGTAGTACGAGTCACCAGACCTGGCGCAGTCTGTCTAGAGACTGGGTATCGCATTCAATTGCAAACCTCATGGAATATTGAGTATCTCCAGAAGTTCTAACCATAAGGGACGGCTGTCGGGCCTTCCCAGCAGCCACCCTTTTGTACAGGCCTTGCCTCAGTTGCATGTAACCCCTTGTACAAAGCCAGGCGCAGGCCCTGAGCCACAGAGAAATAAGTGAAGCGCTGGGGGCCCCCGACAAGTTGCCTGCACGCATAAGCATTTCATAAGCATCGCATGTCCATGTAGATAAGATCGTGTAGGATCATGGGTTCTGGCAAAACCCTCAAGGTTCGAACACTGGGGTGCGCACGAAGATCTCGCCCTACCGATCCACGTCCTAGCTTTGCTAAGATCTTACGGGCTAACTCGACGAACTCGCAACGCAAGGGACACAAGACTTATACTAGTTCGGGCCACCGTTATGGTGTAATACCCTACTCCAGTGTGTGGTGGTGGATTGCCTCTTGGGCTGAGGATGGACAATACAAGTGAAGAACAGCCTCCTGAGGAGAAGTTTTCTTGTGCATGGTGAACCTGTGGATGTTCGGGTGGATTCGAGACCCCTCCCCCCTACTGTGGTGGCTAATCCTATTTATAGAGGCCCTGGTCCTCTCCCCAAATATTGAGCCGGAAGGGAGCCAACAACAGCCAATTCCAAAGGGGACGGCTAGTACAACTTATCCTAACAACAGTGGTCTTCGCCTGTCAAAGGCTCTGGTGGTGACGCCATCTTGGGCTCCATTGTGACCTCCGTCTTGCCGTCCTTCTGGTCTTGGTCTCGTTGCACTGATATGGAAACATTTGCTTGACGCCTTGGTACTCCGCGCCTGCGCCTGCTTCCTTAGCACCAAAGAGGAAACAAGGACATTGTGCAGGCTGGCGACTGCCAGGCGCCCGCCAGGCCTTGGTCGTCATGGCTCACGTCATCGGAACCTCACGAGGTTTGCCTGGCCTTGATCTCTCTGCCCCTCGCGAGCCAGCCTGGTGAGGCCGCTCCTGAGGAGGTCTTTTGTCGTCCAACTCGCGAGGCTTGGCCCCTCCCGAGGGTCTTGAGTCCTTGCTGGTGAAGATGGGCTGTACGGGCCCGCTCGCAGAACCACGCCGTGGGCCACAGGTAGGCAAGTCTGGGGACCCCCATTCCCAGAACACCGACAGTAGCCCCCGGGCCCAAGGCGCGCTCGGGCTTGGCTTCAAGGCGAAACCAAAGGAGCAACAATGGAGCGTCACGGGCCCCAATAGCCTGTGGCCTTGGTCGACGCGTGGCGCTTGATTGGACGTGGGCGCCTCCGCTTCCCCACGCTCCCTAGATACCCGCCTGGCTATGCGGCCATCGCAACCTACATAGTTATTCTTCCATCGCTTGCGCCATTCTCCTCCAATTCCTCTACTTCCCCCAGACTCCGCTCTTCTTTCCGATCTGACCCGAGCTTTGCCCACTACATATCCATGGCGCCGACTCAAGCGGATAAGGGGAAGAAACCTCTGTCCTCGGCTAGTGCGCCTCCGATCGCCGAGCCCGCAGTTGGCCGATCGCTGGTGCTCAACGATGAGGCCATGGGCAAGGTGCGTCACATGCTTGCCTCCGGCTTCAATGAGTGGGGAAAGACAGTGGCTTGGCCTGCATCTCGTGCTCGCATTTGACTGAGGAGCCACCGAGGTCCCATTCTTCACCGACGCTCTTTGGGCCGGCCTGGTCCCTCCTTTCTCTGCCTTCTTCAACATTGTGCTTGCGCATTATCAGATCAACATGATGCACCTTGATCCTCAATCAGTGACCCTTCTCGTCGTCTTCGCCTTTGTTTGCGAGGCCATGGTAGGCATTTTTCCTTCTGTGGCCCTTTTCTGTCACTTCTTCTCGCTGCACTTGATAAAAAAACCGCCAGAGCTGAGGGTGCGTGAGCTTTCAGGCCGTGGCGGTGACGGCCGGCGCGGGGATTGACTTCGAGCTCCCACCACCCACGAGTGGATTTCGGACATGGTTGGTATTTGTTGATATTGGAGTGCTCAGCCCCCTGCTCTCTTCTCAGTCAATGACCGCCATTCGGAACTCCGGATGGCGCCACCAGAGGCTCACCGATCCATGCCTTGTCCCCGTCTGGCTCGGGCTGAAGAAGCTCAAGGACCTTGGCGTGACTGCGCCTATGGTGGTGAAGGAGTTTATCCGTCGCGGCCATTCTCGACCGATGTGGGCCTAGCTCAGCAGCCAGGACAACATGAGACTTCAGGAGTCTGGGTTCCCCCTTGAGGCGCGGTGAACGGTGCTCGAGGTTCTGACGGGTGTCCCATTTCTAGATGACATGCCGAGGAAGAGTTTCCTTCCCCCTATGAGTGGGGGTTGCGTCCAGACGGCCTCGTGGGGCCTCGTGAGAACCCCATCATCGTGGTTCCTCTTCCTGCTGCTCGCGCGGAGCTTGCCCCAAGTGTGGATGCAGGGGGGCGAGCACCGCTGGGAGCCGATGGTGAAGGTGTCGAGATGCTGATGCCACCCAGGGCTCCTGAGGCGTCATCCTCAGGGACTCGTGACTCTTGCCCTGAGGCAGCGGTTGAGGAGGCGACGCAGCCAGCGGCTCCCGAGGCCGGGGCTCCTGAGACCTTGGCAGGTCACTGAGAGGCAGAGCCTGATGGCTCCCCTTAGCTTGGCGCTCCTGAGGCTGCCCCTTCGAGCGCATCTCCAGTGGCGCCTCATGTTGGCCTCCATGTCCAGCGCTTCGGTCGGCTCTGTGTGGACTTCAAATAGCTCTGCAAGAGGAATGGGTCCCCAAGCAGCGGCACCTTCGGGCCGTTAAAACGAAGAAAGTATATCGCCGTTGACGTGTAAGTACCTTATCTTGGTGATTCTCCGTGTGCTGCTTCCCTTCCTGATGATATCTTTTCAGCATTCCTTCCGCCAAGGCTGCAAGATCTCCTGAGGAGCAGCCTCCTCTCGTCCCGCTTCTCCTGCTAGGCTCGAGCACTTCAAGCCCACACTCTGCTCACGGTGCGGAGTCAACCGGGGAAGCCAGCCCATCGACAAGGTGTCTCAAGCTTGCGCCTTCAGTGTCTTTTCTTTGCGGCCTCGCTCGGAGCACAACAAGCATGCCAAGGGTTCCTCCCCTGGTCGTCGAGGGCGATTGGTTGGCTTTGATCCTGGTGTCTTCTTCAAGCAGCTGGCCTTCACTTGTCCGGGGCCCTCGCGAGGTTTGCCCGGCCTTGATCTCTCCTCCCCTCGCGAGCTAGCCTGGTGAGGCCGCTCCTAAGGAGGTCTTGTGTCATCCGCCTCGCGAGGGTCTTGAGTCCTTGCTGGTGAAGATGGGTCGTACGGGCCCGCTCACAGAACCACGCCATGGGCCGCAGGTAGGCAAGTCTAGGGACCCCCATTCCCAGAATGCCGACAGTAGCCCCCGGGCCCAAGGCGCGGTCTAGCTTGGGTTCGATGCAAAGCGAAAGGGGCAAGCACGGAGCACCGCAGGCCCCAATAGCCTACGTCCTTGGTTGATGCGTGGCGGTTGATTGGACATGGGCGCCTCCACTGCCCCATGCTCCCTTGATACCCGGCTGGCTATGCGCGCAACCTACACAGTTATTCTTCCATCGCCTGCGCCATACTCCTCCAATTCCACTACTTGCCCCGGACTCCGCTCTTCTTTTCGATCTGACCCGAGCTTTGCCCACTCCATAGCCATGGCGCTACCTCAAGCAAATAAGGGGAAGACACCTCTGTCCTTGGCCAGTGCGCCTCTGGCCGCCCAGCCCGCAGTTGGCCGATCGCTGGTGCTCAACGATGAGGCCATGGGCAAGGTGCATCCCGTGCTTGCCTCCAGCTTCAATGAGTGGGGGAAGACGGTGGCTTGGCCTGCATCTCGTGCTCGAATTGACCGAGCAGCCACCGAGGTCCCATTCTTCACCGGCGCCCTTTGGGCCGGCCTGGACCCTCCTTTCTCCGCCTTCTTCAACGCTTTGCTTGTGCATTATCAGATCCACATGCTACACCTTGATCCTCAATCAGTGACCCTTCTCGCCGTCTTCGCCTTTGTTTGCGTGGCCATGGTAGGCAGTTTTCCTTACGTGGCCCTTTTCCATCACTTCTTCTCGCTGCACTTGATTGACCCCCGCCAGAGCTGAGGGTGCATGAGATTTCATGCAGTGGCGGTGACGGCCGGCGTGGGGATTGATTTCGAGCCCCCACCACCCACGAGCGGATTTCGGACACGGTGGGTATTTGTTGATGTCGGAGTGCTCAGCCCCCTGCTCTCTTCTCCGTTAGCGCCCGCCATTCCGAACTCTGGCTGGCGCCACCAGGGGCTCACCGATCCGTGCCTTGTCCCCATCTGGCTTAGGCTGAAGAAGCTCAAGGACCTTGGTGTGAATGCGCCTATGGTAGTGAAGGAGTTTATCCGGTGCCGAATTGCTCCGCTTCGGCGCCATTCTCGACCGATGTGGGCCTTGCTTAGCAGCCAGGACAACATGAGACTTCAGGAGTCTTGGTTCCCCCTTGAGGCGCGGTGAACGGTGCTCGAGGTCCTGACGGTTGTCCCATTGCCAGATGACATGCCGAGGAAGAGTTGCCTTCTGTACCGCTTCTTGAACAAGGCGATATTCTCAGAGCATATGCCCTCCTTCGATGAGTAGGGGTTGCGTCCAGACGGCCTCGTGGGGCCTCGTGAGAACCCCATCATCGTGGTTCCTCTTCTTGCTGCTGGCGCCGAGCTTGCCCCAAGTGTGGTTGCAGGGGGCGAGCACCGCTGGGAGCCGATGGTGTAGGTGTCCAGATGCTGATGCCACCCAGGGCTCCGGAGGCGTCATCCTCAGGGACTCGTGAGTCTTGCCCTGAGGCGGCGGTTGAGGCGGCAACGCAGCCCGCGGCTCCTGAGGCCGGGGCTCCTGATACCTTGGCAGGTCGCTGAGAGGCAGATCCTGATGGCTCCCCTCAACTTGGCGCTCCTGAGGCTGCCCCTTCGAGCACATCTCTAGTTGCGCCTCGTGTTGGCCGCCATGTCCAGCGCTTCGGTCGGCTCTGTGTGGACTTCGAAGAGCTCTGCAAGAGGAAGGGGTCCCCAAGCAGCGGCACCTTCGGGCCGTTAAAGCGGAGAAAGTATATCACCGTTGACGAGTAAGTACCTTATCTTGGTGATCCTCCGCGTGCTGCTTCCCTTCCTGACGATATCTTTTTAGGATTCCTTCTGCCAAGGCCGCAAGATCCTTCGTGCTCGGGCTTGGCTTCGAGGCGAAGCCAAAGGGGCAAGCCCGGAGCGCCGCGGACCCCAATAGCCCGCGGCCTTGGTCGACGCGTGGTGGTTGATTGGACGTGGGCGCCTCCACTTCCCCACGCTCCCTTGATACCTGCCTGGCTATGCAGCCATCGCAACCTACACAGTTATTCTTCCATTGCCTGCGGCCTGTGCCATTCTCCTCCAATTCCTCTGCTTCCCCCGGACTCCGCTCTTCTTTCTGATCTGACCCGAGCTTTGCCCACTCCATAGCCATGGCGCCAACTCAAGCAGATAAGGGGAAAACACCTCTGTCCTTGGCCAGTGCGCCTCCGGCCGCCGAGCCCGCAGTTGGCCGATCGCTGGTGCTCAACGATGAGGCCATGGGCAAGGTGTGTCCCGTGCTTGCCTCCAACTTCAATGAGTGGGGAAAGACGGTGGTTTGGCCTGCATCTCATGCTCGCATTGACCGAGCAGCCACCGAGGTCCCATTCTTCACCGGCGCCCTTTGAGCCGGCCTGGTCCCTCCTTTCTCTGTCTTCTTCAACGTTGTGCTTGCGCATTACCAGATCCACATGTTGCACCTTGATCCTCAATTAGTGACCCTTATCGCTGTCTTCGCCTTGGTTCGTGAGGCCATGGTAGGCATTTTTCCTTCCGTGGCCCTTTTCCGTCACTTCTTCTCGCTGCACTTGATTGACCCCCGCCAGAGCTCAGGGTGCATGAGCTTTAAGGCCGTGGCGGTGATGACCAGGGCAGGATTGACTTCGAGCCCCCACCACCCACGAGCGGATTTCGGACATGGTGGGTATTTCTTGATGTCGGAGTGCTCAGCCCCCTGCTCTCTTCTCCGCCAGCGCCCGCCATTCCCAACTCCGGATGGCTCCACTAGAGGCTCACCGATCCGTGCCTTGTCCCCGTCTGGCTCGTGCTGAAGAAGCTCAAGGACCCTGGCGTGACTGCACCTATGGTGGTGAAGGAGTTTATCTGGCACCGAATCACTCCGCTTCAGCGCATTCTCGACCGACGTGGGCCTTGCTCAGCAGCCAGGACCACATGAGACTTCAGGAGTCTAGGCTCCCCTTGAGGCGCGATGAACGGTGTTTGAGGTCCTGACGGGTGTCCCGTTGCCAGATGACATGCCGAGGAAGAGTTGCCTTCTGTACCACTACTTGAACAAGGCGATATTCTCGGAGCAGATGCCCTCCTTCGATGAGTGGGGGTTGCAACCAGACAGCCTCGTGGGGCCTCGTGAGAACCCTATCATCATGGTTCCTCTCCCTACTGCTGGCATCGAGCTTGCCCCACGTGTGGATGCAGGGGGGTGAGCACCGCTGGGAGCCGATGGTGAAGGTGTCCAGATGCTGATGCCACCCAGGGCTCCAGAGATGTTGTCCTCAGGGACTCGTTACTCTTGCCCTGAGGCGGCAGTTGAGGAGGCGACGCAGCCCGCGGCTCTTGAGACCTTGGCAGGTCGCTGTACGGCAGAGCCTGATGGCTCCCCTCAGCTTGGCACTCCTGAGGCTGCCCCTTCGAGCGCATCTACAGTTGCGCCTCATGTTGGCCGCCATGTACAGTGCTTCGGTCGGCTCTGTGTGGACTTCGAAGAGCTCCGCAAGAGGAAGGGGTCCCCAAGTAGCGGCACCTTCGGGCCGTTAAAGCGGAGAAAGTATATCGTCGTTGATGGGTAAGTAGCTTATCTTGGTGATTCTCCGCGTCCTGCTTCCCTTCCTGGCGATATCTTTTCAGGATTCCTTCCGCCAAGGCCGCAAGATCTCCTGAGGAGCAGCCTCCTCTCGCCCCACTTCTCCTACTATGCTTGAGCACTTCAAGCCCACGCTCTGCTCACGGTGCGGAGTTAACCGGGGAAGCCGACCCGTCGACAAGGTGTCTCGAGCTTGTGCCTTCGGCGTCATTTCCTCGCGGCCTCACTCGGAGCACAGCAAGCGTGCCAAGGGTTCCTCCCCTGGTCGTGGACGGCGATTGGTTGGCTTCGATACTAGGGTCTTCCTCAAGCAGCTGGCCTTCACTTGTCCGGGCCCCTCACGAGGCCCATCCCACAAATGGGTGGATGCCAGCCCCCAGCCCCCTGCTGAAAGGGGGCGAGCCGCTTCAGGCCCCATCCGCGGTCCCCACGGTGGATGATGAAGTCAGCAGCATGCTCGAGTCGGTGCGAGAGAGGAGCGTCGTTCGCCACGAGCTCTTTCAGGAGGCGATGGGCGCGATGAACCGGCTTGGCAAAGAGCTCGTGGATGTGGGCGCGCGCCTCATGGCCGAGGGTCTTCGGCTGGTGGAGGAGCGGCATAAGCTGAAGGTGTCAATCAACCTCGGGCGCCACCAGCGCGAGCTCGATAATGCGAAGGCTGAGGCTTCCATCGCAGCCTCCCGTGAGGCCTGCTCCCGAGCTCTGGAAGAGGCTCGGGAAGCTGACCGCCGTCGCGAGGCCGTGGAGAAGCACGCGTGGGAGCTCCAAGCCTGGAGCACCATCTTGGATCAGCAAGTGGAGGCGCGCAGGGCCGCCCTTGCGTCATTGAGGGGGACGCTCGCCGAAGAAGAAGAGATACAGAAGCGCGAGGAGGCGCTGGCACTGGATGCCGTGGAGCGTAGCCTTGAGCTCGAACGACTGGAGGCGAGGGAGCGTCAAGTTTCCCAGGCAGAGGATGACATCGGCGTGCGTGAGGCCAGGGCCCAGGAGAAGGTTGATCGCCGGGTGGCCGAGGCTCGCGGATCTCGGGAGTAGGTAGGACCTGAAGCTGAAGCTCGTGGAAGTCGGGGCCGCTGGTAGGACTGCTGCCCTCAAGTCCAGGTTGGTCGAGGTGGAGCGGCGCGAGGAGGCCGCCCCAACCGCCCTGGCCTCGGCACAGGCTAAGCTGGCTTCCGCCCGCGCCGAGCTGCTCCCTCTTCGGCAGCGGGTCGCTGACATCAAGTCCATCACGCGGCAGAACAAGGAAGAAGTGCTTCAGCGGCGGACGTTGGAGCGTGTGCACGCCCCCATGCTCCAGGACCTCAGGAACAAGGCTAACATCGCCCTGGGCCATATTTTTTTGAGAATGCTCCTCATCCCCACGCGAACGACTACGTCAGCCACCTCCGCTTCTTCACCGACATGGTGACGCACCTGGAGAACTGTTCTGAGAGGGCCTGCCAAGCTATTGAAGAGAGAAGTCGCGGCTTGCTCGGGCGCGCGTTCTCCCGCGTCTTCAGCCATCTTCAGAATGCCGACCGCAACTTCGACTTTGATGCCGCCATCGCTCCCGTGCCCGAGGCCATCTGAGGCGACCTATCGTGGTGGGTGGATGACAATGTGGATGCGCTGGCCAGGGCCTTCACTTTTGATGACGATGGGGTGGTAGTCGCGGCAGACGCGGGTGACGTGGTCGACGGCGGTGATGGCGGCGCTGGTGGAGGTGATGGTGATGCCATCGATGGTAGCAGTGATGCCAGTGATGGCGGCGAAAATGCCAGCGACGCGTCTTAGGGTGATCTGGGGGACGCAGCGAGTGAGATGTCTGACTGATCCCGTGCTCCCCAGCTATTTGTCCTGCACACAGAAGCTCGGGTGTAGCCCTTGAAGTTGTAAGAGCATTTTTGGAGGGGAAGTCCCTCTTCTAAATTTGCTACGGCCCTTATCTTGTTTAGTCGAGTTGAATATGTATCTTCGTGGACTATCGTGCCCTAGGGCGAAGTTGTTGTTGTGGCTTACCTTAGCTTGGATGAGCCCAAACCGGCTCATGAGGTTGGAAGCTCCGTAGGAACTCGCCGAGGTGCCCAAGGGGGCCGCACGATAAGCGAGCGCCAGCCGCGGCGTGACATGCGCGTGGCGCACGTGCGTCTTGCCCAGCCCCGCTCGCGGGGAGCCCGTGAGGGGGGAGCAACAGGTGTGAATCCAAAATAAGGCAAGAACCAGACAGCAAGAAATCGCTCGAGCAAGAAAAGGCACCCCCCGCGCGCGTCAAATGAAAACTCAACTCCAACTTAAATACAAATCCAGAAAGCAGGGCTATAGAAAAGAGGTTAAAAGAAAATGTCCGCGTCCGGCACCTAGTCTAGTCTTCAAGTCTTCTCACCAGCGCGGATCTAAGTGCTGCCACTAGGACGTGGGAGGGAGCCCCCGAGGCCCGAGGGCGGCACTCCCAAGACTCCAAGGCGTGTACAGCCCCACTCATTATTACGCGAGAGTGTCACGGGCGGCGATCTTCACAGGCGTGAGCCTTACTTCATATCGCCAGACGAGGGGCACACCTTGCACCACCCCGTACCACCGTTGGGACTACCGGAGACCAGGACGACACCAACGATGGCAGAGGGGACGCCAGCGGCGCCCTCGGCGACCACGGGTCCTCTGCCGGGGGTAGGCTCTGGAGCACCTCCCCGGCAGAGGGCCTACCTCCAGGGACACCTTGCTCCATGCGATGCGGGGAGGGGCCTTGCTCCTGACCCCTTCCACGTAGCCCCCAGTGAGCTTCTCTTGGTGAGGCAGATATTGCCGCACCGGAAACTTCGCATGGCGCTGTGACCTGATTCACTTGCGATTCATGGTTAGCGTAAGTCTGCCCTTGGGAGATTAGTGGTACCCTATAGCTGTTGTCGACGGCGTGGCTAGTGGGGCTCTCGGGCGGCTCCTGGAAGGCCTCAGCTCCTAACTCCTCCTCTCCCCAGCCTGGCTCGAGGAACGAGCCGGGGTCATCTTCCGGCGTGTACTCCTAGCTCATCATGTGGGGCATATAGGCCTCCAGGTCCGTTGCCTCGAAGACCTCCCCGATGTGCCCCACGATCCATGTCGACCGACCTAGTGCGCCGCCTCGAGGATGGTAGGGTTGCATCCCCCTCGGACCGTAGGTGGCAGCGCTCGTGCCCGCGCCCAGCGGAGGTGGCGCGGGCGCGAGCGGTCGTGCTGCTCCGGTGGTTGCCCCGGTGTCGATGAGGTCTGGCGATCCGCCTGTAGGCGCGCGGGCACGGTGTGGCCCGCCATGCGGCCCGGCCGCAGCTTGGGGTGCGAGCAGGGAGTAGAAGGGCGACGCTCCTGAAGCCGCGACGTCCAGTAGCTCGGCGACTCTCTCCAGCAGTGCATCCCGACCGCTCTCCATCAGCCGGCACCGTAGCAGCTCCCATGCCACCGTGAGTGCAGCTCGCATGTTTGCCTGCTCCCTCCGGGTGTGCGGTGCCGGAGCCGTGGCGTGGCTTGTGGCCCTTGCAGCAGCTCGCAACTACCGTGGGGTGAGGGTGGACAGCGCCTGGCCGCGCCGCCCGCGCCCCGCGGTCTCAGGTGGCGCTCGTGTCGCCTGGAGCGCGGGATTGAGGTCTTCCCGGGAAGGCAGCGTCGCCAAGCGTCCAGGCTGCCCAACGGTCGGTGTTGGTCCTTGAGTCGCCGGACATTGGAACTGTAGAGCGTTGGTGAATCGACTGGCAGGAGAGAAGCTCTGGCGTACCCCTACCTGGCGCGCCAAATGTCGGATCACGGGTTCTGGCAAAACCCTCAAGATTCGAACACTGGGGTGCGCGCGAAGATCTCCCCCTACAGATCCACGTCCTAGCTTTGCTAAGATCTTAAGGGCTAACTCGACGAACTCGCAACACAAGGGACACAAGATTTATACTGGTTCGGGCCACCATTGTGGTGTAATACCCTACTCTAGTGTGTGGTGGTGGATTTCCTCTTGGGCTGAGGATGGACAGTACAAGTGAAGAACAACCTCCTGAGGAGAAGTATTCTTGTGCTTGGTGAACCTGTGGTTGTTCGGGTGGATTCGAGACCCCTCCCCCCTACTATGGTGGCTCATCCAATTTATAGAGGCCCTGGTCCTCTCCCCAAATATTGAGCGGGAAGGGAGCCAACAACGGCCAATTTGAAAGGGGACAACTAGTACAACTTATCATGACAAAAGTGGTCTTCGCCTGTCAAAGCCTCTGGTGGTGACGCCGTCTTGGGCTCCATGGTGACCTCCATCTTGTCGTCCTTCTAGTCTTGGTCTCGTTGCACCGATATGGAAACCTTTGCTTGACGCCTCGGTACTCTGTGCATGCGCCTGCTTCCTTAGCACCAAAGAGGAAACAAGGACACTGTGCACGCTGGCGCCTGCCTGGCGCCCACCAGGCCTTAGTCGTCATGGCTCATGTCATCGGAACCTCGCGAGGTTTTCCTGGCCTTGATCTCTCTGCCCCTCGCGAGTCAGCCTGGTGAGGCCGCTCCTGAGGAGGTCTTGTGTTGTCCGCCTCGCAAGGCTTGGCCCCTCGCGAGGGTCTTGAGTCCTTGCTGGTGAAGATGGGCCGTATGGGCCCACTCGCAGAACCACGGCGTGGGCCGCAGGCAGGAAGTCTGGGGATCCCCGTTCCCAGAATGCCGACAGGTCGCATCTGGCATCATTTTCATTTGCATAAATTGCAGGCTCCTGCCAAGGACTTGGTCTCTAGGAGGAGATAGAAAGATGAGCCTACACTACGATCTCTGGCATGCCAAACAGATAAGTTCTTTCTCTTTTCCATATGTGTTCTATAAGTAAAGCCTTGTGCATAAGAAAACCTTGTCGCTTTTTGAAACTTAGGTGCTCCCATCCCTTGACTCGAACATTGCTTTGGCCAGGATGGTCGCAGTGGCCTTTGATGAAAAAAGATTGGCACCCCCTCTTCACGATTTGTGCGCGGTAGGGATTACTCCACGGCAACAAAATCGAGGGTACCGGCAGGATAGCCTGCCGGGGAAAACTTGTTTACTTAAAAGTATAGAGGCGTTCCGCCCCTGCATGGACATATTACATGCACGAGTCCCCGGCAAGGTTTACCTTTTCCATTAAATGCTGGTCAAAGAAGTACTGACCTTACAGGACACAAACATGGATTCAACAGATTACATAATGTCAACTAAAATTTGGCAAGTGCCTACAGATTTAAGATTGAAAAGAGATAAAATTCCCGTGATGCCCTCACTTTGTTCATGATGAATAAATTCTAGTCCCAATTGTTTCTATCTTTTCTTTTCCAAAGTTCCAAGTTTTTCTCGGTTGTCTTGTCATCTTGTTCTTTTCAACCTTTGTTTATTTAATCTTTTTTACCGGATTTCCTCATGGTCGTTCATAAAGGATTTAACTCATTCACATCAAGGATTTAATTCATTCTTCAACTCCGTCAAGATTCTTGTTGGAGCTCAAGTATCCCTCTTCTTCCATACCGATGTGCAACTAATTCTTTCTTGTCTTTCAGACATGTTGTTTTGCATCTTTTCTATCGTCTCAAGAAAACTATCGTTTCCATTTGTGGCCAGTTGTCACCTCATAATTTTGAGATGTTTTACATAAGCCCACAACAAGCTTATTCTTTTCGTTCTTGAATTTTCGACAACTTCGTTCAATCCTTCCTTGCAAGGATGCTTCTGAATTCAATTATGGTGGAAGTTGTCTTTTGTTTTCCCCCTTCTTTTCCTTCCAATGATTTATTTTCTATTCTTTCGTTCCGGAGGCATGGTGATGTTGCTCTCGTCGACCCATTGTCTTGTTTCTACAATACCATTTTATTTCCTTGATTATTCATTTACCGGAGTGTGGTATCCTCTTTTCAAATCTCTTATCTTGTCTACCTCTGCTTTTCTATTATACAGGGATGCTATCCCAATTCTTTCATTCTTATTCCTTTTCTATCTTGTTCTACCTGGAGAGGTTTCACAGTCTATCATGTTCCTTGAGCTTTTGATCGTCATCATAATTGGCGTTCCTTTGTTCTACCCAAGTGCTCACGACATTGTTCATCCTCTCTCTTGCGTTGTTATTTCACCTTATCCTCTTTCTCTTCCGCCTTGCTCCTAAGATCTCGAGACGAGATCTTCTCTTAGTGGAGGAGAATTTTAACGCCATGAGACCGATGCGCCAGATGTCTTCTAATTATTCGCCGTCATTGCCACGCCATCCGCTTGCGTGTTGCACCTTGTCATGTCATCATGTGCATTTCATCTGCATGTTTTTCAAAACTTGCATCCATTCGGGTCTCCCAGTTCTCTCTGTCGTCTGTTCTGAGTCCAACCACACTCGCCCGCGCCCGCGGCACCTCTAAAATATTATTTTGTAAGTGGGATAAAAATGTTCTCAGAATGGGGTGAAAGTTGGCGTGCAGTGTTGTTTTATTGTTGGTATGCCGCCTTCCATATTTCATCACATTCGGAGTCCGTTTGATGCCTCAGTGGATTACTATAGCGGCATTATATCCTGTCAAACGTCAGAGGTTTTTGGTATCTGGAAACAGTCACCAGGCCTCTCTCTCTCTCTTCTCTCCCACAGCCCACGACCTTCTGCACATCCAGAATCAGCCCACGTGCAGCCCACCTAAACCTCGTCCGCTATGGACCGTCCTATCGCGATCCGATGCCCGAAAACATCTCCAAACCCCCTAATCCTAGCATCTACCCTATTTAAGCACCCCTCCTTCCATTTTTGGCAGACTCCTACCTCCCTACTGGAAATCCGCACCCCCAATCAACAGCACTGCTGCTCCTCCTCTGTTTTTCATGCCGGCCACCTCGTCTGTGCCACTTCTCACCGTCCCAAGGGCCAGCCCCCGCATGCGCTGCCGCTTTCCACCAACCGGACCGTGCCATGCGTCCCTCTGAGCCTCCAGGCCAACCCGCGGCCTCCACGTCGTTTCCCGCCGCCAGCTAGCGCGCCTCCACCACGCGAGGCCCGCGAAACCCAGATCGGTGTCTGCCAGAGCCCATCTGGGCCCGGACGAGCCCGCGCGCGCCGCTGCTTGTACCTGAGCACCGCTGTCTCCCATGGCCGCCCGAACCCGTCGCCTTGTCTCCATTGCGCCACCTGCCGGTGGCCTCGCAGGAGCTGCAGCAACCTCCAGCACCGACTGTGTCAGGTCTCGACAGCCCTCGCTTCCTTCTCTTCCTCCCTCTCTCTCTCTCTCTCTCCCTCACGCCCTCTCTCTGTTTCCCTCATAGGGAGCTGCCATGGCCGCCAGACTTCACCTGTCCCTCCTGGAGCTTCGTCCACCGCCGCCAAGGCTTAGATCGGGTCCCCGTGGACCGGATCCGCCCATCACCGGCCTCCCACCGAACCCTTCCTCGCCGGAGAGCCTCCCCGCTGCCTCCCTTCCCTGCCGTTGGACCTGCATTGCTGCCAGGATGGCCGCGTCCTAGCACCTCTACGGCCCTCCTTCCAAACAAGCGGTTGCACCGTACCGTCCCGCATCGATGTCGTCCCGATACCCCATTGTCCCTGCATGGCGATGACCCTGAGCCAAACGGCCTTGTTGCTCCGGCTTGTCCCGTACTATTCCGTCCCGGTTCCACCTCGTTCCGTTTCTCGCAAGGGTGTAGTTTCACTAAGTCACAGATTTGAAACTTCATGTATGCATTTCGTGGTGGCCTAGGCTTTGTGCATGTTGATCCTATGGAGATGATACACACACACACACACACACATATATATATATATGTGTGTGTGTGTGTGTGCGTGTGTGTGTGTGTGTATTTTGTTGTACTCTCTTGTAATACCCTCGATGCGACTATAGCTCCCACGTGTCGAGGCATGACTTAGAGATATAATCGCATTGAAGGCATATGTCGCAAGTTAGGCAATCTTCACAACATCCCATGTAATATAAATAATAAGGGGGAGATAACATAGTTGGCTTACACTCGCCACGTCAATCAAGTACATAAATAACATTACATCATCCAAACACTCATGGCCCGACTACGGCGCCAAAATAAAAGAGAACCCAACAAGCGACACAGTCCCAATCACCCCCAACTGGGCACCACTGCTGATCATCGGGAAAGGAAACATAGAAACGTTGAGAGTCTTCGTCGAACTCCCACTTGAGCTCATACGCGTCTCCTGGAGCGGAAACATCTGGCCCTGCATCTGGTGTAATAGTAATCTATGAGCCACAGGGACTCAGCAATCTCGCACCCTCGCGAACAAGACTATTTAAGCTTATAGGTAAGGCAAGGTAAATATATATAGAGCTGCAGCAAGCAACTAGCAAGTATGGTGGCTAACTATTTCGCAAAAGAGAGCGAGAATAGGAGGCAAAGCGCGAGCGAGAAACTAGAGAGCATCCTGCGCAAACATCACTCCAACACCGTGTCCACTTCCCGGACTCCGCCGAGAAGAGGCCATCACGGTAACACACTTAGTTGATTCATTTTAATTAAGATAAGGTTCAAGTTATCTACAACCGGGCATTAACAAATTCCCATCTGCCCATAACCGCGGGCATGGCTTTCGAAAGTTCAAATCCCTGCAGGGGAGTCCCAACTTAGCCCATGACAAGCTCTCACGGTCAACGAAGGAATAGACCTCCTCCCAAGATGTTCCGATCAGACTCGGTATCTCGGTAATTCAAGACACTTTGACAGGTTAAAACAAGACCAGCAACACCGCCCGAATGTGCCGACAAATCCCGATAGGAGCTGCACATATCTCTTTCTCAGGGCACACTCAGATAAGCAAACCGTACAACTAAAACTAGCCCTCGAGTTTCCCCGAGGTGGCGCTGCAAGGGGCTCTAGTTTGGACCAGCACTCAGAGGAGCACTAGCCCGGGGGGTTAAAATAAGATGACCCTTGAGTTGGGAAAGAAAAGGCTAGGTGGCAAATGGGAAAACCAATGTTGGGCATTGCTGGAAAGGCTTTAATCAAGGCAAACTATCAAGGGGTTCCCATTATAACCCAACCGCGTAAGGAACGCAAAATCCGGGAACATAACACCGATATGACGGAAACTAGGGCGGCAAGAGTGGAACAAAACACTAGGCGAGAGGCCGAGCCTTCCACCCTTTACCAAGTATATAGATGCATTAAGATAACATAACAATATAATGATATCCCAACAAGTAAATAAATGTTCTAACAAGGAACGGCCTCCAATCTTCACCTGCAACTAGCAACGCTATAAGAGGGGCTGAGCAAAGCGGTAACATAGCCAATCAACGGTTTGCTAGGACAATGGTGGGTTAGAGGTTTGACATGGAAATTTGGGAGGCTTTAAAGCAAAAGGTAGGCATCATAGCATTGGCATAGCAAAAGAGCGAGCAAACTAGCACAGCAAAGATAGTAGTGATTTCGAGGGTATGATCATCTTGCCTGCACAGTTATCAGAGTTGACTGGATCCTCGAAAGCAAACTCAACGGGCTCCTCGTTAGCGAACTCGTCTCCCGGCTCTACCCAAACAAGACAAACAAGCAACAAGGATACAATCAACCACGTGCAAACTCAAACAACACAATGCAAAGATGATATGCTATGCGGGATGCGTTGCGGGATGCAAAATGCAAGATATGACAGGAAAATGCATGACCCTGGCCTCAAGATGGAAATCCAAGTGTGCCACTGGAAAGATGAGATGAAATCGCTTGAAAAACGATATAAAGAACGCCGGAATCGGAGTTACGGTTTGGAAATGGCAAGCGATTCAAATATGACATCGGTCTGCGATTTACAGCAAGTAAGCATCTAAATGCAATGGAATGAACATGCTACAACACCCAAACATGACAACAAAATACATGGCAGGAATGCATACAAGATGTTTAACAAAAGTCTAGCACTGAGCTACGACCAAATCATCCATTAACAGGTTCAAACAAGCATGGCAAAAATGCATATGACAAACAGATCTCAGACTTAGTGAAATTAACACTTGTCTGGAATTTCAGATCAGGTAGCCCTCTTCGGAGCCACAAAACTACATGCTACAGGACCTGAACATGGCAAAGTAAAGCATGTCATGGAGCTACTCAAAGATCTTAACAAAAGTCCCTTAGTGACCTTGAGCCAAAAGGGATCAGAAAATACAATTGCAAGCATGTGAACATAGCAAAAACATAATCAGTTTTTATACTTAGTGAAAACTGACACATGCTGAAATATAACTCAAGTAGGCATGTTCATGAGCTCGATGCACTCACTACGGTGCATGCCATGGCAATACAAGCATACACCCATCAAGAAGGCACGAAATTCAATCGAGACATGGCAAGAACAATAACATAGCATGCACGGATCAACTACAACATCACCGGCGAAATTGCAAACAAGTTGACGATCTGCCCAGATTCACAAAGTAGCAAAAGTAGAGCTCGATTGACTCAAGCTAGGGTGCTCCATAATTGCAAACAAAGACATGGATGGATAGATCACTACAATATTAACAAAACTCCCTTACTGATCATCCTCAAAAGAGGCACGGATCACTAGGAAACAACAAGAACATATGGCATCATGAGATAAACAGCTCCAGGACTTAGTGAAATTACTAAGTCCCTGAAAACAGACTTAGCAAGTGCACCACTTTGCAAGCTTGCACAAGTCACCACACACATCAAAAAAATACATGGGTTGCACCTCTGGAAAGATGACAAAACCCTTAACAAGACACATGTAGAACTCATGGGCATAGCATGCACACATTAATCATGGCAAAAATGACAAAAGTGCTAAAGGGAGTAACAGATCTGACAATTAACTCAAGTAGCCCTCTTCTAACAGCATTTCGGGCATCAAGATGAACTCAAATGAAACTGATGCAATGGAATGAAATGATGTACTCTCTGAGATGAACATTGTGATATGCTATATGCATGAATCGGAGCTACAAATACAAAGTTACGGAGCTAGGAAGAAGGGCACATGGATCTGGAATTCTGGGACTTAGAAGAAAATAACAACCTCTAGGGTTACTGTTCACGGATCTCAGATCTGCACGCAAAACGAGGTCAGCCGGTTCCCTCGCTGGAGTCTTCGCCGGAGTTCGAGAAGATGGCCGGGGGCGGCCGGATCCGTACGGGAGGCGAGGCCGGGAGGAGGCGGATGAGCTGGCCGGCTCGGGGCGGCGCGCTGCCCGGCGGCGGCGACGACGGGGACCCGC
>NC_041392.1:378638403-378647760 GCF_002162155.2 Triticum dicoccoides | reverse complement strand
CGGATGGTGGCTCGGGCCGCGGGGACCGACCATGGGCCGAGCGGGCCCGCGCGGTGGGCGGCGGCGGGAGGCCACGTGGCGGCTCCTGGGTGGTTGGGCGCGGCGGCGCGGGCGTGTCCGACGGGTACGGACACGTCCGACGGCGGAGGGGCGATTTTTTTAGGGTTTCGGGGAGGAAGGAGATCCGAAAACGGAGGGGGTCTATTTATAGGCATAGAGGGAGCTAGGAGAGTCCAAATGAGGTGCGGTTTTCGGCCACGCGATCGTGATCGAACGCTCTAGATGATGGAGCAGAGTTAGGTGGGTTTGGGGACAAATTGGAGGGGTGTTGGGCTGCAACACACACGAGGCCTTTTCGGTCCCTCGGTTAATCGTAGGAGTATCAAACGAAGTACAAATGGTACGAAACTTGACAGGCGGTCTACCGGTAGTAAACCAAGGCCGCTTGGCAAGTCTCGGTCCAATCCGGAAATGTTTACTCCCCACACACGAAAGAAAGCTAGAAATGACCATCGGAGGAGAATGAAGCGCCGGAATGCAAAATGGACAACGGGAAAAATGCTCGAATGCCTGAGACAAACACGTATGCAAATGCAATGCACATGATGACATGATATGAGATGCATGACAATGATAACAACACACGGAGACAAACCGAACCCGAAGAAATAAAATAACTTAACGCCGGAAACGGCAAGAGTTGGAGTACAGATTGGGAAAGTTACATCCGGGGTGTTACAACACTCCACCACTATGAAAGGATCTCGTCCCGAGATCTAGGACTGATAGAACGTCGGGTACTCAGAACGGAGGTGATCCTCGCTTTCCCAGGTAGCTTCACGGTCGGAATGGTGTGACCACTTGACTTTGACTCGAAGTTGACGGTGCGGTCAGGGGTTTTGAAGCACTTTCGAAGCTGAGAGACATGGAACACGTCATGAACATTTGCAAAGTTTGAAGGAATCTCGAGTTGATAGGCGAGGTCGCCTCTCTTGCTGACAATCTTGAAAGGTCCCACGTATCTCGGGGCAAGCTTCCCTTTGATACCGAAGCGACAAGTACCTTTAATAGGAGAGACGCGGAGGTAAACATGATCTCCGATCTCGAAAGCCAAATCACGGTGCTTACTATCATAGTAGCTCTTCTGACGGGATTGGGCTGCTTTGAGGTTATCACGAATGACTTTGCACATTTCCTCTGCTTCTGTGATTAAGTCATTACCCAAAAGCTGACGTTCACCGGTTTCAGACCAGTTGAGAGGGGTACGGCACTTCCTGCCATACAGAATTTCAAATGGGGCCTTGCCTGAACTTGCTTGAAAATTGTTGTTGTAGGAGAATTCAGCATAAGGAAGGCAATCCTTCCACTTCATGCCGAAGGAGATCACACAAGCCCTAAGAATATCTTCAAGAATCTGGTTGACACGCTCGACTTGACCGCTAGTTTGAGGATGGAAAGCTGTGCTGAAGCGGATGTTCGTGCCCATGGCCTTCTGAAAAGAATCCCAAAACTTCGAGGTAAAGATGCTGCCACGGTCTGAAGAGATCACTTGTGGAATACCGTGCAGAGAGACAATATGAGAGGTATAGAGTTCCGCCAATTGAGCTGCAGTGATCGACTCTTTGATAGGCAGAAAATGAGCCACTTTGGTGAGTTTATCGATGACAACGAATATTGCATCATTGCCATGCTTGGACTTTGGAAACCCAGTCACGAAGTCCATCTCAATGTGGTCAAACTTCCATTCTAGAATGGCAAGAGGTTGGAGGAGACCTGCTGGCCTTTGGTGTTCTGCCTTCACTCTTCTGCAGACATCACATTCATTCACGAATTGAGCAATCTCGCACTTCATTCGAGTCCACCAATAAGCTTTCTTGAGGTCCTGATACATCTTCATGCTCTCAGGGTGGATGGAGAGGAGAGAATTGTGAGCCTCGTTCATGATCACTTTACGGAGGTCACCTTTGGGTACAACAATACGATCCTCGAAGAAAAGAGTGTCCTTGTCATCAAGGCGGTAGCACTTGTACTTGGGTTGACTCTTGGCAATCCCAATCTTCACCTTTTTCACCATAGCATCAAGAAGCTGGGCTTGGCGAATCTGGTCTTCTAAAGTAGGAGAGACTTGAAGGTTGTCGAGGAAACCTTGGGGAACAACTTGCAGATTTAGTTTGCAGAAAGCTTCACAAAGCTCGGGTTGATAAGGCTTGAGAATCAGACTGTTGCAGTAAGCTTTCCTGCTCAATGCGTCAGCAATCACATTGGCCTTGCCTGGAGTATACTCAATACTCGGATTATACTCTTGAATCATTTCAACCCAACGAGTTTGCCTGAGGTTGAGATTAGGCTGAGTGAAGATGTACTTGAGACTCTTGTGATCAGTGAAAATGTCCACCTTTCTTCCCAATAGAAGATGTCTCCAAGTCAAAAGAGCATGCACAACTGCCGCCAACTCGAGATCATGAGTGGGGTAGTTCTTCTCATTAGGCTTCAACTGGCGAGATGTATAAGCAACAACTTTCTTCTCTTGCATCAATACTGCGCCAAGACCTTGGAGAGAGGCATCACAAAAGACCTCGTTCGGCTTGGATTCATCAGGCGGAGTCAGAACTGGAGCAGTGATCAATTTCTCTTTCAAAGTGTTGAAAGCAATGTCACACTCCGGAGACCAAACGTACTTGACGTGCTTCTGAAGAAGATTTGAGAGAGGCTTTGCGATCTTAGAAAAGTTTTCAACGAATCTTCGGCAATAGCTTGCGAGACCGAGAAAACTGCGGAGTTGCTTCACGTTCTGGGGAGGTTCCCAATTCACAATTGCAGACACCTTCTCAGGATTCACGGCAATGCCCTTGGCAGAGATGATATGACCAAGATAAAGAACCTCATCGAGCCAAAATTCACACTTGGAGAACTTGGCGTAGAACTTGTGTTCCCTGAGTTTATCAAGAATCAAACGCAAGTGCTTGGCATGATCTTCCTTGTTCTTGGAGAAAACCAGAATGTCGTCGAGATAGACCAAAACAAAGTCATTGGTGTAGGCGTTGAAGATGAAGTTCATCATGCGAGAGAACGTCGGAGGAGCGTTGATGAGACCAAAAGACATGACAGTGTATTCATATGAACCAAAGCTTGTCCTGAAAGCTGTCTTGGGAATATCTTGCTCACGGGTTCGAATCTGATGATAACCCATACGGAGATCAAGCTTGGAGAATACTCGAGCACCTTTGAGTTGTTCGAACAGCTCATGATGTTGGGAAGTGGGTATTTGTTCTTGATGGTCTTCTTGTTCACTGGACGGTAGTCAACACAAAGTCGGTCCGTTCCATCCTTGTACTTCACAAAAAGAACACCACAACCCCACGGAGAAGAACTAGGCCGGATGAGACCCATTTTCTCTTGAATATCGAGTTGCTTCTTCAGCTCCTTCAACTCTTCAGGTCCGAGCTTGTAAGGATGTTTACAAACAGGTTCCGTGCCAGGCTCAAGATCAATAACGAATTCAACTGGCCGGTGCGGAGGCATTCCTGGAAGCTCTTCTGGAAAGACGTCTTGATATTCGCAAAAGACTGGAATTTGAAAGATGGCATCGAGTTCACCCTTCTCATTGAGAGAAAAAGACGGATGGTATCCTCACGAGCGGCAAAGACAATTACATCCTCAGACGAATGAGTCAATTGAATCTGCCTGGCTGCACAATCAAGCTGAGCCTTGTGCTTAGAAAGCCAATCCATCCCGAGAATAAGATCAATATCCGAGTCACCAAGAACATTTGGAGAGGACAAGAACTTATAGTCACCCAAAGTGATTGTAACATCCGGAACGCATACTCGAGATGTCATTTGACGGGCCGGAGAGACAATAGCCAACGGTTTCGGCAACACTTGAGTAACAAAATCATGCTTAGATGCAAAAGGTCTCGAGATGAAACAATGCGATGCACCCGTGTCAAAAAGAACTTTTGCAGGAATATCATTAACAGGAAGGTTACCCATGATCACATCTGACGAGTCCTCTGCCTGAGTTGCATTCATCAAATTGACCTTGGCATGCTTGGGGTTATGCTTGACCACAACTGTACTTGCTGATCTGACAGGAGGAAGAGGAGGAAGACGCCTCTGGTTGAAACACTTGTTGGCATAGTGACCCTTCTGTTGGCACTTGTTGCACGTGACCTCTGAAAGCGGACGGTGATACGGAGCACTCGATCTTGGGGCTTGAGACGAAGTCTTGTTCTGAAAGCCAGGGTTGGGTGGGTGGGAAGATCCACTGCCACCTTTGCTCTTCTGCTGATACAGCTGACGGAATGGAGGAGGAGGAAGCCAAAACTTCTGCTGCTTGGCCACTTGAGTAGAGGAAGAAGGAGTAACATCTCTGACTCACTTCTTGGAAGCATCACACCTCAACTGAGCAGCTTCTTGCTTCAGTGCCATGTTGTAGAACTTATCGTATCTCAAGGGCTCAAAGAGAACAAGAGCTAGCTGGATATCTTCTTTGAGACCACCCCTGAACTGGTATATCATGCTCTTCTCATCAGGTACGTCCTGCTTGGCAAAGCGGGCGAGCTTCTGGAAAAACTTGTTGTATTCATAGACCGACAAAGAGCCTTGCTTCAGATTGCAGAATTCCTCACGCTTGCTTTCAACCATGCTCTGCGGAATATGATGAGCTCGGAAATCTCGACGGAATCCATCCCAAGTGATAACACGTCCACCTCTGGAATCCTTGTACTGCTGGAACCATTCTACAGCTTGATCTTTGAGTTGGAAGGAAGCTAACTTAACAAAGTGCTCAGGCCTGACGTTACTGCACTCGAAATGCTTACACAGATCCACAAGCCAATCGTCAGCATCGGTTGCCTCAACACAATTGCTGAAAGTCTTTGGCCCGTTAGCAAGGAACTGGTTGAGTGTAGCAAAGTGATTCTGATTGCTGCCTTGATTCCCCTGACTACCTTGATTGCGCTCTTGAAGAATTTGCATGATCAACTGTGTGTTTGCATTGGTTGCGGCCATCACAGCTTGCCATGCCTCCGGAGGAGGTGGAGGTGGTGGCGGATCAGGATTCGGAGTCGTGCGCGTTGGAGGAGCCATCCTGAAGAGGTTAACCCCCATTAGCACAATGATAGACAAATATTGAAGCTGAATCCAACAGAATGAAAATTGCAACATATAGTCTTCACATCCGGACAAAATGAACGAATGCATTCCTCTTGAAATGCTCACATATCCATAAATTGAGAAGCCACGTAGAATTAAGGTAGAGAAATAAATCAACAAGGTACGGATCAAGAATGAATAATCGATAAGAAATCCCAATCTCAAACCAATATCCGTGGAAGAAGAACTAGAGCTACAAGAATTCGCACCTATGAAACTCCCAAACCTTTCCGGTTATGCAATCAGGTGTTGGGGATACAGGGGAAGCATAATATCTCACCCAAATCTAGCAAATCCTACATCCAGCTATATCCATCCTTCAACACATAACCAAGAAACCTTCGGAAACCATCTACCTCAACCTTCGAAAAGCATCGGTTATACAAGTTATGGCGATACTCCCGAACTCCCGCCCCAGTACTGGGTGGCGTCGAGGTTATCTCACCAACGAACTGCATAAAAGAGATTTTCGATGTCGGCGTACTAAACTCAGGTATTCCAGAACTGCAACGATAAAATTATGATGAAAACACCTCAGAGCTCAACTCCCCGGGACACTTCCACTAAACCCCTGACAGGAGGTACCAAGACAATGATCTCATCATAAAACCATCGGAACGATTCCAAGATACCCGCGTGATCCTAAATTTTTTTAGTGAAATTTGAGAAGAGAATAGTCAAAACTCTACGTCAGGATGCCTTACCAGAGCGATGAGGAGACTGGGAACTAAAAAGAATTCCTAATCTCTCCGATATATAATTCCTAAAAGACTCAAAACATTTTTTCTAGACACAACTCGGCCGCTAAAAACGATCAAGCAATGGGGCTCCTAAGGTCGGGGAAGGCTCTGATTACCAACTTGTAACACCCTCGATGCGACTATAGCTCCCACGTGTTGAGGCACGACTTAGAGACATAATTGCATTGAAGGCATATGTCGCAAGTTAGGCAATCTTCACAACATCCCATGTAATATAAATAATAAAGGGGAGATAACATAGTTGGCTTACACTCGCCACGTCAATCAAGTACATAAATAACATTACATCATCCAAACACTCATGGCCCGACTACGGCGCCAAAATAAAAGAGAACCCAACAAGCGACATGGTCCCAATCACCCCCAACTGGGCACCACTACTGATCATCGGGAAAGGAAACATAGTAACATTGAGAGTCTTCATCGAACTCCCACTTGAGCTCATACGCGTCTCCTGGAGCGGAAACATCTGGCCCTGCATCTGGTGTAATAGTAATCTGTGAGCCACAGGGACTCAGCAATCTCGCACCCTCGCGATCAAGACTATTTAAGCTTATAGGTAAGGCAAGGTAAATATATATAGAGCTGCAGCAAGCGACTAGAAAGTATGGTGGCTAACTTATTCGCAAAAGAGAGCGAGAAGAGGAGGCAAAGCGCGAGCGAGAAACTAGAGAGCATCCTGCGCAAACATCACTCCAACACCGTGTCCACTTCCCGGACTCCGCCGAGAAGAGGCCATCACGATAACACATCAAGGTTCAAGTTATCTACAACCGGGCATTAACAAATTCCCATCTGCCCATAACCGCGGGCACGGCTTTCGAAAGTTCAAATCCCTGCAGGGGAGTCCCAACTTAGCCCATGACAAGCTCTCACGGTCAACGAAGGAATAGACCTCCTCCCAAGACGTTCCGATCAGACTCGGTATCTCGGTAATTCAAGACACTTTGATAGGTTAAAACAAGACCAGCAACACCGCCCGAATGTGCCGACAAATCCCAATAGGAGCTGCACATATCTCTTTCTCAGGGCACACTCAGATAAGCAATCCGTACAACTAAAACCAGCCCTCGAGTTTCCCCGAGGTGGCGCTGCAAGGGGCTCTAGTTTGGACCAGCACTCAGAGGAGCACTGGCCCGGGGGGTTAAAATAAGATGACCCTTGAGTTTGGAAAGAAAAGGCTAGGTGGCAAATGGGAAAACCAATGTTGGGCATTGCTGGAAAGGCTTTAATCAAGGCGAACTATCAAGGGGTTCCCATTATAACCCAACCGCGTAAGGAACGCAAAATCCGGGAACATAACACCGATATGACGGAAACTAGGGCGGCAAGAGTGGAACAAAACACTAGGCGAGAGGCCGAGCCTTCCACCCTTTACCAAGTATATAGATGCATTAAGATAACATAACAATATAATGATATCCCAACAAGTAAATAAATGTTCCAACAAGGAACGGCGTCCAATCTTCACCTGCAACTAGCAACGCTATAAGAGGGGCTGAGCAAAGCGGTAACATAGCCAATCAACGGTTTGCTAGGACAATGGTGGGTTAGAGGTTTGACATGGCAATTTGGGAGGCTTGAAAGCAAAAGGTAGGCATCATAGCATTGGCATAGCAAAAGAGCGAGCAAACTAGCACAGCAAAGATAGTAGTGATTTTGATGGTATGATCATCTTGCCTGCATAGTTATCACAGTTGACTGGATCCTCGAAAGCAAACTCAACGGGCTCCTCGTTAGTGAACTCGTCTCCCGGCTCTACCCAAACAAGACAAACAAGCAACAAGGATACAATCAACCACGTGCAAACTCAAACAACACAATGCAAAGATGATATGCTATGCGGGATGCGATGCGGGATGCAAAATGCAAGATATGACAGGAAAATGAATGACCCTGGCCTCAACTTGGAAATACAAGTGTGCCACTGGAAAGATGAGACGAAATCGCTTGAAAAACGATATAAAGAACGCCGGAATCGGAGTTACGGTTTGGAAATGGCAAGCGATTCAAATATGACATCGGTGTGCGATTTACAGCAAGTAGGCATCTAAATGCAATGGAATGAACATGCTACAGCACCCAAACATGACAACAAAATACATGGCAGGAATGCATACAAGATGTTTAACAAAAGTCTAGCACTGAGCTACGGCCAAATCATCAATTAACAGGTTCAAACAAGCATGGCAAAAATGCATATGACAAACAGATCTCAAACTTAGTGAAATTAACACTTGTCTGGAATTTCAGATCAGGTAGCCCTCTTCGGAGCCAAAAAACTATATGCTACAGGACCTGAACATGGCAAAGTAAAGCATGGCATGGAGCTACTCAAAGATCTTAACAAAAGTACCTTAGTGACCTTGTGCCAAAAGGGATCAGAAAATACAATTGCAAGCATGTGAACATAGCAAAAACATAATCAGTTTTTATACTTAGTGAAAACTGACACATGCTGAAACATAACTCAAGTAGGCATGTTTAAGAGCTCGATGCACTCACTACGGTGCAAGTCATGGCAAGACAAGCATACACCCATCAAGAAGGCACGAAATGCAATCGAGACATGGCAAGAACAATAACATAGCATGCACGGATCAACTACAACATCACCGGCAAAATTGCAAACAAGTTGACAATCTGCCCAGATTCACAAGGTAGCAAAAGTAGAGCTCGATTGACTCATGCTAGGGTGCTTCATAATTGCAAACAAAGACATGGATGGATAGAGCACTACAAGATTAACAAAACTCCCTTACTGATCATCCTCAAAAGAGGCACGGATCACTAGGAAACAACAAGAACATATGGCATCATGAGATAAACAGCTCCAGGACTTAGTGAAATTACTAAATCCCTGAAAACAGACTTAGCAAGTGCACCACTTTGCAAGCTTGCACAAGTCACCACACATCACAAAAATACATGGGTTGCACCTCTGGAAAGATGACAAAACCCTTAACAAAACACATGTAGAACTCATGGGCATAGCATGCACACATTAATCATGGCAAAAATGACAAAAGTGCTAAACGGAGTAACAGATCTGGCAATTAACTCAAGTAGCCCTCTTCTAACAGCATTTCGGGCATCAAGATGAACACAAATGAAAATGATGCAATGGAATGAAATGATGTACTCTCTGAGATGAACATCGTGATATGCTATATGCATGAATCGGAGTTGCGGATACAAAGTTACGGAGCTAGGAAGAAGGGCACATGGATCTGGAATTCTGTGACTTAGAAGAAAATAACAACCTCTAGGGTTACTGTTCACGGATCTCAGATCTGCACGCAAAACGAGGTCGGCCGGTTCCCTCGCCGGAATCTTCGCCGGAGTTCGAGAAGATGGCCGGGGGCGGCCGGATCCGTACGGCAGGCGAGGCCGGGAGGAGGCGGATGAGCTGGCCGGCTCGGGGCGGCGCGCTGCCCGGT
>NC_041392.1:378571312-378637869 GCF_002162155.2 Triticum dicoccoides | reverse complement strand
CGGGGGCCGGCCACGGGCCGAGCGGGCCCGCGCGATGGGCGGCGGCGGGAGGCCACATGGCGGCTCCTGGGTGGTTGGGCGCGGCGGCGCGGGCGTGTCCGACGGGTACGGACATGTCCGTTGGCGGAGGGGCGATTTTTTTAGGGTTTTCGGGGAGGAAGGAGATCCGAAAACGGAGGGGGTCTATTTATAGGCATAGAGGGAGCAAGGAGAGTCCAAATGAGGTGCGGTTTTCGGCCACGCGATCGTGATCGAACGCTATAGATGATGGACCAGAGTTAAGTGGGTTTTGGGCCAAATTGGAGGTGTGTTGGGCTGCAACACACATGAGGCCTTTTCGGTCCCTCGGTTAACCGTAGGAGTATCAAACGAAGTCCAAATGGTACGAAACTTGATAGGCGGTCTACTAGTAGTAAACCAAGGCCGCTTGGCAAGTCTCGGTCCAATCCGGAAATGTTTAATCCCCACACACGAAAGAAAGCTAGAAATGACCACCGGAGGAGAACGAAGCGCCAGAATGCAAAACGGACAATGGGAAAAATGCTCGAATGCCTGAGACGAACACGTATGCAAATGCAATGCACATGATGACATGATATGAGATGCATGACAATGATAACAACACACGGAGACAAAGACCCGAACCCGAAGAAATAAAATAACTTAACACCGGAAACGGAAGAGTTGGAGTACAAATTGGGAAAGTTACATCCTGGGTGTTACATCTGTGTGCTCCATGTGATGGTGGCTGTTGCATTCATTTTGGGGTTCATTTACATGTCATAATCTCTATTGCAAAAGCATTATCAATATGCGGCTCTATCCTTGGTGGGACCTCCGAGTTCCTCTCGGATAGGATCGCATATTGGGCGTGACATAAATACTAAAGTTTTTATCACACACAAATAACAAGCAATGAATGAACTTCATTTCAACCAATCCTCGACATTGGAAACGCTTGCTCTGAACCATGAGTAAGCCTCTTGGAAGGGGAAGCCATTCAATATTGAGACCAACGCAAGACTCGTCATCCAGGCTGAAGCAGCCTATATCAGGACGCATATTGTGATAGCCAGGGTAGGGAACCATAGCAATGTCTGAGGTACAGATATAGTTGCTTCTCATAAACGGTAGTAACATTGTGCCAATAGCAGGTGGATAGCCTTTCACCATCATTGGATAGTTTTGTCCAAGGAAGAGCGAGTTTTCTCCAAGACTATCAATACGGAACCAGGCAGAAGGTGCTGGCGCTAGCACACTAGTATCCATCTCGAATACCCTACAATGGATGTTGGAATAGGTCCGGAGAGTGTGACCATGGGAGACAACACCTCCTTCCTTAGTAACATGAGCAGTGCCCTTTATACATACAAGAAGAGGTTATCCATCGGAATAAGTAGCCAGGCGCCACTGAGTATGTAGGTCCTACTCGTCCTCATGCTCGTGATCATCACCATAGTCATCTGCCCCTTGGTTAGAATTTTTTGGACTAACCTATTAACCGAAGGCCCAGTGGAAATTGTTGTATTTTGCCTATTTCAGTGTTTCGTAGAAAAGGAATATCAAACAGAATCCAAACAAAACGAAACCTTCGCGAAGATCTTTCCTGGAACAAACGTCACCCTGGAGACTTGGAGTACAAGTATGGAAGTCCATGAAGCTTCCACGAGGTAGGGGGCGCGCCCAGGGGGTAGGCGTGCCCCCACCCTTGTGGGCCTCACGGAGCTCCACCGACCTACTTCTTTCGCCTATATACACTCTTATACCCTGAAAACATCCAGGGGAGCCACGGAACCACTTTTCCACCGCCGCAACCTTCTGTACCCGTGAGATCCCATTTGGGGCCTTTTCCGGCGATTTTCCAGAGGGGGATTCGATCACGGAGGGCTTCTACATCAAC
Organism: Triticum dicoccoides; assembly: GCF_002162155.2. Classification (NCBI taxonomy): domain Eukaryota; kingdom Viridiplantae; phylum Streptophyta; class Magnoliopsida; order Poales; family Poaceae; genus Triticum; species Triticum dicoccoides. The sequence goes on along the minus strand of NC_041392.1, from coordinate 378,635,969 downwards.
ACCATAGCCTCTCCGATGATGTGTGAGTAGTTTACCACAGACCTTTGGGTCCGTAGTTATTAGCTAGATGGCTTCTTCTCTCTCTTTGGTTCTCAATACAAAGTTCTCCTCGATGTTCTTGGAGAACTATTCGATGTAATACTCTTTTGCGGTGTGTTTGCTGAGATCCGATGAATTCTGGGTTTATGAATTTGATTATCTATGAATATTATTTGGTTCTTCTCTGAATTCTTATATGCATGATTTGATATCTTTGCAAGTCTCTTTTAATTATCAGTTTAGTTTGGCCTACTAGATTGATCTTTCTTGCAATGGGAGAAGTGCTTAGCTTTGGGCTCAATCTTGCGGTGTCCTTTCCCAGTGACAGGAGGGGCAGCAAGGCATGTATTGTATTGTTGCCATCGAGGATAAAAATATGGGGATTATATCATATTACTTGAGTTTGTCCCTCTACATCATGTCATCTTGCCTAATGCATTACTCTATTCTTATGAACTTAATATTCTAGATGCATGCTGGATAGCGGTCGATGTGTGGAGTAGTAGTAGTAGATGCAGAATCAAATCGGTCTGCTTGACACGGACATGATGCCTATATTCATGATCATTTCCTTAGATATCATCATAACTATGCGTTTTCTATCAATTGCTCGGCAGTAATTTGTTCACCCACTGTAATATATGCTACCATGAGGGAAGCCACTAGTGAAACCTATGGCTCCTGGGTCTACTTTACAATAAATAAGTTTTTGATCTATAGTTCTACTTTACTATTTATTTTGCAATCTTTATTTTCCAATCCATACAAAAAATACCAAAAATATTATCTTATTATCTTTATCAGATCTCACTTTTGCAAGTGGCCGTGAAGGGATTGACAACCCCTTTATCGCGTTGGTTGCAATGTTCTTGATTGTTTGTGCAGGTACTAGGCGACTTGCGTGTAGTCTCCTACTGGATTGATACATTGGTTCTCAAAAACCGAGGAAAATACTTACGCTACTTTGTTGCATCACCCTTTCCTCTTCAAGGGAAAACCAACGCATGCTCAAGAGGTAGCAAGAAGGATTTCTTGCGCCGTTGCCGGGGAGATGTTCGCTCAAGTCAAGACATACCAAGTACCCATCACAAACTCTTCTCCCTCACATTACATTATTTGCCATTTGCCACTCGTTTTCCTCTCCCCACTTCACCTTTGTCGTTTTATTCGCCCTTTTTCCATTCGCCTCTTTTTTGGTTGCTTCTTGTGTTCTTGTGTGGTGGATTGATTGTCTGTCACGATAGCTCAATATAATACTAAATTATGTGACTTTCCCAATACCAACAACAATGATTTTATTAGCACTCTGATTGCTCCTATTACCAATGCTGAATCTTGTGAAATTAATGCTGATTTGTTGAATCTTGTCATGAAAGATCAATTTTCCGGCCTTCCTAGTGAAGATGCTGCTACCCATCTAAACAACTTTGTTGATTTGTGCGATATGCAAAATAAGAAAGATGTGGATAATGATATTGTTAAATTGAAGCTATTTCCGTTTTAGCTTAGAGATCGTGCTAAAACTTGGTTCTCTTCTTTGCCTAAAAATAGTATTGATTGATGGAATAAGTGCAAAGATGCTTTTATCTCTAAGTATTTTCCTCCCACTAAGATCATCTCTCTTAGAAACGATATTATGAATTTTAAGCAACTTGAACATGAGCATGTTGCACAAGCTTGGGAGAGGATGAAATTAATGATACGTAATTGCCCTGCACATGGTTTGAATTTATGGATGATTATACAGAATTTTTATGCTGGATTGAATTTTGCTTCTAGAAATCTATTAGATTCGTCCGCGGGAGGAACTTTTATGTAAATCACTTTAGGAGAAGCTACTAAACTCCTAGAAAATATTATGGTTAATTATTCTCAATGGCACACCGAAAGATCCACTAGTAAAAAAGTTCATGCTATAGAAGAAATTAATGTTTTGAGTGGAAAGATGTGTGAACTTATGAAATTGTTTGCTAATAAGAGTGTTTCTTCTGATCCTAATGATATGCCTTTGTCCACTTTGATTGAGAATAATAATGAATCTATGGATGTGAATTTTGTTGGTAGGAACAATTTTGGTAACAATGCGTATAGAGGAAATTTTAATTCTAGGCCATTTCCTAGTAATTCCTCTAATAATTATGGTAATTCCTAAAACAACTCTTATGGAAATTTTAACAAGATGCCCTATAATTTTGAGACTAGTGTTAAAGAATTTATGAATTTGGAAAAGAATTTCAATGCTTTGCTTGAAGAAAAATTGCTTAAGATTGATGAGTTGCTAGGAATGTGGATAGAATTTCTCTTGATGTTGATTCTTTGAAACTTAGATCTATCCCACCTAAGCATGATATCAATGAGCCTCTCAAATCCATGAGAATTTCCATTGATGAGTGCAAAGAAAGAACTGCTAGGATGTGTGCTAAAAAATTGCTTTGTGAAAGCGTATTCTTCAATTTTTCATGATAATAATGATGTAGATCTAAAACTGATTGATGTGTCTCCTATTAAATCTTTGTTTGCCAATATGAATCTTGATAAAGATGGGACTGGAGATGAGTCAACTTTAGTTAAAAGGCGTCCTAATGATTCAGAGTTTCTAGATCTTGATGCTAAAATTAATAAAAGTGGGATTGAAGAGGTCAAAACTATACATAGCAATGAACCCACTATTTTGGATTTCAAGGAATTTAATTATGATAATTGCTCTTTGATAGATTGTATTTCCTTGTTTCAATCCGCGCTAAATTCTCCTCATGCTTATGATCAAAATAAAGCCTTTACTAAACATATCGTTAATGCTTTAATGCAATCTTATGAAGAAAAGCTTGAACTAGAAGTTTCTATCCCTAGAAAACTTTATGATGAGTGGGAACCTACTATTAAAATTAAGATTAAAAATCATGAATGCTATGATTTATGTGATTTGGGTGCTAGTGTTTCCACAATTCCAAAAACTTTATGTGTTGTGTTAGGTTTCCGTGAATTTTATGATTGTTCTTTTAATTTGCATCTTGTGGATTCAACCATTAAGAAACCTATGGGAAGAATTAATGATGTTCTTATTGTTGTAATTAGGAATTGTGTGCCCGTAGATTTCATTGTTCTTGATATAGATTGCAATCCTACATGTCCTATTATTCTTGGTAAACCTTTCCTTAGAACTACTGGTGCAATTATTGACATGAAGGAAGGAAATATTAGATTCCAATTTCCGTGAAGGAAAGGCATGGAACACTTAACTAGAAAGAAAATTAAATCACCTTATGAATCTATTATGAGATCCGCATATGGATTGCATACTAAAGATGATAATACCTAGATCTAGTCTTGCTTTTATGCCTAGCTAGGGGTGTTAAACGATAGCGCTTGTTGGGAGGCAACCCAATTTTATTTTTGTTCCTTGCTTTTTGTTCCTGTTTAGTAATAAATAAATCATCTATCCTTTGTTATGATTGTGTTTTTTTGTTTTAATTAGTGTTTGTGCCAAGTAAAGCCTTTAGGATCTTCTTGGGTGATTGTTGTTTGATCTTGCTGAAAAAACAAAAAGTATGCGCTCACGAGAATAATTTTTATTTTTTTACCAGAAAGCGATAAAATACCAATTCCAACTGTACTAGATCAATATACAAATAATTTAGGTCGTCCTAATTTTTCCGAATTTTTGGAGTTACAGAAGTATTCGAAACCTCTAGATTTCTACAGATTGTTCTGTTTTTGACAGATTCTGTTTTTTTGTGTGTCGTTTGCTTATTTTGATGAATCTATGGCTAGCATCGGGGGTTATGAACCATAGAGAATTTGGAATACAGTAGGTTTAACACCAATATAAATAAAGAATGATTTCATTACAGTATCTTGAAGTGGTGGTTTGTTTTCTTATACTAACGGAGCTCGTGAGATTTTCTGTTTAAGTTTTGTGTTGTGAAGTTTTCAAGTTTTGGGGTAAAGATTTGATGGATTTTGGAATAAGGAGTGGCAAGAGCCTAAGCTTGGGGATGCCCAAGGCACCCCGAGGTAAAATTAAAGGACAACCAAAAGCCTAAGCTTGGGGATGCCCCGGAAGGCATCCCCTCTTTCGTCTTCGTCTATCGGTAACTTTACTTGAGGCTATATTTTTATTCATCACATGATATGTGTTTTGCTTGGAGCATCTTGTATGATTTGAGTATTTTATTCTTAGTTTACCACAATAATCCTTGATGTACACACCTTTTGGCAGAGACACACATGAATTGGAATTTATTATAATACTCTATGTGCTTCACTTATATCTTTTGAGCTAGATAATTTTGCTCTAGTGCTTCACTTATATCTTTTAGAGCACCGTGGTGGTTTTATTTTATAGAAATTATTGATCTCTCATGCTTCACTTATATTATTTTGAGAGTCTTTTAGAACAACATGGTAATTTGTTGTGACTATAAAATTAGTCCTAATATGATAGGCATCCAAGATGGGCATAATAAAAACTTCCATATAGAGTGCATTCAATACTATGAGAAGTTTGATACTTGATGGTTGTTTTGAGATATGAAGATGGTGATATTAGAGTCATGCTAGTTAAGTAATTGTGAAATTGAGAAATACTTGTGTTGAGGTTTGCAAGTCCCGTAGCATGCATGTATGGTAACCGTTGTGTGACAAATTTGAAGCATGAGGTGTTCTTTGATTGCCTTCCTGATGAGTGGCAGTCGGGGGCGAGCGATGGTCTTTTCCTACCAATCTATCCCCCTAGGAGCATGTGCATAGTGCTTGGTTTTGATGACTTGTAGATTTTTGCAGTAAGTATGTGAGTTCTTTATGATTAATGTTGAGTCCATGGATTATATGCACTCTCACCCTTCCATCATTGCTAGCCTCTTCGGTACCGTGCATTGCCCTTTCTCACCTCGAGAGTTGGTGCAAACTTTGCCGATGCATCCAAACCCTGTGATATGATACGCTCTTTCACATATAAACCTCCTTGTATCTTCCTCAAAACAGCCACCATACCTACCTATTATGACATTTCCATAGCCATTCCGAGATATATTGTCATATTGCCTTGCATGATCATGTAGTTGTATTTGTGGCAAAGCCACCACTCATAATTTTTATACATGTCACCCTTGAATCATTGCACATCCCGGTACACCGTCGGAGGCATTCATATAGAGTCATATTTTGTTATAGAACCGGTTGTAATTTTTGAGTTGTAAACAAATAGTAGTGTGATGATCAACCTTATTAGAGCATTGTCCCATGTGAGGAAAAAAAGAGAAAGGGCAAAAAAAGAAGGCCCAAAAAAATGAGAGAAAAAGAGAGAAGGGGCAATGTTACTATCTTTTTTTCCACACTTGTGCTTCAAAGTAGCACCATGATCTTCATGATAGAGAGTCTCTTATTTTGTCACTTTCATATACTAGTGGGAATTTTCATTATGGAACTTGGCTTGTATATTCCAATGATGGGCTTCGTCAAAATGCCCTAGGTCTTCGTGAGAAAGCAAGTTGGATGCACACCCACTTAGTTTCTTTTGTTGAGATTTCATACATTTATAGCTCCAGTGCATCTGTTGCATCGCAATCCCTACTCCTCGCATTGACATCAATTGATGGGCATCTCCATAGACCGTTGATTAGCCGCGTCAATGTGAGACTTTCTCCTCTTTTGTCTTCTCCACACAACCTCCATCATCATATTCTATTCCACCCATAGTGCTATGTCCATGGCTCGCGCTCATGTATTGCGTGAAACTTGAAAAAGTTTGAGAATACTAAAGTATGAAACAAGTTCTTGGCTTGTCATCGGGGTTGTGCATGATGAGAGCATTTTGTGTGATGAAAATGAAGCATGGCCAAACTATATGATTTTGTAGGGATGAGCTTTCTTTGGCTATGTTGTTTTGAGAAGACATAATTGCTTGGTTAGTATGCTTGAAGTATTATTGTTTTTATGTCAATATTAAACTTTTGTATTGAATCTTTCGGATCTAAATATTCATGCCACAATAGAGAGAGTTACATTGAAAATTATGTTAGGTAGCATTCCACATCAAAAATTCTGTTTTTATCAGTTACCTACTCGAGGACGAGCAGGAATTAAGCTTGGGGATGCTTGATACGTCTCCAATGTATCTATAATTGTTTATTATTCCATGCTATTATATTATCTATTTTGGATGTTTAATGGGCTTTAATATGCACTTTTATATTATTTTTGGGACTAACCTATTAACCGACGGCCTAGTGCAAATTGTTGTTTTTTTTGCCTATTTTAGTATTTTGCAGAAAAGGAATATCAAACGGTACTCAAACCGAACGAAACCTTCGTGAGGATCTTTCTTGCAACAAACGTCACCCTGGAGACTTGGAGTACAAGTCGGGAAGTCCGTGAAGCTTCCATGAGGCAGGGGGGCGCGCCCCCCACCCTTGTGGGCCACATGAAGCTCCACCAACCTACTTCTTTCGCCTATATATACTCTTATACCCTGAAAACATCTAGGGGAGCCACAAAACCACTTTTCCACCACCGCAACCTTCTATACCCGTGAGATCCAATCTGGGGCCTTTTTCGGTGATCTGCCGGAGGGGGATTCGATCACGGAGGGCTTCTACATCAACACCATAACCTCTCCGATGATGTGTGAGTAGTTTACCACAGACCTTCGGGTCCATAGTTATTAGCTAGATGGATTATTCTCTCTCTTTGGTTCTCAATACAAAGTTCTCCTCGATGTTCTTGGAGATCTATCTGATGTAATACTCTTTTGTGGTGTGTTTGCCGAGATCCGATGAATTGTGGGTTTATGAATTTGATTATGTATGAACATTATTTGGTTCTTCTCTGAATTCTTATATGCATGATTTGATATCTTTGCAAGTCTCTTCGAATTATCAGTTTAGTTTGGCCTACTAGATTGATCTTTCTTGCAATGGAAGAAGTGCTTAGCTTTGGCTTCAATCTTGCGGTGTCCTTTCCCAGTGACAGCAGGGGCAGCAAGGCACATATTGGATTGTTGCCATCGAGGATAAAAAGATGCGGTTTATATCATATTGCTTGTGTTTATCCCTCTACATCATGTCATCTTGCCTAATGCGTTACTACGTTCTTATGAACTTAATACTCTAGATGCATGCGGGATAGCGGTCGATGTGTGGAGTAATAGTAGTAGATGCAGAATCGTTTCGGTCTACTTGACACGGACATGATGCCTATATTCATGATCATTGCCTTAGATATCATCATAACTATGCTCTTTTCTATCCATTGCTCGGCAGTAATTTGTTCACCCACCATAATACATGCTATCATGAGAGAAGCCACTAGTGAAACATGTGGCCCCCGGGTCTACTTTACATCATATAAGTTTCTGATCTATATTTCTAGTTTACAATTTATTTTGCAATCTTTATTTTCCAATCTATACAAAAAATACCAAAAATATTTATCTTATTTTCTTTATGAGATCTCACTTTTGCAAGTGGCCGTGAAGGGATTGACAACCCCTTTATCACGTTAGTTGCAAGGTACTTGATTGTTTGTGCAGGTACTAGGTGACTTGCGTGTAGTCTCCTACTGGATTGATACCTTGGTTCTCAAAAACTGAGGGAAATACTTACGATACTTTGCTGCATCACCCGTTCCTCTTCAAGGGAAAACCAATGCATGCTCAAGAGGTAGCAGGTACCACGACGTTGTGCGCTAGGCCATGATCAGCCTATGCCTGGGGCCTCCTGCAAGGAAGGATAAGGATTTCCTAATGAATTTTTGTAGCTTCGCGTGCCTCCCAAGGGCACTGGCTCCCGAGTTGGCAGTTGGGAAGCCTCACCAGATGCCAGGAGGTGCGCTCCCTCGCGGGGTGGAAGCTACCTCGAATGTGTCAAGCTAAGTTATCCCTCTGCGCCTACATAAAGCACAAATGCCACAACACAACATAGAAACGATAAACATAACATGAGCGGCACAAGAATTACGGTTCATTACACGCCCACGCAGGGCCCATACTTGTTTCTTGGAATGCAGGAAAAAAGAAAAGGACAAGCAAAAGCGACGCCCACGTCCGCAGCAGCTCACGAGGGCTGGCTCCTAGCGCCTCCCCCCTGACTCAATCGGAGTCCTCTTCGCGCCTCACCGGGGCGCGGCGGCGGGACGAACCACCGACGTCCTCGTAGCGAGCCCGGCGGTGTGGCGGTTGGTCATAACCACCATTGCTCGAGCTTTCCTCGGAGGAGTAGCTGCCGCCGCCGGACAGGCCACGACCGTCGCCAAGGGTGAGCCCGCCCTCGGCGTCATCGCGGCCATCGTCAAGACCCAGCTCGTTGTCACCGCCGCTGTCCTCGGGGCAACACCCTGCATGGCGGCCATCCTCCCCAAAAACCCTCATGTAGAGGGTCACGACGCCATCATACTTGAAGTGGAGGGTGCACCTCCTACCCAGGCTGCACACACGAGCGAATGTCTGCCAGCCGCGGGCCAGGACGACATTGCCCGTAGCGGAAACCTCCACCGCAGCCCACGAGGCCTTGCTGCTGTTGCCATCAGCTTGTAGCCAGAAGCCGTCGAGACCTGCGGCTGGCAGCCCGCCGGTGAAGGACCACGGGAGCTGGAGCCAAGTGCCGGCCGGCTGCTCTGACCACACAACAAACTCCGGGAGCACTTCCGCCAAATGGAAGCGCGAATGAGGCGGCCGGGCAACCATGGCGTGCCTCCCCTCGATGCAAGGGCTGTCACGCCGGGAATGGCCCCCGCCATAGGAGGAGGCAGCACCGCGGCCGCCAGGGATCACGCCGCTGGTTCCCAAGGGAGTACACCCGCGCCCCCCGGGGGCCGCGGCAGGGGTCAAAGCATGCTTGCCGGGACGACCGCGCCCCCTCTTGGGCGGTGGCGAGCCGGGGCCCTCCTGGCACACCTTCCCCTTCTCCACAGCCGTGAACCCCTTCGTCGGAGCCATGAGCGTCGTGGCCAGATGACGAAGTGAGGAGGGAGAATAAGAAGCATGCGGAATGGAGGAAGGGATGAGCGACGGGGCTCTACACCCCTCCTCAGTTATAGCCAGAGGGAGGCCAACCGCTGGCCTCCATGATCACAGGTAATGATGGTTTTCCTCTGCATGCAGCAGGGACTCGTCAAGTTGAACGGATATCAAGGCAGCATGGGGAAGCGTAGGTGCCCATGTCCCGTCAATCGCCACGCGGCGACCAAGGCCGCGAGCGGTTGGGGACCGCGGCACTCCACACTTTCCCCTTGGCATCGCCTCGAAGCCAAGTTCGAGCGCTCCTTGGGCACGATACTGTCGGTGTCCTGGGAATGGAGGTACCCATACTTGCCTGCCTGCAGCCCACGACATGGCTCCACCAGCGGCCTGGTACGGCCCAGCATCTGCAGTAACAACTCAAGACCCTCGTGAGGGGCCAAAGCATCACGAGGCGGGCGACGCCTAGACCTCCCTGGGGGCAGCCTCACTAGGCTGACTCCCGAGGAGTGGAAATATCTTTGCAAGGGGCACCTCGCGAGGTTCACGTGACATGAGCCATGACGACCAAGGCTAGGCGGGTGCCAGCGGGCGCAGTGTACCAGTTTCCTCTTTGGTGCTAAAGAGGCAGACGTAGGAGAGGAGTCCCAAGGCATCAGGCAAAGGTTTCCTTATCGGTGCAACAAGACCAAGGCCAGCAGGACGGAGGTCACTGCGGAGCCCACAGCAGCGTCACCACCAGAGTCTTTGGTAGACGAAGACCACCTTTTGCCAGGATAGCTTGTACTAGTTGTCCCCCTCCAAACCTAGCCGTTGTTGGATCCCTTCCCGCCTAACATTTGGGAAGAGGACCGGTGCCTCTATAAATAGGGCTAGCCACCACCATAGCAAGGGACGGATCATTCGGACCATCCTCACACACACTAGCTCATCGAGCTCAAAAACACCTCTCCTTAGGAGGCAGTTCATCCGTTGTACTAGTTCATCCCTAGCCCTCGAGGCAATCCACCACCGCCACACTGTAGTAGGGTATTACACCACAACGGTGACCCGAACCAGTATAAACCTCTGTGTCCCGTGTTCCTTGGGTTGGTAGAGCTAGGCCGTGGGATCGATGGGCAAGCGAGCTAGAGAGGAGGAATACTTCGAGCGCACCCTAGTGTTCAAACCTCAAAGGTTAGCCGGAACCCACGAATCCGACAGGAACGAAGAAACCACCTGATCATCTTCTGCTCTTCCAAGTGCCACGGGCACGCCCGACGCGCGCGACCCGGTAGAGGAGAAAGGGGGCTTGAAACGAAAGCTAAATTTATGAAATCACCTCTTGTCGGTACATTTCAGATCTTTGTAGTCGTTTATCCTTTAACTCTAGTGAGTGTTCGTATTGTGAAAGCCCTCATGCGATGGAACCTTGGTTACTTTCTTTGACCGCACCATCATCCTGTCTAGAGCCATGCTCGCAAGTCGAGAGGTTGCATCGAGAGCTACCTAGGAAAAACCCGTCGAGATGCATCCATGCCAAGATGACTGTTAAGGGCCGGACCCTTACGACAATCGAGGCAATATGATATCGGCAGACATCCAGAGCATACATGGGAATTGATCATACGAACGCAAGCATATAGAGCTCAAAGGGATAAACACGCATTTGAAATCCAACTAGGAATATCAGTTTCACGCAAACACTAGAGATAGAATGGCTAAATGCAAAATGTATGTCGTGTTTCATTACAGGACAACGCAGAAGTAACTACGACCTGATACTTGCCCCGGTGGCCAGATGGGGCAGTTCAAACGTGGAGAACCCTGTTAGCCCGGGGCACATCTTTTTCCTTGGCGGCAACGACGTCAGCACCCGCTGGCAGCTTCTTGAATCCATCATCAAGGTCAAGGTCTGGGTGGCGGCTTGCGATATTGCTCAAGACCATGAAGAGGGCATCATGGGCCAGCTTCCGGGACACGGTCGCAAAGCGCTCGGCCCTCCCCTCTTCGTGCACTTAAAGCTTCTCGATCGGCTCATTGAAGAAGAGTCCCAGCTTGATGCTTGGGACTTCCTGCTTGCTGGTCGAGAAGACTGGGCCATCCATACCCATCGGCCGCAGCCTGAACGCCAAGACGCTCGGCGATGTCGATCAGGATCTTGATCCAGAGGTTACTCAGCTCGACCTAATTCTTCAGCTTATCCTCTGCATCTTGCCGGAGATGCTGGGTGTTGTCCAAATCCCCGGACAACAACTGTTGGCGGGACTCAAGGGAGTCCATCAAACACTCCAACGTGTCGATCCTTGCCTTCATATCCAAGATGTTGCCTTTGGCAGTCTCGAGGCTCTGGGTCTTGGAGGAGAGCTGCGACTGCATCTCAGCCAAGTGGATTTCCACCTGCCGTGCCCCCTCTTTGAGTGCCTCCACCTCCTTGGCACCCCTGGCGAGATCCTCATTTAGCTTGGCCACCTGCCGGTCGAGGTCAGTCTTGGCGGCAGATGCGGCATCCAGATCTTCAGTAAGCTTCTTCAACTAAGCAGCATGGTTAGTGGCAAGGGTGTTCAGAGCAGCTCCATGCTTGTCCTCCAGTTCGTTGGTGCGTTTCTGCACTAGAACCTCCAGACCTTCATCCTTGGCACGGAGGGTGGCTTCGAGCTTCTCCTCCCGGAGGAAGATCACTTGCTCTCAAGCGTCCAGAGATGCCTTGTGGTCCACCAGGCGTGCCTCCCGAGCCATGACATCCTCCCTCGTCATCGGGAGCGTCTCTTGCTACCTCAGGAGCACCTTGAAATGCTTGTCGTGCCATTTGCGCAGCTCCAAGCACTTGTCGTTCAGCTTCTGGTCCACCCTGCCGGCGGACTCATGCCGCTCCTTGAGATCCCGCCACTTCTGACTGTGCCGGGCCTGCATTTCCTTCATGCCCACCGCCATGGACTCCATGAAGGAAAAATCTATTGTGATAGCAGCTGAGTCGTCGGCCTCCCCGGCTCCCAGGTACATCAGTTCCAGGAGGCGTTTAAGCTCATCATCGAGCTCCATGTCCATCGTTGAAGACGGGCCGGGGGCTCCGATATCAAGCAACGACAACACCATCGCCATCATGCTTGAGGAGGACGACGGGGCCTTAGCAACGATCCCGGGGGAGGGGAGTGGGTCCATGCTTTGGAGGGGAATTTTCGCCTCGACAACCACTTCCTCCATCGGGATGTCCTCCGGAGGGTGCTCCACCATCGCCAAAGAGCCCTGTTGTAAGTGCATCTAGTGCCCCTTAGTGATTTTGGTGTATTGAAGACTTGTAGGTTAAGGGACTAATGCATGTGTGAGTGTACACAGGTCTATAAGTCTATGAGGAGTTTGATATTTATAAGAAAAGTCGACCCCTAAAAATGAATATCTTCGACTAAAGATTTTGGTATTTCTGAAGACTTTCATGAAGACTTTGAATGTGAAGAAATTGGTGTGTCCGTGAATACTTCATATTCATGCGAGGAATATGAAGCTTGAAGACTTTCGTTTTCATAGTTTTGTTTTTCTCTTTCTTGAGTCATAGGAAACACCGTACTATTAAAGGGGGTCGAGGAAATACTAAGGAAAAATTTCCATGTGATGCTCAACTCAAAATCCTACACCTACCAATCCCTTCGAGTGAAGCCATTGGAAATCTCATGCAGTTCAGTCAATTTCTTCAGTGACAGAGACGAAGTTCTTCTGGTCTCTGAGGAATTTTTCCTGACTGAGGAGTTAGGAATTCGCCAGTGCGGATTGCCTACACAGTGAGGAACATGATAGCCCTGAGGATTTTGCTACTCAAAATTCCGACCGTTGATGTGCTATGCGCCAGCTGTTCCAAAATATCTATCCACCTAACGGTCATATCATTGAAGGGCATTTATGTCTTATCATGTCGGGCTGCTCCCTAGGCTATAAATAGTCGCCCCCTACAACCACTAGCTGGTTGGCTGCTCTGAGAGAAACTGACACTTGTCATTTGAGAGCAACCCATCCTCCGATGACTTTGAGCGAAAATCATCAAGTGAGGAAAAACCAAAACCCAAAACCGAAACACCTACAAACCCCAAGTGATTGAGCATCACTGAAGAGATTGATCCTGAGTGGATCCGACGCTTGTTACCTTTGCAGACTATGCTTCTTCCAGACGGTTAGGCGTCATGGTCTAGAGCATCCAAGAGGAATTGTGGATCGCCGGGTGACCAAGTTTGTGAAGGTTTGGAAGTCGCCTGAAGACTTACCATGAGTGATTGGACGAGGTCTGTGTGACCTTAGTTCAAGGAGAATACGGTGAGGACTGGGTGTCTTGGACTAAGTGTCCTTGACTGGGAGTCCGGGACTGTGTGTCCTCGAGTTTAAATACTCAGCCGCTCCAACCAGACGTACAACTGAGACAGCAGTTGGAACTGGTCTACCAAATCATTGTCTTCACCGAGCTTACTGGTTCTATTTCCTCAACTCTTCCATTTCCTCGTAACTGTGTTGTATGTTTGTTCATATCTGTGTTTGAAGACTTTGACTGAAGACTTTCTCAATTTCCTCAGATTCAATTTCTTCAGTCTGTTTGTCTTTATCCTGTGTTATCCTGTGATTACGCTTCCTGTACTCTGTGCCTGTCTTCATTTCATCATGATGATTATGCTTGTATTCTGTTATGTTTACCTTTGAGTACTTATTCCGCTGCTAGTAGTTCTTCGCTAAGGAATTTCCTCACCGGCAAATTCCTCAGTGAAGAATTTCATAAAAATCGCCTATTCACCCCCCTCTAGTCGATATAACGCACTTTCAATTGGTATCAGAGCAAGGTACTCCCTTGTTCTGTGTGATTTTGGTTTAATCGCCTTGAGTTTTAGTTATGTCGACCGCAGGGATGACGAAGGTGACATGCCCCATCTTTGACGGTCACGAGTATCCCAAGTGGAAGGCCATGATGAAGAAACGCCTCATGGCGATGAACAGCGAGTTGTGGACCGTCACTGAGATTGGCCTGACTGATCTTTGCAAGATGGCGGATGCTGATGACATTCACAAGTATACTCTTCTCAACCTCACGGCGAAGGATGTCATCTGCTCCAGCCTGTCACAAAATCAGTTCAGGAATATCATGCATCTCGATCATGCGAAGCTCATCTGGGACCGTCTCTCTGAGGTCTATGAAGGTCATCGAACTTGTCATGATCCTTGGTTTGAGGACTTCAAGGAATCTCTCAAAACGATGACATTCGAACAAGAATCATCATCTTCTGCATCATGCCTTATGGCAAAAGATGCTGACGTAACTGAATACTACCTATCCGAGTCCAGTGATGATGAATCTGGTGATGAATTTGGACCCAGCTATGTCAAACTTGCTTCCCTTGCTACTAAACAACAAAGAGCTTTGGAAAAATCTCACTATATGCTAAACAAGAGCGATGATATGTTGGGTGAGGAAATGGATCAGTCAAAAGCTTTGGCTGAAAGTCTTCAGAGACTTCATACTAAGTATGACACCCTTCAAGATCAACATAACACTCTCTTATCAGATCATGAGAAGCTTTCTTATGAATTTCTTCAAAGAAAGCAAGACCTTGAGAAGCTAAGAGTGAGTTATGAAGATCTTCAGAAGGAGCGCGATTCATTACTTGCTCAACAAATCAGCGCATCTCAAGAAGAATTTGTTCCTCCATGCTTGAAGTGCATTAAACGTGAATCTGCTAATTCTTCACCTGAATGTTCAAATGCTGCTAATGTTTCAAATTCTTCACGTGCCTCTGCTATCACTAATTCCTCATCTGAGGACATTGCTAGTATCACTGACGATGCAGGGCTGAAGGAATTGTACACGACAGGCATGTACAAAAGCCTCAAAGGGCATCAGGCTCTTTGTGATGTGCTTAAAAAGCAAATCCTCAACAGGAACCCTAGGCAAGAGGGTATCGCCTTTGAGAGGAAACTCAATGCTGATGGTACATATTGGAAGCCTGAGGAGTACCCCAAAACTACATGGGTTGCTGCAAAGGGACCTCTAGTTGATCCATCTAACTTATCTGGATTTGCATGTGAATCTCCTCATTCTGATGATGAGTCAATTGACTCCAACTATAAGCTATTCAAAAATCAGAATGGTGAAGTATTTGCTAGATATGTTGGGACTAACTATAGGAACGGCTCCCCTGTGAAGAAAATCTGGGTTCCCAAAAGATGCCTTGAAAATCTTCAGGTGAATGTCATCATGACGCCACCTCTGAAGAATAGGAACCCCAGATCAAATTCTTCATATGGACCAAATTCTTCATATGGATCAAAGTCCTCATATGAACATCATCATGCTAACCCGTCTGTTTCGCAGGGAAGATCTAAGGATTATGGATATGTGCATTATTCTTCAAATCATTATGTCCATAAGTCCTCAAAGAATTTCTCTGCTTACTCTTATGCTTACTCTAACCCCTCTTATGTGAAACGAAATGGACTAGCTTCTATGACATCCTTCTCGTATGGAGCTCGCAGAATGATGAACTCTTTGCCACCCCTTCAGATGTGGGTGGTGAAGAAAAATAACTAATCTCTTCTGCAGGGTCAGGTCTCCAGACGCACGTAATCGTCTGAAGAATTTGCTGGAGACCTGAGCATGCCTGATAGGATGCAGGCTAATCATGAAGAAATGAACTTTCATTTCTCACGTCCTCATATTGCTTTATCAGTTCTTTTACTTGATGAAATTGATCTGATGAATTGATGTCATATTCTTCACTGATGAAGTATATGAGTTTGTAAGCTGCACTAATTCATCTGCAGGATGATCAACCTAAAGCCACTGAGGGGTCCTCGATAGTGGATGTACAAACCACATGACTGGTGACATGAATCTATGATGGATGCTCCATTATCACCGTCGCATCTGAAGCATATCATCTTTGCTGACAAAGGCAAAAGTCAGGTATTGGGTCTAGGTAAGGTTGCGATTACAAAGGATCGACACATGGACAAAGTCATGCTTGTTGAGTCCTTAGGATACAACCTTATGTCTGTCTCAATGCTTTGTGATCTTGATATGGTTGTTGTCTTTGGCAAGTACCGTTGTGTTGTGGTTATGGAAGCTGACAATTCCAAAGTCTTCGAAGGCTTTAGGAGAGGAGACTTGTATATTGTTGATTTCTCTACAGGACCACAACCAGCCGTGTGCTTACTTGCAAAAGCTTCAGAAGGCTGGCTCTGGCATCGACGACTTGGTCATGCAGGCATGAGGAATTTGCACACGCTTGTGAAGAAGAAGCATGTCATTGGCATCGAGAATTTCAAATTCCTCAAGGATCACCTATGCGGAGCCAATGAAGCTGGGAAGATGACCAAGGCCAAGCATCCAGCAAAGACTATCATGACCACCACTCGCCCATTTGAATTGCTTCACATGGATCTCTTTGGTCCTAATCATTATTCTCCTATCTCAAATGAAGCATCTCAATATGGCTTTATTATTGTTGATGATTATTCTTGTTACACATGGGTACACCTTGTTACTTACAAACATGAAGTGTAGGAAGTCTTCAAACGATTTTCCTCGAGGGCTTCAACCAACTTTGGTGTGAAGATCAAGCACATCAGAATTGACAATGGCACTGAGTTGAAGAATTCTGGTCTCGATGACTATCTTGATGAACTTGGTATTACTCATGAGTTATCTGCTCCTTACACTCCTCAGCAGAACGGCGTCGTGGAGCGCAAGAACAGGACTCTTGCTGAGATGGCTCGCTCTATGCTTGATGAATACAAAATGCCTCGTCGTTTTTGGACTGAGGCAATTGATACTGCGTGCCACATCATCAACAGAGTATATCTTCACAAATTCTTCAAAAAGACTGCCTATGAATTCCTCACTAATAAGAAACCCAATGTAAGTTATTTCAAAGTCTTCGGTGCTAAATGTTGGATTAGAGATCCTCATCACAACTCAAAATTTGCACCGAAAGCACATGAAGGTTTTATGCTTGGTTAGGGAAAGGACTCGCACACCTACAGAGTCTTCAACAACGTTCTTCACAAAGTTGTTGAAACTGTAGATGTGCGGTTCGATGAAACTAATGGCTCGAAAAGAGAGCACCTACCTACTGTGATAGATGAACCAGCACCTGAGGAAACTATCAAGTTCAAGGCTACTGAGGATGTCATTCATACTGAAGAATCTGCTTAAGAATTCATTCCAGAACATGAAGAACATCAAGCTAATGCACCTGAAGAAAATGGTGCTAAAGAAAACGCTGATCAAACTCTTCAACGACAACCAGCTCATCCTCGCATTGCAAAAGAAGTGCAAGTTGAAAAGATCATCAATGGCATCAAAGTGCCAGGTCCTCTCACATGCTCAAAAGCTTCACATTTGTCTAACTTTTGTGGGCAGTATGCTTTTGTCTCTATTACAGAGCCCACTAAGGTAGATGAAGCATTTCTGGAGCCTGAGTGGATTCAGGCCATGCAAGAAGAATTACATCAGTTCGATCTCAACAATGTCTGGGAACTGGTCAAACGCCCAGATCCTCGCAAGCACAATATCATCGGCACAAAGTGGATCTACCGCAACAAGCAACATGAAAATGGCCTTTTTGTGAGGAATAAGGCACGGCTTGTAGCTCAAGGCTACACACAGGTTGAAGGAATTGATTTCGATGAAACTTTACACTTGTTGCTAGACTTGAGGCTATTCGCATATTACTTGCTTATGCTAACCATCATGATATCACTCTATATCAAAGGGATGTGAAAAGTGCATTCCTCAATGGTAAGCTTGAGGAAGAAGTATATGTTGCTCAACCCCCAGGTTTTGAAGATCCAAAGAATCCTGACAAAGTCTTCAGACTCAACAAGGCCCTCTATGGCCTCAAGCAGGCCCCACGGGCTTGGTATGATACTTTGAAGGAACTCTTCATGAAGAAAGGCTTCAAACCCGGTTCACTTGACCCTACTCTTTTCACTAAATCTTATGATGGTGAATTGTTTGTGTGCCAAGTATATGTTGATGATATTATCTTTGGCTGTACTGACCAACATTATAGTGATGAATTTGCCTATATGATGAGTGAAGAATATCAAATGTCTAGTATGGGAGAGTTGAAATTCTTCTTAGGTCTTCAAATACGTCAACAACACAATGGCATATTCATATCTCAGGAGAAATACCTCAAGGATGTACTGAGGAAATTCGGCATGCAAGATTGCAAAGGCGTCAAAATTCCTATGCCCACAAATGGCCATCTGTGCACTGATGAAAATGGTATTGACTTCGATCATAAGGTATACCACTCCATGATAGGTTCCTTATTATACTTATGTGCATCTAGGCCAGATATAATGCTTAGTGTTTGCATGTGTGCTCGATTTCAAGCTGCACCGAAGGAATCACACCATAAGGCTGTGAAGCATATTCTTCGATATCTAGCTCACACACCAACACTTGGATTATGGTACCTATCGGTGTCAAAACTGGCGGATCTCGGGTAGTGGGTCCCGAACTGTGCGTCTAGGCCGGATGGTAACAGGAGGCAGGGAACATGATGTTTTACCCAGGTTCGAGCCCTCTTGATGGAGGTAAAACCCTACGTCCTGCTTGATTAATATTGATGATATGGGTAGTACAAGAGTAGATCTACCACGAGATCAAGGAGGCTAAACCCTAGAAGCTAGCCTATGGTATGATTGTTGTATATGGAGTTGATTGCCTACGGACTACAACCCTCCGGTTTATATAGACACTGGATAGGGTTAGGGTTACACAGAGTCGGTTACAATGGTAGGAGATCTTGAATATCCGCATTGCCAAGCTTGCCTTCCACGCCAAGGAAAGTCCCATCCGGACACGGGACGAAGTCTTCAATCTTGTCCGGCTACCCGAACACCCCCTAATCCAGGACTCCCTCAGTAGCCCCTGAACCAGGCTTCAATGACGACGAGTCCGGCGCGCAAATTGTCTTCGGCATTGCAAGGCGGGTTCCTCCTCCAAGTCCTTCATAGAAGATTGTAAACACCAAGAGTAGTGTCCGGCTCTGCAAAATAAGCTTCCACATATTGCCATAGAGAGAATAATATTAACACAAATCAAATCTGCTGACGTATTTCCGCAGTGCGTCATCACACTACAGCCAAGTCCCTTACTCGAATCGTTTTTACTTTTCCACCTCAGCATGTTTTGCGAGGCGGTTTCCTTGGCACGTCTTGTCAAAGCAGAGATTGTGTACCCCCTTTACGGGATTCTCATCAATACGGACGTGGGTAATCCAATCGCGCCACTTATCACGGCGCTTGGGAGGCAAGCGAGTTTTACTAGGCAGGTGGGGACGCACAACCGCATCCGCCCATATAAGGGGATAAGGATCCACCTTCTTACCTACGCCTTCTTCCTCCTTCGCCTATCCATCTCCTGCGCACTCGAGCTCCAGCGCCCAAGCCCGCACTTCCCACCTCAACCTTCTCCAGCAATGTCCGGAGCGGGAGGCAAGTGGATGGTCTCCTCCGTCATGGAGGGCCGTATCAAAAAGCTAAGGAAGGCCGGATACTTGCCCAAAGACATCGCGCACCGACTTCCCTGGGAGGGGCAGCTTCTCCCCACCCCAAGGCCCCATGAGAGGGTAGTATTCCTTCCCCACTTCCTCCGCGGACGGGGTTTTCCACTCCACCCATTTGTCCGGGGCTCATGTTTTACTATGGCCTGGATTTCCACGATCTGGCCCCGAACTTCGTCCTCAACATCTCGGCGTTTATCGTCGTGTGCGAGGCTTTCCTCCGCATCCGCCCCCATTTCGGCCTCAGGCTCAAGACCTTCAACGTCAAGCCCAAGGTGGTGCGCGGCAACCAGGCGGAGTGCGGAGGCGCCATGGCAGGCAAGATGGCCAACGTCCTATGGTTCGAGGGCTCTTTTGTGGAGACCCTAAAGGGGTGGCAATCCGGGTGGTTTTACACCACCGAGCCACGCGATCCGAAATGGGCCGCAGCCCCCGAGTTCCGATCCGGACCCCCCACGCGGCTTATGTCCTAGAAAGAGACGGGCCTGTCGTGGGGTGACGAAAAAGAGGTGACCGGATTGCAAACATGCATCCAGTCCCTGGTGAACAAGCCAATCCGGCTTGTTAATGTAATCCAGGTTATGCTCATCCGCCGGATCCTCCCGTGCCAACAACGGGATTTTAATCTGTGGGAGTTCGACCGGGCGCAGCACCAAACCCTTAGCAGGCTCTTCGATACGACGTGCGAAGATGCCTGGAAGGTGCTATTCAAGGGCGCCGAGGCTCCCGCATCCGCTTCTGAGGACCGCGGATACAGCTCGCAGCGTCACGCTAGCGAGGTAAGCTATCTTCACCTCTTACAGGATGTTAAGCTTTCTTCATAGTTTGACTCTATGCAGGATCTAAACTCCCTTACCTTTGACAGGCTTGGCGGGCGATATCCGGACCGATTAACTGTCCGGCTCCGCTGCCCGAAGACCCAGCCCCAACTCTACTAGTGAAGCTACTAGTTCCGGCGCCTTATGTGGTGCCGGAGAAGAAGGCCAAGAAGAAGAAGACCACGGGGACTCGAAAGAGTGCCCGCAACGTGGTGGTGTCGGACTCGTCATCCGACGAGTCCGAGACGCCCTCTTCCCGTGAAAACGAGGAGGGGGAAGAAGAAAACTCTCCCCCCCCAGCGGAGGGAGGAGAGAAGAGGAAGGCCGCCCCAACGGGAGAGGCCGAGGGGTCTAGGAAAAGGAAGACCCATCCGCCAAACTACTCCCCCGACACCGAAGAGGGCGGAGAGGAGTGGCCATACAGGGCCAAGCGTCCGGCGAAATCGTAAGTTCGGATATCAAAGTAACTCATGATGTTCCTTTGTTGCACAGCTTTCCCTAATGTCGAACGTAATTATGCAGCCCGCCCCGGGCCGAATTCAACGAATCGTCGGGCGGCTCCCTGGACTCATCGGACGTGAACTCAGTTCCGCCCGCTGTCTCCCCCCGCACTGCAGACGACGCCGAAGTGGCGTCGCGACAAGCTCCGGGGTAGGAGGAGGTGGTCCCAGAGGAGCCGCAAGGCAACCTCCCGGACTCCAGGAGTGAAGGGGATAAGGCCCCCCAGGGCTCCAAGTTCGGCTTTGTGCCGGACACCGCGCCGGAATCTTCAACAGTTCCGGACCGTGGTAGGCGAACTCCTTCCAAGAGGAGCAAGCCTTCTGAGCCGGCGGCCTCCATCCAACCGGAGGTGCCGGACAATCTGCTTGAGGTGCTTGACGGCGCCTCCATCGACGAGGAGCACCGTACTATTATGAGTACGGTGATCCAGAAGGTTCAGTCCGCCAAGAGCGGACTGACTGAAGCTTGCGCTAGCCTTCTAACAGGCTTCGAGGTAAGTAAACATATATAAAAATAGTACCGCATAGAAAGTAGCCCCTGATGCTCTGTTTGGCGTTCGGAAAGAAAAGCCGAATAGAGGATCTAGTAAATTTCGCAGGAGTCTAACAATAAAGAGTCAATATGCGTGTGCAGGCTTCGCTGCTATCCACCGCTGCACTGACTGCGGAGGTGGGTGTCCTGAAACAGGACCTCAAGCGGACCGAGCAAGAGCTCGGCCTTGCCAAGCGGCAGCTCGAGGAAAAAGAAGGTAGGAAATACCTTACAGAAAAAGTGCCTATAGAGAGGCGTGATTGCAAAAAATAACAGGATTGCACTGCTTATTATAGGGGCCACGACTGAGGTGGTGACCCTCAAGCAGGCGCTGTCCGAGGCCTAAAAGAAAACGGCCGCGGAGCGCACCGAGCGAGAGAAACTTGGGGCTCAGGTCGGCGAGGTGCAGCAAGAGCTTCAGGCTCTCATGAAAAAACATGAGAGTTTGGAGCTTGAGTCAAAGACCCAAGCGTCCGAGCTCGCGGCGGCCCTTGAGACTACCAAGTCTGCCAAGGCCGAAGCCCAAAAGGCCCTCCAAGAGTTGGAGGAGATGAAGAAGATAGCAGCGGGTAAGGCATTCTTTATGCAAAGTAGAAATATAAAAGTAAACTACTTATTACTTACCCGAATCCGGAGTTCGCCAGGGGCATTCGCAGATCTTCCCCGCAGCGTATCCGACGCCGCTGCATTCTACCGAGCTAAAGAGGGTAGCTCGACGGAGAAGGTGTTCTGGTCTCAGTATGCTGAAACAGCTGGTCGAGCTCCACAAGGCGGCCGAACAGGCCATGAAGGGCTTCATAGTTCGGCTGTGGCCTGGAGAGGCCCTGCCTGGGAGCTACTTCGGGCTGGTGCGGCAGCTGGTGGAGGCCTGTCCAAGGCTCGAGGTCATCAAGCGCTTCATCTACATTGAAGGTTCTCGTCGGGCCCTTGCCCATGCAAAGGTGCACTGGGGTAAGCTGGACGGTGAGAAGCTTGTGAAGGACGGGCCGCCGCCGGGGAAGGAGCATCGCAAGCCCGAGAACTATTACAAGGATGTTCTTGCGGGTGCCCGCCTTGTGGCGGATGAATGTACCAAGGATGTAATTTTTGAATAAACTCGCTCGTTTTTATCCTGTGCGCTGAAAACTTGTTCATAGGCGCTTAAGTAATGCTTGTTGAATTTAAAATATTATTTTCTATGCGGCCGTTTATAAAAAAATTGAGAGATGACCAGTCGTCGGCTTCTGCCCCCATGCCACTAGTGCTGGGGTGTTCGGGATAAACCTGAGCGCTCTTTTTCCCATAGTTGGGTCCTTCGAGGGAGGCGCTCAGCACAACGAACCAGGCAATCGGACTATAATGCTTGAACACTCTCACTTAGCCATAGAACTTTATAATTTTAAATCTCGGCGAAGCCCCTAGTTCGGAAGACCGAGTTCGGGGCGCTATCCACGCCTTGGCCGGACAAATCCGGCTCCTTGCTCGAAGCGGCATAAGTCTTTAGGGACTCGAAAAACCTCTCGAACAGCGACCGGTCTCTCACCTCATCATGACAGTCAGTTTTAGCTTTCTCCACTGAGGTGCTTAACCCAGCTCAACCGAGGCACAATCGCAGTGGTTCTCCTAGTGCTACCTTAGCCGATATAGCGGAACGTAAGGCACCAAAACATAGGAGCCGGGCAAACCCAACTATTGACCCAAATCATGATTCGGAGCCGATGCATATAGTGCTATAAGTTCAGGGTGCCGCACCTGTGAAAGTGTACGGACTTCTCACACCATATTAAAGGGTACTGAAGCCCCTGGCGTACTTGCCGTACCACAGTGTACGGGTGCAACATGTCATTAATGAACATATATAAAAGAGAGTAATGCAGAAAATAGACAAAAGCTATGCATTGTTTATATAAAGGCTGCTGTCAGAGCAGAACGATACAAGTGGTATTATAAGGTAAAGATATTGGACTATTTAACATGTCCTAGCCAGGGGCAGGCCGCGGAATTGTATTCAAAACAGGTATACTGCTCGTAATAGAGACCACCTAGGGGTTCCATAATGCGGCATGGCTTGTCTGCCTCCCTAGATCTTGCATCATTTGTGCGGCAGTCGAATTGCCGAACAGGTCGTCCGAAGTATGGAGTCCTGAAAGTAAGAAAAAATTAAAAAAAGAATCCGGCAGCCCCTAGTATGTTTTAAGCCGTATTTTGGGCATGCCGTTATTGTGCCCCTTCCCCTGTGCCCATAGTATTTCAAGGGCGTAGTTATGTACGCGAGGTACTGGTTTCCCTATGTCGCGACAGCTGGGGTTGGGGCCGCATTGCTACGCTTGCTCGAAGTGTGCCAGGCGGTCCTGCTATGGGTTACTCTGGGCGCGCTTGGCAGTGTCTGACTTTTTAATGGCCGGACTGGAGAATTGCCTAAGAAGGCTACTTTGTACCTCCGCTGCGAGAGCCGCCGTATGCTCCTCCGTACGGAGGGAGCGTTCGGTGTTTTCGTTGACCGTAATTGCTCCTCGAGGGCCTGGCATCTTGAGCTTGAGATATGCGTAGTGCGGCACCGCATTGAACTTTGCGAATGCGGTTCGTCCGAGCAGGGAGTGATAGCCACTGCGAAACGGGACTATATCGAAGATTAACTCTTCACTTCAGAAATTGTCCGGGGATCCGAAGACCACGTCAAGTGTTACTGAGCCTGTACAGTTGGCTTCTACACCTGGTATAACGACTTTAAAGGTCGTTCTTGTGGGCTTAATCCTTGAGGGATCTATGCCCATTTTCCGCACTGTATCCTAATAAAGCAGGTTCAGGCTACTGCCGCCGTCCATGAGGACTCTTGTGAGATGAAATCCGTTGATGATTGGGTCAAGAACCAATGCGGCGAGGCCGCCATGAAGGATGCTAGTGGGATGGTCCCTTCGATCAAAAGTGATCGGGCAGGAGGACCATGGGTTGAACTTTGGGGCGACTGGCTCTATCGTGTATACGTCCCGTAGCGCACGCTTCCGCTCCCGCTTGGGAATGTGGGTTGCATATATCATATTCACCGTCCACACTTGTGGGGGAAAGCCCTTCTGTCCATTGTTGTTCGGCGGCTTGGGCTCCTCGTCATCACTGTGCAGCCCCTTGTCTCTGTTTTCGGCCCTTAACTTGCCTGCCTGCTTGAACACCCAACAATCCCTGTTAGTGTGATTGGCTGGCTTTTCAGGGGTGCCATGTATCTGGCACAAGCGATCGAGTATTCGGTCCAAACTGGACGGGCCCTGAGTATTCTTTTTGAATGGCTTTTTCCGCTGACCGGATTTATAGCCTTTGAATTCGGCATTGACTGCCGTGTCTTCATTACTGTCGCTGTTAACGCGGCGTTTTTGCTTATTCCGACGTGTCCTGCCACTTTTGTCCTTGGTATCTGAATTACCAGGGTTCTTTGATAAGTTTTTACTGTGAGCTAGCCAGCTGTCTTCTCCCGCGCAAAAGCGGGTCATGAGTGTCGTGAGGGCTGCCATGGATTTCAGCTTTTCCTGTCCCAGGTGCCGGGCAAGCCACTCGTCGCGGATGTTATGCTTGAAGGCTGCTAGGGCCTTTCCGTCCGGACAGTCGACTATCTGGTTTTTCTTTGTTAGGAACCGTGTCCAGAATTGTCTGGCCGATTCCCCTAGCTGTTGAATTATGTGGCTTAAGTCGTCAGCATCCAGCGGTCGCACATAAGTGCCCTGGAAGTTGTTGAGGAATGCGGCTTCTAGGTCCTCCCAAGAACCGATTGAGTCTGCTGGCAAGCTGTTAAGCCAATGCCGGGCCGGTCCTTTAAGTTTGAGCGGGAGGTATTTGATGGCGTGTAGATCATCGCCGTGTGTCATGTGGATGTGAAGGAGATAATCCTCGATCCATACCGCTGGGTCTGTTGTGCCATCGTATGATTCGATGTTTACGGGTTTGAAACCCTCTGGGATTTTACGATCCATTACTTCATTCGTGAAGCATAGTGGGTGTGCGGCGCCTCTGTACTGGGCTATATCACGACGCAGCTCGGAAGAGCTATGTCTGTTGTGTTCGGCCTGACCGGATTTGTTGTATCCGGAGTGAAGATCATTGTCACATGCCGTAGCGCGCCTGCACGATCTGTAGACCGATCTTGTTTGTCTTGCCTTATCCTCCAGTATGTCTCGCAGGTCGGGTGCATTTTCCCGTGCCTTAGTTGAGAGGCGTCGGGGCATGGCTTGGGTGGAGGGCCGAGAGGCCTCTCTGTCACGGCCGCGAGGTGGCCGGTTTGCCATGTCATGCGCTGGTGATGTAGGTGCTTCCTCCTCTGATCGGGGTAGCGGCCTGCGCTTCGGGTAACTCTTGGAGGGGCGTTCGAGTTTATACTCTTCGGCCGCAAGGACTTCAGTCCATCTGTCAGCTAGCAAATATTGGGCAGCTCAAAGCTGTTGCTGCTTTTTCTTGAGGCTGCTTGCCGTGGCTAAAAGCCTGCGTTTAAAACGCTCTTGTTCGGCGACGTCTGATGGTATGACGAATTCATCGTCATCGAGGCTTGCCTCGTCTTCGGAGGGAGGCGTATAGTTATCATCCTCGACCTCTCGGTCTGCCGCTCTCTCATGAGGGCTGGCTTCTCCATCTTCCTGTGCCGAATCTTGCTGATGTGGGTGTTCTTCGGCGCTATCCGGGGTAGTATTATCGCCCGTGCCGGAGTCACCGTTTTTGTTTTGGCGGGATTTAGAGCGGCGCCGCTGACGCCAGCGCTTTGGCTGTTTCTTGGGGGCGTCATCCCCCACTGTTCCATCGCCATCTCCATCTTTTGGAGTGTCCACCATATATATGTCATATGACGAGGTGGCCTTCTAGCGCCCTACAGGTGCTGGTTCCTGTTCGTCTCCTACATCATCATCCATGCCGTCGATGTCTTCGGAGCTGAAGTCAAGCATGTCGGTTAGATCGTCGATAGTGGCTACAAAGTGGGTGGTGGGTGGGCTTTGAATTTCCTCATCGTCCATATTCCACCCTCGCTGACCATAGTCCGGCCAGGGCTCTCATGATAAAGAGAGAGACTTAAGAGAATTCAGGATGTCGCCAAAAGGCGAATGCTGAAAGATGTCTGCGACGGTGAACTCCATTATCGACGCCCAATCGGATTCGATTGGCAGGGGCGCGGGGGGTTCAGAGTCCGGGGAGGAGTCCGAATCCTCGGAGTCACGGGTAGTGCAGAGTGCGGGGCTAGCGTTCGGCTCGATCGCCTCTGAGATCGCAGCCCCTGAGGCAGCATCCAACCGCTGATCCTCGATCGGCGCAGTAGGCTCCGAATCAATGGTCGAAACCGATGCGTATGCGGCCTCCAAGGCGCTGTTCGGCGGCAGAGCTATATCATGCCCATCGAGACAGTGTGGCGCGCTTGGCTGTGGCTCAAATCCGTCGAAGATCAAGTCCCCGTGGATGTCAGCCGTGTAGTTTAGGTTTCCAAACCTGGCCTGATGGCCAGGGGCGTAGCTTTCGATCTGCTCCAGGTGGCCGAGCGAATTGGCCCGCAGAGCGAAGCCGCGGAAGACGAAGATCTGTCTGGGGAGCAAAGTCTCACCCTGGACTGCATCGTTGTTGATGATCAAAGGAGCCATCGGGCCTAAAGGCGACGACACAGAGGAACTCTCAATGAAAGCACCAATGTCGGTGTCAAAACCGGCGGATCTCGGGTAGTGGGTCCCGAACTGTGTGTCTAGGCCGGATGGTAACAGGAGGCAGGGAACACGATGTTTTACCCAGGTTCAGGCCCTCTTGATGGAGGTAAAACCCTACGTCCTGCTTGATTAATATTGATGATATGGGTAGTACAAGAGTAGATCTACCACGAGATCAAGGAGGCTAAACCCTAGAAGCTAGCCTATGGTATGATTGTTGTATATGGAGTTGATTGCCTACGGACTACAACCCTCCGGTTTATATAGACACCGGATAGGGTTAGGGTTACACAGAGTCGGTTACAATGGTAGGAGATCTTGAATATCCGCATCGCCAAGCTTGCCTTCCACGCCAAGGAAAGTCCCATCCGGACACGGGACGAAGTCTTCAATCTTGTATCTTCATAGTCCAGGAGTCCGGCTGAAGGTACAGTCCGGCTACCCGAACACCCCCTAATCCAGGACTCCCTCAGTACCCCAAGGGCTCGGCTTTTGATCTTGTTGGATATTTTGACTCTGACTATGCTGGTGATCGTGTGGATCGCAAGTCAACATCTGGTACATGTCATTTCCTCGGACGATCTTTGGTGTGTTGGTCCTCGAAGAAACAGAACTCCGTATCACTATCTACTGCTGAAGCTGAGTACATTGCCGCTGGTTCTTGCTGTGACCAATTTCTATGGATGAAGCAAACTCTCAAGGACTACGGCGTCAACATGAAGAATGTGCCTCTCTTATGTGACAATGAGAGTGCCATCAAGATTGCTCACAACCCAGTTCAGCACTCCAAGACAAAGCACATTCAGATTCCTCATCATTTTCTTCGTGATCATGTGTTGAAGGGGGACATTTCTATTGAGCATGTGAATACTGAAGAACAGCTAGCCGATATCTTCACAAAGCCCTTGGATGAGAAGAGATTTAGCAAGTTGCGGTGTGAGCTAAATATCCAAGAATCTTCGAATGTTCTTTGAAAAGGACACTCATCCTAACACTTATGCAAAATTGATGACTTAGATGTGCAACACATGAAGAAACATTTTACTTCAATCAATGAAGAATAACACTCTTAGTGTGAAGAAACTAATGAAGAATCTGATTCTTAGAACCCTATGATAATTGTACGCGGTGTCTGAAATCATCATTCTTATACGGTGGGTCACGCCACCACCAAAAGTTGAAATTCCTCAAATTATTCATATTCTTCAACTTTGCATAATCTCCACTGGTTCCGTTGTTTTTCTTCATTGGCTATATATATATGAGTTTATGTCCTCTACAACATTCACTTATTGCTATTTCTTCAAGTTGGTTTTCTGCTAAGTGAATGTGATCGGACCCTTCCCCTCTATGCTATACTCAACCCAATCTGTTCACAAATTCTTCATGTGCGTTCTATTTGAAACTCGTTCAAAATCTTCACTGTGTCCTTGTCAACTGAAGAAATTGAGAACGGAACTTTAAAACTAATCTTATCCAAATTTTTGGTTTTGCCGCTCAAATCGTTCCGCATCCCACGATAAATTTTTAATTCACCCACGATCTTACACGATCTCCACTACACAGTACGTGGGTGACACATGTCGTGTGAAGGAGAAGGATCAGGGGCACGTTCCTCCCAAATCTTCGAGCGAACAGTTTTTCACTGCTACTATAAATACCCCCTCATCCCTTCCTCACTTCCTTTACTCCGCTCGATCTCTCTCTCCCACTCGAGCTTCCCAAACCCTAGCGCTGCCGCTACTCCATCGTCGCCGGTGAGGAAGAGCTTCACTGCCTCGACCCCGTCGTCATCGTACTCACGCCGACCGCGGAAATATTCACCTCCGCCGCCACCGTAGACGTCTTCCTCCGCCAAGTTAGGGCGTGGAAGATCTACATCGACAAACTCCACTGTTTCACCTCACTATTCGTCATGTTCTTCATTCAAGGTAATTAAAAGTTACTTTTACTGCCCTCCTTGATTCGAAGTTTCTCTACAAAATCTTCAAAGGTGTTTTATTATTCAAATCTTCACACACTAAACACCTCACATGTCATCTGTTCTTGATTCGTTTCTCTAAGCATCATTTTTCTTCAAGATTCCTCAATTGTGTGGATCTTCGATCTATACAACTATGGAACCTAAGACAAAGAACGCTTAGTGAAAATCTTCAAGACTCATCTGGTCAAATTCCTCAAACTTGTTCTTTTTTAAAAACTTTCTGAAAACGCATATGACCTCTCCAAATTCCTCGCAACTATACTCTGTTCACAGGTACACATGTCAGCTGCTGAATCACTAGGTTCTCATCAACTTAACTCATTTGCAGCGTTCCTCGAAGAAAAGTTGCATACTTCTTCAGAGAATTCGATTGTTCAAATTCCTCAATTGAAGAAAATGGCTGATGGTAAAAGGCCACAGAAGGGAGGAAAGAGGCCTGAGGTAAATACAATGTTTGAGATCCCTGATGACATATATGATGGGTACTGCACACCTACTGAGGAAACCAAGAATGAGCACAAAGTGCGCAAATAGAGGATAGAGAGGAGATGGGCAAGAGAATGGAGGGAGTACAGATATGTCACTCCTAAGTACATGAAGAAATTCGCACTCAATCCTCCATGCCCAAGAGCTCCATTGGCACCTGGCCAAGTAGCAGATCCCACCAGCCTCAAGCGCAGTGAGGACTATCCTAATGAATGGGCCAAGCGCCAAGGCAAGTTGGCCAAGCAAGCCAGAGAAGCAGTGACGAAATTCAATGAAGACTCTGTTGTGGCTGCTGCTGCCTCTACTGAGGCCTTTGTCAAGCCGAGGAAATCCATGCCTAAGAAGCCTGCTCGTAAGACAAGTGCTTCACCAACAGTGCCCTCACGCCAAGTTCCTCAGCTGCACCCTCACGGCCAGACTCTTCAAGGTCCTCATGACCAATCCCTCAAGCTGCTCCTTCAAAAATCCTTAGCACCTCCTCCAAAGTCCTCAGCTGTTCCGACAAAGTCCTCAGCACCTGCGCATCTGGCCTCGTGCCAAACGACTACAGGCATCTCCATTGCCTCTGGTGTCTCAGCAAGCTCCTCAGCTACACCAAATTCTTCATCTGGCCCCACTCTGATGAAGACCAAGGCAACTGCTGGACAAGGTCCTCGGCCAAGTCCTCAAAAGAAGCAAGTCGCTTTCCAAGTGCCACCTGAAGAAGATGAAGCTGATGATGATGAACTTGCAGAAATCATCAGAGACAGACAAGTTAGGGCCGCTAGAGCCAAAGGCACACCTGTGCCACTGCTTTTGGATCCCAAGATGATCCTCGACTACATTGATCTCTGGCACAAGGACCCAAATACTCCCATGCCTGACTTCAAGCTGACGCCTGGTCAAAATCACATGCTGATTCATTTCATCCAAGAGGAGAAATGGAAATATGATCAGGCCAGGCAGATCAAGAAGGCCCAGTACAGAAAGGAGAAATATCTGAAGAACAACATTGTCACTATGACAACTGATGAACTTGTAAAAATCCAATCTAAAAACAAAACCCTCAGCAATGACTTCCAAGCCTACTATGCTGGTTGGCAAGGAGCCAAAGTTAGATTTTTGTAAAGATAACTGAACAGTTCACTTCAAATGTTGCTGCCCCAACGCAACAGGAAATTCCTCAGGCTGAAGCATCTGCTTAGCCGACTGAAGAACATGCCAGCACCGCTGATGACAATCAGGCTGCTGAAGAAAATGTGAGTTCCAGGGCTGATGACTGCATTCTAGCCACTGAAGAAATTGCCAGGGCACCCACTAGTGGTGTGCCTAAAGAAAATGAAGAACTCAGGGCAACTGCATCAGTTGTGCCTGAAGAAAATCAACCAGATTCCTCAACTGCTCCTGCACCAACTTCAACTCAAATCCTTCCATCTGCATCAGATGTGAAGAAGACCAAGGCTGTAGAGCGTGCTGCAGTGAAGAAAAGGAAAGCATCAGCTGCTTCAGATTCTTCAGCTCTGAAGAAAATGAAGCCTATGACAAGCTCATTTGCACATCCGATTGATGTTGTTCCCATCTCAATCAGGCTATCAAAGGACCTTGTTCCTTTTGATGAAGAATATGTGATCCCCAGCAGATCTGATGAAGAAACTCCTTCCGCTGCTTCGTCTGAATCATTGGATGAAGAAATTGAAGTGGATGCGATCCCTTCAACACCTATCATCTCCTCTCCTATGCCTCAGTTCACAGCTGAAGAGGCTGGCGTTGAAGAAACAGAAGATGAAGATGTGGACATTGGCTGGTCCACGCCCGTAATCAGTGATAAATTCTGGGAAAGTCAGCATCCAAACTCTCCAATGTTCACCCCTCTACAGCAAATTCCTCAGTCCCGCACACAAACTGTTCACATGGGCTCTAAAGAAACTCATCCCACTGCATCTGTCCATGAGGAAATTCCAGCCACTAGCGCTGAAGAAACTGCTGCTGCTGAACAACCAACTACGCAGACTGCCACTGAGGAAGAACCAGAAATTCCTCATCCTGAAGAACCTGCGATTGAGATTCCTGATGTTGTGATGCAACTCACTGACACTCCTCTGCCAAAGCCAAAGGATCCATTCTCATGCAAGCAAAAGTTCAAGGCTGATGATTTCTTCGGCGAGCACATATTCTTCTAAGATTATAACCCATATGACTCTGCTCGCATTAGGAAGAGGCGTTTCTGGACTGCTAGTCAAGAAAATTTCTATTCTTCAGTGCTGTTCAACAAGGAGAAGATTTTCTACCATGAGCATATTCCTCACGTGGATATGTAATATCTGCCATGCTTCGCACCAGTCCTTAGTGTTCTTCACGATGCTGGACTGCTTAATTTTTGCTCTAACATCTGCGATTGGAATGAAGAATTATTCTTTAATTCTATGCAACGCTGCACATCACCGGAAATGCTGAAGATGTGAATTCATGGGTGCTGGACTGGATGTCTGAAAACACTCACTACGTTGCACCAGCCTCTGAATTGCTTTGTGCTCTACCACTCAGTCCTCCCCTTGAAGAAGCTCGCTGCATCTACAGTGAACCTGAGCTCACACATCATTACATGCAAGTGCTGATGAAGCCTTTGAAACCAGGTCAGGCACCATGAACAACATTCCTCGTGAAGGAATTGCTATACGTGCCCAGAACTATCTATCGAATTCTTACGAGGACAATCAGTCCTATCAAAGGCCACGACTCATCTGATGAGGAAATTGTTGGCATCATGAAGAATCTGGTATTCAACATCGTTCATGGCATTCCTGTCAACTATCACGATTTCTTCATGAGGACTATGGCAAATGTTGCACTGTCTCTGTTTCAGATGAAGCCTTATGCACCATGGATCATGAGATTCCTCAGGACAAGGTCTTCACTCAACTACAAAGCTGATTTCCAGAATCATCTCAGCTACTTGCCCCCAATTGAAGTCCTCAAGCAGACATATTCCTCAGTTGATGGAAAGGGAAAGGCACCAGCTGTAATTGATGAAGGCATTCGTCCATTGGATGGTCAGTTTCGCAAAGCTGCATCTTATTCCACCAATGATGACTCTGCCACACATGACTCTGCCAATGCTCCCAAGTCCACTCCTCAAGCTACTGCTCCGCGCGTGATGACATACCGTGAACTTCTGCTTAGTCTTCACCGGCAGGTGGGTCGAAATCACAAATGGGTTAAGCGTCAGTTTGGTTCACTTCTTCACAACATGACTGCCACACACAATGCAGTGAAGAAAAACCACTACTACCTCCATCAAGTCTTTGGTCGCACCTGGGCAATCCTGTCACATCTGTATGGTGAAGAAGATCTGAAGAACATGGGTCTTAATGAAGATTTTGACTGGTCTGCACCTCCACCGAAGAAATTCAAGAAGTTCAAGGTTCCTTCTCTGGTGGCCAGCTCATATTCTTCATCGCGCAACACTGATGAACATGAAGATTTAGACGACACTACGCCAGGCCCTACATCAACCAACGACCCCAACAACGCTGGCGCTCCTTCATCAACTTGATTATCTTCAGGGGCGTTAGTCCTCAGTTTCGATCCTTTTGGTCATTTAATGACAAAGGGGGTGAAATTTGAGTTAGTCTTCAAGTGGGTCTATTTTATCGCCCATATACAATGTTTTTTTCTAAGTTACAACTCTCGTTCTTCTGAAACTTTATTGGATCGAGTTGTAATCTTAAACCCGATGGTGCTCTGATACTTTTGATGCACTATGCTCTGATACTCTTTTTTGCATGCTTATTCCTCGTTAATATTATTGCACGCATGCTGAATTTCATCAGGCACCATATTTCATCATGCATTTCAAATTCTTCATATTATATGTTAAATGCGTGTATGAATTACAAGATATAGGGGGAGATCTCCATGATTCAACTCTTCAAGTGTGCATTGCTTCAAAAGCAAATTACTCACTATGCACATCTTCAGGGGGAGTTCTTCTATATCTTGCAATCAAATTCCTCAATATCAGTATTTACACTTCATATGTTTATCCCCGTTGAAAACTTAACCTATATTGTCATCAATCACCAAAATGGGGGAGATTGTAACTGCATCTAGTGCCCCTTAGTGATTTTGGTGTATTGAAGACTTATAGGTTAAGGGACTAATGCGTGTGTGAGTGTACACGGGTCTATAAGTCTATGAGGAGTTTGATATTTACAGGAAAAGTCGACCCCTAAAAATGAATATCTTCGACTGAAGATTTTGGTACTTCTGAAGACTTTCATGAAGACTTTGAAAGTGAAGAAATTGGTGTGTCCGTGAAGACTTGATATTCATGCGAGGAATATGAAGCTTGAAGACTTTCGTTTTCATAGTTTTGTTTTTCTCTTTCTCGAGTCATAGGAAACACCGTACTGTTAAAGGGGGTCGAGGAAATACTAAGGAAAAATTTCCATGTGATGCTCAACTCAAAATCCTACACCTACCAATCCCTTCGAGTGAAGCCATTGGAAATCTCATACAATTCAGTCAATTTCTTCAGTGACAGAGACGAAGTTCTTCTGGTCTCTGAGGAATTTGTACTGACTGAGGAGTTAGGAATTCACCAGTGCGGATTGCCTACACAGTGAGGAACATGATAGCCCTGAGGATTTTGCTACTCAAAATTCCGACCGTTGTTGTGCTATGCGCCAACTGTTCCAAAATATCTATCCACCTAACGGTCATATCATTGAAGGGCATTTATGTCTTATCATGTCGGGCTGCTCCCTAGGCTAGAAATAGCCGCCCCCTACAACCACTAGCTGGTTGGCTGCTCCGAGAGAAACCGACACTTTTCATCTGAGAGCAACCCATCCTCCGAGGACTTTGAGCGAAAATCATCAAGTGAGGAAAAACCAAAACCCAAAACCCAAACACCTACAAACCCCAAGTGATTGAGCATCACTGAAGAGATTGATCCTGAGTGGATCCGACGCTTGTTACCTTTGAAGACGGTGCTTCTTCCAGACGGTTAGGCGTCATGGTCTAGAGCATCCAAGAGGAATTGTGGATCGCCGGGTGACCAAGTTTGTGAAGGTTTGGAAGTCGCCTGAAGACTTACCACGAGTGATTGGACGAGGTCTGTGTGACCTTAGTTCAAGGAGAATACGGTGAGGATTGGGTGTCTTGGACTAAGTGTCCTTGACTGGGTGTCCGGGACTGTGTGTCCTCGAGTTTAAATACTCAGCCGCTCCAACCAGACGTACAACTGAGACAGCAGTTGGAACTGGTCTACCAAATCATTGTCTTCACCGAGCTTACTGGTTCTATTTCCTCAACTCTTCCATTTCCTCATAACTGTGTTGTATGTTTGTTCATATCTGTGTTTGAAG
This sequence comes from Triticum dicoccoides, assembly GCF_002162155.2. Lineage (NCBI taxonomy): Eukaryota > Viridiplantae > Streptophyta > Magnoliopsida > Poales > Poaceae > Triticum > Triticum dicoccoides. The sequence goes on along the minus strand of NC_041392.1, from coordinate 378,601,141 downwards.
ACTTTGACTGAAGACTTTCTCAATTTCTTCAGATTCAATTTCTTCAGTCTGTTTCATCCTGTGTTATCCTGTGATTACGCTTCCTGTACTCTGTGCCTGTCTTCATTTCATCATGATGACTATGCTTGTATTCTGTTATGTTTACCTTTGAGTACTTATTCCGCTGCAAGTAGTTCTTCGCTAAGGAATTTCCTCACCGGAAAATTCCTCAGTGAAGAATTTCATAAAAATCGCCTATTCACCCCCCTCTAGTCGATATAACGCACTTTCACCTGTACATTCCCTGCAGCAAGATCCTGTCCCTCAGCAGCAACAATCTCCATGCCCTCATCTGCGGCAGCCCTTCCTATATCAGCCACCACCTCCAGCAGCTCTGGTTCCTCGGCTTGGGGGGCTGCGCATGAAAAGGCCGGTGAAAGATGGGGAAACAGAAATCTCAAGCGAATGGATAAACCAGGAGAGACGATAGGGCAAAGAAGAAAAGAAAAAATGGGCAAAGTACCTGGGGAAGTCTGCCGGGCAGGAGCCTCTATTTCCCCGGCAACGACTGTTGCCAGGCCACGAGCTTCGCCCCCTGCCGTGGTAGTCTCAGCAGCCTTCTACGCAGCCTCATCTGTGAAAGGTTCCACGACAGGTTCTTCCGCTTGAGCAGCGGGGGAAGCATGCCCCTCGAGGAGGAGCTCGCCCTGCATCGCCTCACCTCCTCTTCCACTGGGGGGAACTGGGAGACCGTCCCCATCACCTTCGGTAGATGGGACCAAGTCTCCGCTCCCGGACCGAGGGCTGGACTGGGGGCTCGGCATGGGGTCCTCTGCATCCTCCTCTGCCAAGGCCGAGCTCTCCACGCCCTTTAACGACCCGAGACGCCGGAGCCTCTTCTGGGAATGGTGGATGAGGGTCTCCGTGTCCTCCTCCACCTCTCTGCTGGCGACAACAAGAACAAGAGGTTAGTAAGCAAAAATTCTAGTCTGCCTAAAAGATATCTACCACTAAAGGGAATCTCCCTTACTCTTCCACGATGAGCATGGAGTTCAAGTTGAACTCCACGGGAGGTGGAGACTCCCGTCCTCTCTTCAGAGATGGAAGGGCCAAACTCCCTTGCAGCTTCGATGCTTGCCACGGTGCTAGGGGCTCCGAGGAAGACGAGCTCTGTGAGGAGCTTGAGCCGGAGCAAGGGCTGGACTCCACCTCCACATCCACCAGCCGCTTGGCGGATGAGGCCTTGGCCTGAGCAAGACGAGGGGACTGGCAGCATGCCGCCTCTGCCTTGGTGGCCTTGGTAGTGATCTTCTTTGCGCTCTTGCCAGCCGACGCTGGGTTGGAAGTCGCCGCCCCACGAGCAGTGGCGCACCTGCGGGTGCGCTGGTCTAGGTCCGACTCGGGGGCTTGTGGCCCAGCCATGAGCCACTCTTCATTAGGATCCGCCAACACACCGACCTCCTCCCCATCTTAAAGCTCTGTTGTTGCCGTGGCTAGGGCCTCTACTCCGACAAAGTTACCCCCGACAAGCTCTTCCCCGGCAGCCCCTTCCGTGGTTTGCGCCTCGCTGCCGCCATGGGAAGAACTCCCGCCCTTAGCTTTCCCTTTGCCCTTCCTGGCCTTCGCGGCCTTCTCCATCTCCACGAAGCGGGCGGCCTTGTCCTCCTCGACCCTCTTCAGGATATATGCCACCTCCACAGTGGAGGTGCGCTTATACATCCCACCTTCAGTCCTGGTGGCCCTCTCCACTAGGGGGTTCAACCACTAGAGCTCTTCGTACAGGGTGGGTAGCTGCCAGGTGCCCGCTACCCCCTCGGCATTGCAGCCCGGCATCAATTTCAGTATCTACTCTCGGGCAGAATTGATGTTCAGAGGGATGATGGTTGCCAGGAGCTTGAACAACTTGAAGCGATCGAACAGTTGGTTGCACAACCAGCCATGACCATAAACTGATAAGTTATTGGCCAACCCTGGGAGTAGCCGCATCCTGTCCGCAACATTGCCAAGCAGCCGCGCGGGTGTGTCCCTTTCCTGCAGCGGCGAGATGTGGCGGAGAAGAAAGTCTTCCCCCACATGCTCAATGGTTAACCCGACAGTCATCAAATGGGTGAATCGTGCCGCTTCGTTTTTTCCTGCTCTTAGGGGGAAAAGCGGAACAGGGGGGCGACACTTCAGAAAGTTACAGTTTTACCTTAACTGCAATAGTCCCATGACCCCATGGCGTGCAGTAATTGTGCAAAGTGGATGTTGGATTGGCTAGTCGCCCTGGCAAACCGGTGTGCACAACCCTCTTCTGCCATGTGTCCGCGCACTGTTTGGGGCCTAACCCAACATGCCATGCAACACGTATGGCCCAGGCCCGGGGGCTTATGTCGGGGCAAACATACAAGGGTATATGTTTTACCCTGACTTGTGCACGGACAAGCCAAGACCAAGCCAAGATGTGCAAGAACCCCAGAGATTTTAAGGACCAACATGCAGATCGGAAGGGCCAAGATCAAACCAGAGAAGCAGGATATCGTCAAGAGAAAAGCCTCCCTTGACGGGAAGGCGAGCCCAGCAAGGGGCGAGGCCACCCCTAGAAATAGACAACCAAAGCTCCCCGGCAGGGCCTGCCGGGGCTCACGGAGGCAAAACCACCTCACCAACCACTCTACGACGACCCACGTCATCAATCAGTGCGGTGTCAAGCCGCAAAGTGATTAAGTGGCAGCCGTTTTCTACAGGAGAAACCCATAGACGACACCCATCATGTGACGTGTCAAGTGAGCAGGTGCGGAGCTGGCAAGATAGCCCGGCAAGCCTTGCCGGGCAACCAACGATGTGACATTGAGCGCTGCATTTAATGTGCCCTGTCTGCCCGCGGAGTTAGGTATGATAGCATTGTTTGCTATCTTATAAGTGCAGAATGACTACTTTGCCACTGTGGTAACCCCTTGATCTATAAAAGGAGGCCCATGGCAACCGTAGAGGAGGTTACAAGGTTGGATAACTAACACCCCCATACGCGCGTAGTCGCTGCTGCCTTGAAGCAACCCCTGTCGGGCAAGTGTATTATGCTCCGCCGCCACCTTTCCACCATCAATCCACCAAAGCAGGAGTAGGGTTCTATGCCTCGCGGCGGCCCGAGCCTGGGTAAAATTGCATGCGTGATCTTTGCCGTGCTGCCCCACGCTCGTCTGCTCTTTGTGTAATGCGTCACCCCCTGCCAAACCAGCAAGGGGCCTCTTGGTCCCATAGGTGGTCGTGGTTTCCCGCGACAGCAATGACGCCAAAAATTCTTCCTGCTACTTCTTGAGCTTGCGTTGGTTTTTCCCTTGAAGAGGAAAGGGTGATGCATCAAAGTAGAGTAAGTATTTCATGTAGTTTTGAGAACCAAGGTATCAATCCAGTAGGAGACAGCGTGCAAGTCACCGAATACCTGCACAGACAAACACCAACTTGCACCCAATGCGATAAGGGGTTGTCAATCCCTTCACGGTTATTTGCAAAGTGAGATATGATAGAGATGGATAAACAGTAAAGTAATATTTTTGGTATTTTTCGTTGATGGAACGAAAAGTAAAATATTGCAAAGAAAGTAAGTAGGAAACAAAAATTGTAGAACGGAAACTTATATGATGGAAAATAGACCCGGGGGCCATAGGTTTCACCAGAGGCTTCTCTCAAGATAGAAAATATTACGATGGGTGAACAAATTACTGCCGAGCAATTGATAGAAAAGCACATAGTTATGACGATATCTAAGGCAATGATCATGAATATAGGCATCACGTCTGTATCAAGTAGACCAACTCCTGCCTGCATCTACTACTATTACTCCACACATCGACCGACTGCTGCCTGCATCTAGAGTATTAAGTTCATAGAACAGAGTAACGCATTAAGTAAGATGACATGATGTAGCGGGATAAACTCAAGCAATATGATGAAAACCCCATCTTGTTATCCTCGATGGCAACAATACAATACATGTCGGTTCCCCTTCTATCACTGTGATTGAGCACCGCAAGATTGAACCCCAAGCTAAGCAATTCTCCCATTGCAAGAAAAACCAATCTAGTTGGCCAAACCAAATTGATAGTTCGAAGAGACTTGCAAAGATATCAAATCATGCATATAAGAATTCAGAGGAGATTCAAATAATATTGATAGATAAGCTGATCATAAATCCACAATTCATCAAATCTTAGCAAACACACCGCAAAAGAGTATTACATCGGATATATCTCCAAGAACATTGAGGAGAACATGGTATTGAGAATCAAAGAGGGAGAATAAGCCATCTAGCTACTAGCTATGGACCCGTAGGCCTGAGGTAAACTACTCACGCTTCATCGGAGAGGCAATGGTATTGATGTAGAAGCCCTCCATTATCAAATCCCCCTCCGGTAGGAGGCCGGAAAAGGCCCCTAGCTTGAATCTCACAGGTATAGAAGGTTGCGGTGGTGGAAAAGTGTTTTCGTGGCTCTCCTGGTCGGTTTTGGAATATTTAAGAATATATAGGCGGAAGAAATAGGTCGGTGGAGTCACGAGGGGCCCACAAGGACGGGGGCGCGCCCTCCGTCCTTGTGGCTACCTCGTGGCTTCCCTGACTTGCACTCCAAGTCCTTTAGGTGTCTTCTAGTCCAAGAAAAATCATCGCAAAAGTTTCATTCCGTTTGGTATTCCTTTTCTGTGAAACTCTAAAAGAAGGAAAAAACAAAAACTAGCACTAGGCTCTAGGTTAATAGGTTAGTCCCAAAAATAATATAAAATAGCATAATAATGCATATAAAACATCCAAAACAGATAATATAATAGCATGGAACAATCAAAAATTATAGATACGTTGGAGATGCATCATCCACCATCTACTGCCTCGCTCCAACCTCCACGGGCTATTGTTCATCCACCGTCGACCTCCTCCAGCCTCCATGGGCCACTATTCATCCATGGCACCGACTGCTGTTCATAGAGCCTCCCACGGGGTCCTATTCATCCACCCCAAACCGGCTGGGGTGCGGCCTCCTCCTCGGGGTCCTGTTCATCCAGCGACAACGGCCTACTACCACGGGGTCCTGTTCATTCAACCCCCACCAGGAACTGTTCATCCACATCCAACCAACCGGCTCGACTCACCACATCTCGACTCGTTCTACGTAACGTGTGCATGGTAGCAACAGTCACTGTTCATCGAGAGGCAACCCAACACCGGCTGGCTACGTCTCACATAGGGGCTCGATCGGCTTCAGTAAGCAGGAGCAGTGATCGATCGCTTGGGTTCCGTTTGCAGTAGCAGTGAAGGGATTGCTCAGGTTCAGTCAGCAGTGAATGAATCGCTCGGATTCAGTTAACAACCAAGGGATCGATCGCTCGGGTTCAGTAACGTGCGATCGCTCCGGGTTCAGTTAGCCAACGCCTCGCACACACACACACACACACACGTACACGAGAGAAACACGCAAACCACAGTGCATCGCTCGGCCCCGACCACCCACCATAACCGGGAACTCCATGATATTTTCCTCGCCCTCGCTTCTACCATGATTTTTTCCGTCATGGATGGCCCAAAGAATGTCATGCAACAGCATCTCCGGCCCGCCCAGGACGAAAAGCCCATTTTCTGTCATGATTTTTTGTCATAGAAGTAGGACCCCACAACATCTATGATGATACCATGTTTTTTCACAATTATCTTCAAGTGTCATAAGCATGATAGAAAAAAATTCGTTCAACCCAAAATGTCACAGATGTGTCTTTCTTTGTAGTGCTATGGCGGAACCTGGATGTCCATATTGGTTCCTACATATTCTACAAAGATCTTTATCGGCCCAACCTCGATGTCAAGGATTCAGCTAATCCTGTATGTAGTTCCCTTTGCCTATAGGTATGTTACTTGCGAGAGATTCGATCATCACTATCACCATACCTAGTTCAATCTTGTTATCGGCAAGTATCTTTACTCATTCTGTAATACAAGATCCCTTGGCTAACCCATGAGTCACATTGCATGCAAGCTCATTGTGATGATGTATTACCGAGAGGGCCTAGAGAGACCTCTCTGTCATACAAAGTGACAAATCCCAGTCTTGATCCATGCCAACTCAACAAACACCCTTGGAGATATCTGTAGAGCACCTTTATAGTCACCTATTTATGTTGGGACGTTTGGTACACACAAGGTATTCCTCCGGTGTTAGTGAGTTGCATGATCTCATGGTCATAGGAACATATACTTGACATGCAGAAAACGATAGCAATAAACTTGATACAATCATATGCTATGTTCATATTTTGGGTCTTATCCATCACATAATTATCCTAATGATGTGAAATAATGATGTGATCCCATTATCAAATGACAACTCATGTCTATGGCTAGGAAACCATAGCCATCTTTGATCAACGATCTAGTCCGGTAGAGGCTCACTAGGGACATGTTGTTGTCTATGTATGCACACATGCAATTGAGTTTCTGGTCAATAAAATTATAGAATGGATAATAAAAGATTATCATGAACAAGGAAATATAATAATAACCACTTTATTATTGCCTCTAGGGCATATTTCCAACAGTCTGTGACTTGCACTAGAGTCAATAATCTAGTATTACATGGTAATGAATCTAACACCCATAGAGTTCTGGTGTTGATCATGTGTTTGCCCGTGGAAGAGGTTTAGTCAATGGATCTGCAACATTCAGATCCGTATGCACTTTACAAATGTTTATGTCCTCCTCCTTGATTGCATGGTCGATGGAGTTGAAGTGTCGCTTTATGTGTCTGGTCCTCTTATGAAACCTTCGTCCCTTGGCTAGAGCAATGGAACCAATGTTATCACAGAACATAGTCATTGGGTTCAGTACACTGGGCACAACTCCAAGATCTGTCATGAACTGCTTCGTCCAGACACCTTCCTTCGCTGCCTCTGAGGCAACTATGTACTCTGATTCGCATGTAGAATCAGCTACAACGCGTTGCTTGGAACTCCAGCTTACCGCTCCCCATTTAGAATATATACGTATCTGGTTTGAGACTTAGAGTCATCCGGATCAATGTCAAAGCTTGCATTGACGTAACCCTTTACGACGAGGTCTTGATCACCTCCATAAACAAGAAACGTTTTCTTAGTCCTTTTCAGGTACTTGAGGATATTCTTGCCGCTGTCCAGTGATCCATTCCTGGATTAATTTGAAACCTTCCAGCCATACTTATGGCAAGGCTGACATCCGGTCTTGTGCACAACATCGCATACATGATAGAGCCTATGGCAGAAGCATATGGGATGTCACTCATCTTTTCTCTATCCTCTGTAGTCATTGGGCATCGAGTCTGACTCAACTTCACACCTTGCAAAACAGGCAAGAATCCCTTCTTGGACTGATCAATTTTGCACTTCTTCAAAATCTTATCAAGATATGTGCTTTGTGAAAGTCCTATTAAGCGTCTCGATCTATCTCTATAGATCTTGATGCCTAATATGAAAGAAACTTCTCCTAGGTCCTTCATTCAAAAACTCATATTCAAATATCCCTTCACATTTTCCAAAAGTTATATATTGTTTCCAATCAGCAATATGTCATCCACATATAATATTAGAAACACTATAGAGCTCCCACTCACTTTCTTGTAAATACAAGATTCTCCAAAAACTTGTATAAACCCAAACGCTTTGATCACCTCATCAAAGCAAAGATTCCAACTCCGAGATGCTTGTACCAGTCCATAAATGGATTGCTGGAGTTTGCATACTTTGTCAGCATTCCTTGGATCAACAAAACCTTCTAGTTGCATCATATACAACTCTTCCTTACGGAAACCATTAAGGAACGTTGTTTTGACATCCATGTGCCAGATTTCATAATAGAAAAACGCAGCTATTGCTAACATGATTCTGACGGACGTAAGCATCACTACAGGTGAGAAAGTATCATCGTAGTCAATTCCTTGAACTTGTGAAAACCCCTTTTCCACAAGACAAGCTTTATAGACGGTGACATTACCATCCGCGTCCGCCTTCTTCTTGAAGATCCATTTATTCTGAATGGCCTTTCGCCCTTCAGGTAATGCTTCCAAAGTCCATACTTTTTTTCATACATGGATCCCATCTCGGATTTCATGGCCTCTAAGCATTTGGCGGAATTCGGGCTCACCATCACTTCTCCATAGCTCGTAGGTTCACCATTGTCCAACAACATGACCTTTAAGACAGGGTTACCGTACCACTCACGAGCTGTATGTACCCTTGTCGACCTACGAGGTTCAACAATAACTTGATCCGAACCTTCATGATCATCATCATTAGCTTCCTCTTCAACTTACATAGGTGCCACAGAAACATCTTTTTGTGTTGCGCTACTCTTTGGTTGAAGTAATGGTTCAACAACCTCATCAAGTTCTATCTTCCTCCCACTCAATTCTTTCGAGAGAAACTCTTTCTCGAGGAAGGACCCATTCTTAGAGACAAACACTTTGGTTTTAGATCTAAGATAGAAGGTATACCCAACCGTCTCTTTTGGGTATCCTATGAAGACGCATTTGTCCGCTTTGGGTTCGAGCTTTTCTGGCTGAAACCTTTTGACATAAGCATCGCAGCCCCAAACCTTAAGAAACGACAACTTAGGTTTCTAGCCAAACCACAGTACATACGGTGTCGTCTCCATGGACTTAGATGGAGCCCTATTTAAAGTGAATGCAGCGGTCTGTAACGCATAACCCCAAAATGATAGTGGCAGATCAGCAAGAGATATCATAGAACGCACCGTATCCAATAGGGTAGGATTACGACATTCGGACACACCATTAGGCTATGGTGTTCCAGGTGGAGTCAACTATGAAACAATTCCACATTGTTTTAAGTGATTGCCAAACTCATAACTCAGATACTTGATACGTCTCCATCGTATCTATTTGATTGTCATGCCAATGTTTTACAACTTTCATATACTTTTGGCAACATTTTATATCATTTTTTGGGACAAACATATTGTTCCAGTGCCCAGTGCCAGTTCCTGTTTGTTGCATGTTTTTTGTTTCGCAGAATATCCATACCAAATAAAGTCCAAACGCGATAAAAACTTAAGGAGATTTTTTTGGAATATATGTGATTTTTGGGAATTGGAATCAATGCGAGACGATGCGCGAGGAGCCCACAAGCCCTGGAGGCGCACCCCCCTCCCCAGGGCACGGCTAGGAGGCTTGTGGCCACCCCATAAGGCGGTTGGTGACTTTCTTTCACCGCAAGAAAGCTAATATCTGAATAAAAATTGTGTTAAAATTTCATCCCAATCGGAGTTATGGACCTCTGGGAATTTAAGAAATGGTGAAAGCTGATGTCTACTACGCAGCCTTTCTTTTTGTAGACATGATGTCACTTGAAGCTACGTCGTTATTTCCCCAAAGAGGAAGGGATGATGCAGCACAATGGCGGTAGGTATTTCCCTTAGATATGAAACCAAGGTTATCGAACCAGTAGGAGAACCAAGCAACACAACGTAAACAACCCCTGCACACAGATAACAAATCCTCGCAACCCGACGTGTTAAAGGGGTTGTCAATCCCTTTCGGGGTACGGCACCTCAAGTGGCAAACACACATGAGATAATTTGCAGTAAATTGGTAGATCGAACGCTAAATAAAATAACTAAAGAAAAATTGTAGAAAGGTATTTTTGGTTTAATAGATCTGAAAATAAATGCAAGAGAAAAGTAGATGCTAAGGCAAATATATGAGAAAGAAGACCCGGGGGCCCTAGGTTTCACTAGTGGCTTCTCTCGAGAAAAATAGCAAACGGTGGCTAAACAAACTACTATTGGGCAATTGATATAACTTCAAATAATTATGATGATATCCAGGCAATGATCATTATATGGGCATCACATCCAAGATTAGTAGACCGACTCCTGCCTGCATCTACTACTTTTACTCCACACATCGACCGCTCTCCAGCATGCATCTAGTGTATTAAGTTCATGGAGAAATAGAGTAATCCAATGAGAACGATGACATGATGTAGACAAGATCTATCTATGTAGAGATGGACCCCATCGTTTTATCCTTAGTAGCAATGATACATATGTGTCATTTCCCTTTCTGTCACTGGGATCCAGCACCATAAGATCGAACCCACTACAAACCACCTCCTCCCATTGCAAGATAAATAGATCAAGTTGGCCAAACAAAACCAAAATATCAGAGAAGAAATATGAGGCTATATGCAATCATGCATATAAGAGATCAAAGAAACCCAAGTAACTTTCATGGATATAAAAAGATATAACTGATCATAAACTCAAAGTTCATCATATCCCAACAAACACACCGCGAAAAGAGTTACATCATATGGATCGCCAAGAGACCATTGTATTGAGAATCAAGAGAGAGAGGTGAAGCCATATAGCTACTAACTACGGACCCAAAGGTCTACAAAGAACTACTCATGCATCATCGGAGAGGCACCAATGGAGATGGTAAACCCCATCCGAGATGGTGTCTAGATTGGATCTGGTGGTTCTGGACTCTGCGGCGGCTGGATGAATATTTTGTCGATTCCCCTAGAGTTTCTGGAATATTGCGGTATTTATAGAGCAAAGAGGCAGTCTGGGGGGCACCCGAGGTGGGCACAACCCACCAGGGCGCGCCTGGGCCTCCTGGTGCGCCCTGGTGGGTTGTGCCCCCCTCGGGGCACCCCCAGGCGCAGCTAGGGCCCATTGTGTTCCTTCTGGCCCATAAAAATTCTCCGTAAAGTTTCGGGGGATTTGGACTCCGTGTGATATTGATTTTCTGCGATGTAAAAAACATGGAAAGAATAGCAACTGGCACTTGGCACTATGTCAATAGGTTAGTACCAAAAAATGATATAAAATGACTATAAATGATTGTAAAACATCCAAGATTGATAATATAATAGCATGCAACAATCAAAAAATATAGATATGTTGGAGATGTATCAAGACTTTGTTGGACCTCCAAGCGCAGAGTTTTGTAGGATAGTAGCAAATTTCCCTCAAGTGGATGACCTAAGGTTTATCAATCCATGGGAGGCGTAGGATGAAGATGGTCTCTCTCAAACAACCCTTCAACTGAATAACAAAGAGTCTCTTGTGTCCCCAACACACCCAATAACAATGGTAAATTGTATAGGTGAGCTAGTTCGGCGAAGAGATGGTGATACAAGTGCAATATGGATAGTAGATATAGGATTTCGTAATCTGAAAATATAAAAACAGCAAGGTAACTAGTGGTAAAAGTGAGCGAAAACGGTATTGCAATACTTGAAAACAAGGCCTAGGGTTCATACTTTCACTAGTGAAAGTTCTCTCAACAATAATAACATAATTAGATCATAAGGCAACCCCTCAATGTGCGACAAAAGTCACTCCAAAGTCCCTATCACGGAGAACATAAGATGAAATTGCTTGTAGGGTACGAAATCACCTAGTTATTCTTTCTGATCAATCCATTGAGCTATTCCTATAAGTGTCACAAACAGCCCTAGAGTTCGTAGTAAAATAACACCATATGACACCTAGATACTCCAGTGTCACCACAAGTATATGTGGATTAATTATACGATATGCATCAAACAACTTCAGATTTATAATTTCAATCCAACATAAAGAACCTCAAAGAGTGCCCCAAGATTCCTACGAGAGAAACCAGGACGAAAACATGCACCAACCCCTATGCATAGATTACCCCAATGTCACCTCGGGAATCCGCGAGTTGAGGGCCAAAACATACATCATGTGAATAAATAGAACACCCCATTGTCACCATGAGTATCCCATGTAAGACATACATCAAGTGTTCTCAAATCCATAATAGTATCCAATCCGATAATAGTGAAACCTCAAAGGGAAAACTCAATTCATCACAAGAAGATAGAGGGGGAGAAACACCATGTGATTCAACTCTAATAACAAAGCACGCGGTACATCAAGATTGTGCCAAATCAAGAACACGAGAGAGAGAGATAAAACACATAGCTACTGGTACATACCCTCATCCCCAAGGGTGAACTACTCCCTCCTCGTCATGGAGACCGCCGGGATGATTAGGATGGCCACCGGTGATGGTTTCCCCCTCTGGCAGGGTGCCGTAATGGGCGTCTGATTGGTTTTTCGTGGCAATAGAGGCTTGCGGCTATGGAACTCCCGATCTAGGTTTCTTTTGGTTTTTTTGGATTTATAGGAATTTTTGGCATCGGTTTCACCTCAAGGGCGGTCCACCGGGCAGCAACAAGGTAGGGGGGTGCGCCTTAGGGGGTGGGTGTAGCAACCAGACCTCAAACAGTCTGATCTCTGTGCTCCGGTGACATCCCTGGATCAGTAATGCTGACACCACACAGTACTCAGAGGATTTATAGCAGAGTAGCAATCACACACTTATTACATCGAGTGTCTCAAAAGAGCTTATTGCAATAAATATGGCTTAAGGCCATCTAATAACGATAACAGCGGAAGGCTTGGAAGATAAGTGAGTCCATCAACTCCAACGGCATCACTGAGTATAGAACCACGACCTAAAAACTCCTTAATCATCGTCTGAAAAGTCTGCAACATTAACATTGCAGCCCGAAAACGGGTCAGCACATGGAATATGCTGGCAAGGTAACACATAGAGAGTAATGGAAAGCAACAGCTATACTATATGCATATTTGGCTGGTGGAAAGCTCTATGGTTACAGTTTTTGCGTAAAGCCAATTTTTCCCTACTTCAAAGGAATAAATTTAATTACTATCATGGTGGTTGTTAAACATTGAGAATGGTTGACAGCATTCTCAATCCCAATTAAAGTAACATCATTAAACCCAACAAAATTAACTTTAGAGTAACATGTTGAGATTCACATGAAAATCCAAGTACTAGATACTCAAGATGTCCATAACCGGGGACACGACTAATCATGATTAGTTTATTACACTCTGCAGAGGTTTGCGCACTTTTCCCCACAAGACTCGATCGCCTCCGTTTGGTTTCTCGCACTACAGGGTGTTTGAGAAACGGATGACCGAGACATAGTCTTTTAGAAGCGCTAGCACCTTACGATCGGGTAGACCGTACCACCTACATCCCCCACATCTGCTAGTCTACCACTGTAAGAGTTCGCACAACTTAGTCAATTATGCCAGAGCCCATAATGGCTTGTGGCTGCACACGGAAGTTTCTAGTATGAATAATCTCATGATCCCTTTGAGCCTGGGTGGCGGTCCAAAAGAAAAACAGGCAAGTCCTGGAAACCCCAGGTGCCTCAATCCACCCAGATGTGTGTTAGGTTGCCACCTTAGATAAACCCTTAATCATCAATCTCACATCTGTCATGGATTTCACTCACCCAATCCACGTCTACTAGCATAGCATGGCATAATAAGCAAACGTAGAAGTAACTCCCAAAGGTTTGATAATAAACAGGTAATAGGTACTACCTCATCTACTTCCCATCCCACAATTTAATTAGATCCTAATCATGCAATGTGTGAAAATTGATCTAATGCAATAAAACTGGGTTGTAGAAAAAGGTATGATCAAAGTGTTACTTGCCTTGCTGATGATCCCCGAAACCTAGAGATTCGAAGTAACAGGCGGCGCACTTCGGGTATTCTATCGCAGACAAACAACAAGCATACAATAAGTACTCATCTAGTGCACAGGTAAAACTCAAATAGAAATCTAGCCAGAAAGTTTAACTTAACAACCCTGGTTGGCAAAAAGAATCAAATCGAACGAAGCAAAAGAAGTCAAACGGCGACAGAAAACAACTTCGTTCTAGTAATCTGGATCTAGGGCAAATTTTACAGTAGCAAAAACATGTTTAAGTTGATTATTCGGAAAGAGGTTTTCGAGACGAAACTCCAAGCGCTTGAATCGCCTGATTCCGATAAACGAGCGAAAAGTTATACTAAAACGAAAATCGGATCAGAAATCGCGATCAGAAAATAACCGCGAAAAATCCGACGAAAAAGAAAAACGACGAAAAGAATATTTTTTTTAAAAGGCATGGAAAACGAGGCGGCGGCGAACCTCGGGCGACGCGCTGCTTCGGCGAGTCGGCGGTAAGGCGGGGCTGGGCTAGGGTTAGGGTTTCGGCTGGGGCGGCTGGGCTTTCGGGCTGGGGCGGCGGCTTATAAAGGCCTCGGCCGGCGGTGTCCTGGCCGAGTACGGCCCATAGTCGGTTCCGCGTTTTTTTTAAATTCCGTTTGGAAGAAAATAAAAAAGAAATACTAAATGGACTCCAAAATTCACGAAATAAGTTTTCCCGGGTTTCTAAAATCAAGCCCGATAAAGTGAACATTTATCTGGGCCTAAACTACAACTTTGAAAAACGCGCATTTTTCCTAAATTCAAATAAAATACCGAAAAACTCTGAAATAAATCTTATTTGATTTTTTTATTAAATCCTCAATATTTCTATATTTTGGGAAAGTCATTTTATTCCCGCTCTCATATTTTTGTAATAGAAATAATTGATGATAAAATAAATAAAATCAAATGATCCTATTTACATAATTTGAGAAAACTCAAATATGTAAATAACGAAATCCCCAACTCTCTCCGTGGGTCCTTGAGTTGCTTAGGATTTTCTAGGATCAAAACCAAAACAAAATAAAATATGATATGCATGATGACCTAATGTATAACATTCCAAATTGAAAATTTGGGATGTTATAGTGGGCGCGCCCTCCACCCTTGTTGTTGCCTCGGGACTCTTTTGTCCCAACTCTTTTGCTTCGAGGCCTTCTTCTGGTCCATAAAAAATCACCGTAAATTTTCAGCTCATTTGGACTCCCTTTGATATTCTTTTTCTGTAAAACTCAAAAACAAGGAAAAACAGAAACTGGCACTGGGCTCTAGGTTAATAGGTTTGTCCCAAAAATAATATAAAATAGCATATTAATCCATATAAAACATCCAAGATGGATAATATAATAGCATGGAACAATAAAAAATTACAGATACGCTGGAGACGTATCAAGCATCACCAAGCTTAATTCCTGCTCGTCCTTCAGTAGGTAAATGATAAAAACATAATTTTTGATGTGGAATGCTACCTAACATATTTATCCGTGTAATTTTCTTTATTGTGGCATGAATATTCAGATCCATAAGATTCAAAACAAAAGTTTAATATTGACATAAAAACAATAATACTTCAAGCATACTAATAAACTAATCATGTCTTCTCAAAATAACAAGGCCAAAGAAAGTCATCCCTACAAAATCATATAGTCTGGCTATGCTCCATCTTCACCACACAAAGGATTTAAATCATGCACTACCCCGATGACAAGCCAAGCAATTGTTTCATACTTTTGATGTTCTCAAACCTTTTCAACTTTCACGCAATACATGAGCGTGAGCCATGGACATAGCACTGTAGGTGTAATAGGACATGGTGGTTGTGGAGAAGACAAAAAGAAGGAGATAGTCTGACATCAACTAGGCGTATCAACGGGCTATGGAGATGCCCATCAATAGATATCAATGTGAGTGAGTAGGGATTGCCATGCAACTTATGCACTAGAGCCATAAGTGCATGAAAGCTCAAAAGAAAACTAAGTGGATGTGCATCCAACTTGCTTGCTGATGACCCGCAAGTATAGGGGATCTATCGTAGTCCTTTCGATAAGTAAGAGTGTCGAACCCAACGAGGAGCAAAAGGAAATGATAAGCGGTTTTCAGCAAGGTATTCTCTGCAAGTACTGAAATAAGTGGTAACAGATAGTTTTGTGGTAGGATGAATTGTAACGAGCAACAAGTAACAGAAGTAAATAAAGTGCAGCAAGGTGGCCCAATCCTTTTGTAGCAAAGAACAAGCCGGAACAAACTCTTATAATAGGAAAAGCGCTCCCGGGGACACATGGGAATATCGTCAAGCTAGTTTTCATCACGTTCATATGATTCGCGTTCGATACTTTGATACTTTGATATGTGGGTGGACCGGTGCTTGGGTGCTGTTCTTACTTGAACAAGCATCCCACTTATGATTAACCTCTATTGCAAGCATCCGCAACTACAACAAAAGTATTAAGGTAAACCTAACCATAGCATGAAACATATGGGTCCAAATCAGCCCCTTACGAAGCAACGCATAAACTAGGGTTTAACCTTCTGTCACTCTAGCAACCCATCATCTACTTACTACTTCCCAATGCCTTCCTCTAGGCCCAAATAATGGTGAAGTGTTATGTAGTCTACGTTCACATAACACCTCTAGAGGCTAGACAACATACATCTTATCAAAATATCAAACGAATACCAAATTCACATGACTACTCATAGCAAGACTTCTCCCTTGTCCTCAGGAATGAACGTAATTACTCACAAAGCATATTCATGTTCATATTCAGAGGGGTAATAATATGCATATAGGATCTGAACATATGATCTTCCACCAATTAAACCAACTAGCATCAACTACAAGGAGTAATCAAGACTACTAGCAACCTACTAGCACCAATCCCGGACTTTGAGACAAGAATTGGATACAAGAGATGAACTAGGGTTTGGAGATGAGATGGTGCTGGTGAAGATGTTGATGGAGATTGCCCTCTCTCGATGAGAGGAGTGTTGGTGATGACGATGGTGATGATTTCCCCCTCCTATAGGGAAGTTTCCCAGGCAGAACAGCTCTGCCGGAGCTCTAGATTGGATCCACCAAGGTTCCGCCTCGTGGCGGCGGAGTCTCGTCCCAAAAAGTTCCTTCCTATTTTTTTCTCATCGAAAGACTTCATATAGGAGAAGATGGGCATCGGAGAGCCACCAGGGGGCCCACGAGGTAGGGGGGCGCACCCTAGGGGGGGCGCCCCCCACCCTCGTGAGCAGGGTGTGGCCCCCCTGGCCTTCATCTTTGGCGAGGATTTTTCTTTATTTATTTATGGACGTTCCGTGGAGTTTCAGGACTTTTGGAGTTGGGCAGAATAGGTCTCTAATATTTGCTCCTTTTCCAGCCCAGAATTCCAGCTGCCGGCATTCTCCCTCCTTATGTAAACCTTGTAAAATAAGAGAGAATAGCCATAAGTATTGTGACATAAAGTGAAATAACAATCTATAATGCAATAAATATCGATATAAAAACATGATGCAGAATGGACGTATCAACTCCCCAAGCTTAGACCTCGCTTGTCCTCAAGCGAAAAGCCGATAACAATAAATATGTCCTCATGTATAGAGGTAGAGGCGTCGATGAAAAAACAAAATACGGACATGAAGGCATCATGATTATTCTCATAATAGCAACGTATATAGCTTTTGTCATATGATTACTTATATTCAAGTGATTATCTATTCTCAATGCAGAAGTATAAATCATAAACCTTATTGGGCTCCGACAAACTATAATCTCATTCATTGAAGCAATTGCAATTTATCATAACATCGGAAAGAGTCTATGTCAGAGCTAAAAAGCAAGTCCACATACTCAACTATCATTTAGTCCTCCATAATTGCTAACACTCATGCGATACTTGTGGTTACGGAGTTTTAATCGGACACAGAGAAAGATAGGGGCTTATAGTTTTGCCCCACAACCTTTAACCTCAAGGGTAATGTCAACAATAATGGTTCATGCTTCCCTACATCCAATTAGATATATATATCATGTTCTTTCCAACATGCTGAGCTTGCCAAAGGATAAAATGAAAAAGAAAAGGTGAAGATCACCATGACTCTTGAAGAAGGTAGAAGATAATAATAAAGGATAGGCCCTTCGCAGAGGGAAGCAGAGGTTGCCATGCGCTTTTATGGTTGGATATATAAAATCTCAATGCGAAAGAACGTCACTTTATATTGCCCCTTGTGATATGAACCTTTATTATGCAGTCCGTCGCTTTTATTACTTCCACATCACAAGATCGTATAAAGCCTATTTCTCCCACACCAATCAATCATACATATTTAGAGCAATTTTTATTGCTTTGCACCGATGACAACTTACTTGAAGGATCTTACTCAATCCATAGGTAGATATGGTGGACTCTCATGGCAAAACTGGTTTAAGGGTATTTGGAAGCACAAGTAGTATTTCTACTTGGTGCTGAGAATTTGGCTAGCATGAGGGGGAAAGGCAAGCTCAACAAGTTAGAGGATCCATGACAACATACTTTATCTTAGATATAAGAAATACATAACTCATTACGTTGTCTTCCTTGTCCAACATCAACTCTTTAGCATGTCATATTTTAATGAGTGCTCCCAATCATAAAAGATATCAATGATAATATATCTATATGTGAAAACCTCTCTTTCCTTATTACTTCCTATTAATTGCAGCAATGACCAAAGCTATGTCTGCCAACTCCCAACAACTTTTAATCATCATACTCTTCCTATGTGAAGTCATTACTCTTAGTAAGATTAATATGAACTTTTTGTTTCTTTTTATTCCTTTTCTCTTTCTTTTATTCACCCAAGATCATGGCAAAAATAATCAAGCCCTTGACTCAACACTAATCTTTATTATATATAGCTCACAGACTCAATTACATAAAGAGATCATAAAGCAAACTCAAAACTAGATCATGCCATAAACTTTATTCTACTAGATCAAGATACTACTAATAGGATAGAACTAAGAAAAACGGCAAAGATAGGAGTTGTGATTGTGATACGATACCGGGGCACCCCCCCCCCCAAGCTTGGCAGTTGCCAAGGGGAGTGCCCATACTCATGTGATTATGTCTCATTCTTTGTTGTCGGTGTAATATTCTTGGCGATGATTCCCCTCAGGATGCGGTTCTCCTCCTCGAGCTTATTGACTTGCAGTTTGAGGTCCATTATTTCCTTACGAAGCTTTCCTGTGACAGCTAAAGCTCCTTGCACCCAAGGGTGTTGCATAGCTGCGGGAGAACAAGTGACACTCCTCTTCATATTTTCATAAGAAAGAAATCTAACATTAGAAGGGATAACCGAGTTTGGAATAGCTGAGCTCTGTAGTTCCCCCATCGTGAACCCAGCTCAGAGGCGAGAGGTGACTTCTTGATCCTCCATGGCATCTACCCTCATCAAGTCAGCCTCCATCTCCTCCTCCGTTGCTGGCCCAAAGTGGTCAGCGTCGCTGTTTGCTCTTAGTTCCGGTGCCGGATTAGATACCCGGCTCGCCCCGATTGACTCTTGAGAAGACATCTTGCTCTAATCTGCAGCAGCAACAGCTCGAAAATAAAAACAGAGGAAGTTTGCATGATACGGGAGTCAAAACCTTCGGGAGAATATATAATGAATTTTTACCTACCAAAATACGTAACGTGCAAGAAAACGGAGTCCGGAAGGCACACAAGGTGCTCACGAGGTAGGGGGGCGCGCCCAGGGGGGTAGGGCATGCCCCCCACCCTCGTGGGGCCCCCGTGTCCTTCCCGGACTGCTACTTATTTTTCTATTTTTCTAAATATTCCAAAACAGAGAAATATTGCCTTAAAATTGTTTTGGATTCGATTTACTTACCGTACCACATACCTATTCCTTTTCGGAGTCTGAAACATTCCGGAAAGTGTCCCTTACGTATTCCTCCGGGGTTACGGTTTCAATAATATTGGTTTCAACATTTATGGGATTACCTGAGATATAATGTTTAATTGTTTGACCATTTACCACCTTCGGATTTGTGCCCTCGAAGTTGTTGATTTTAATGGCACCGGAACGATAGACCTCTTCGATAACATAGGGGCCTTCCCATTTAGAGAGAAGTTTTCCTGCAAAAAATCTTAAACGAGAGTTTTATAGCAATACATAATCACCTATATTAAACTCACACTTTTGTATCCTCTTGTCATGCCACCTTTTAACTTTTTCTTTAAACAACTTGGCATTTTCATAAGCTTGGGTTCTCCATTCATCAAGTGAGCTAATATCAAATAACCTCTTCTCACCGGCAAGTTTAAAATCATAGTTGAGCTCTTTAATAGCCCAATATGCCTTATGTTCTAGTTCGAGAGGTAAGTGACATGCTTTTCCATAAACCATTTTATATGGAGAGATACCCATAGGATTTTTATATGCAGTTCTATATGCCCATAATGCATCATCAAGTTTCTTGGACCAATTCTTTCTAGACCTATTAACAGTCTTTTGCAAAATTAATTTGAGCTCTCTATTGCTCAACTCTACTTGACCACTAGACTGTGGGTGATAAGGAGATGCAATTCTATGATTAACATCATATTTAGCAAGCATTTTACGGAAAGAACCATGAATAAAGTGTGAACCACCATCAGTCATTAAATATCTAGGGACTCCAAACCTCGGGAAAATAACTTCCTTAAGCATTTTAATAGAAGTGTTATGATCAGCACTACTAGTTGGAATAGCTTCTACCCACTTAGTAACGTAATCAACAGCAACTAAAATATGTGTCTATCCATTAGAGGAAGGAAAAGGTCCCATATAATCAAATCCCCAAACATCAAACGGTTCAATAACAAGAGAATAATTCATAGGCATTTCTTGACGTCTACTAATATTACCAATTCTTTGACATTCATCACAAGACAAGACAAACTTACAGGCATCCTTGAAGAGAGTAGGCCAATAGAAACCAGATTGCAATACCTTATGTGCAGTTCTATCTCCAGCGTGGTGTCCTCCATAAGACTCGGAATGACACTTGCGTAGGATCTGTTCCTGTTCATGCTCAGGTACACAACGTCTAATAACACCATCTACTCCTTCTTTATAAAGATGTGGGTCATCCCAAAAGTAATGTCTTAAATCATAGAAAAACTTTTTCTTTTGTTGGTATTGAAGCTAGGTGCTATAAATTTAGCAACAATATAATTAGCATAATCAGCATACCTTGGAGTACTATGAGAAGTACTTATAACATTTAATTGTTCATCAGGAAAGCTATCATTAATAGGTAGTGAGTCATCAAGAATATTTTCTAACCTAGACAAGTTGTCTGCAACGGGGTTCTCAGCTCCCTTTCTATCAACAATATGCAAATCAAATTCTTGTAGCAAGAGAACCCATCTAATAAGTCTAGGTTTAGCATCTTTCTTTTCCATAAGATATTTAATAGCAGCATGATCAGTTTGAATAGTTACTTTAGAATCAACAATATAAGATCTGAACTTATCACAAGCAAATAAACTGCTAAAAGCTCTTTTTCAGTAGTAGCATAATTTCTTTGAGCATTGTCTAGAGTCTTACTAGCATAATGGATAACATTTAATTTCTTATCAACTCTTTGCCCTAGAACAGCACCTACAGCATAATCACTAGCATCACACATAATTTCAAAGGGTAAATTCCAATCAGGTGGCTGAACAACAGGTGCAATGACTAATGCTTTCTTAAGTATTTCAAATGCTTCTACACAATCATCATCAAAGACAAATGGTATATCTTTTTGCAATAAATTAGTCAGAGGCCGAGAAATTTTTGAGAAGTCCTTAATGAACCTCCTATAAAATCCAGCGTGACCGAGGAAACTTCTTATACCTTTGATGTCCTTGGGACATGGCATCTTTTCAATAGCATCAACCTTGGCTTTATCAACTTCAATACCTCTTTCAGAAACTTTGTGCCCCAAGACAATACCTTCATTAACCATAAAGTGGCACTTTTCCCAATTCAAGACAAGATTAGTTTCTTCACATCTCTGCAAAACTCGATCAAGATTGCTCAAGCAATCATCAAAAGAGGAACCATAGACGGAAAAGTCGTCCATGAAAACCTCACAAATCTTTTCACAAAAGTCAGAGAATATAGCCATCATGCATCTTTGAAAGGTAGCAGGTGAATTACATAAACCAAAAGCCATACGTCTATAAGCAAAAGTACCAAAAGGGCATGTAAAAGTAGTGTTTGATTGATCTCTAGCCGACACAGGTATTTGAGAGAAACCAGAATAACCATCTAGAAAGCAATAGTGTGTATGTTTGCATAATCTTTCTAGCATTTGATCAATAAAAGGTAAGGGGTAATGATCTTTCTTAGTAGCTTTATTTAATTTGTGAAAATCAATTACCATCCTATAACTTGTGATAATTCTTTGTGGAATCAATTCATCTTTATCATTAGGAACAACAGTAATACCTCCCTTCTTAGGGACACAATGGACATGACTTACCCACTCACTATCAGCAACAGGATAGATTATACCTGCCTCCAGAAGCTTTAATATTTCTGTTCTTACCACTTCTTTCATTTTAGGATTCAGACGTCGTTGAGGATCACGAACTGGTTTGGCATCTGCTTCCAAATTTATTTTATGTTGACATAGAGTGGGACTAATGCCCTTGAGATCATCAAGAGTATATCCAATAGCAGCACAATGCTTCTTCAGAGTTTTCAATAATCTTTCTTCTTCATGCTCTGAAAGGTTAGCACTAATAATAACAGGATATATCTTCTTTTCATCAAGATAAGCATATTTAAGATTATCAGGCAAAGGTTTAAGCTCAAACACGGGATCACCCTTGCGTGGAGGAGGATCCCCTAAGATTTCAATAGGCAAATTGTGTTGCAGCATAGGTTCCTGTTTAAAGAATACTTCATCTATTTCCCTTCTTTCATTCATGAACATATCATTTTCATGGTCTAGCAAATAGTGTTCTAAAGGATCACTAGGAGGTATGGCAATAGAAGCAAGACCAATAATTTCATCCTTACTAGGTAATTCTTCCTCGCGATGTTGTTTACTAAATTTAGAGAAATTAAACTCATGAACCATATCATCCAAGCCAACAGTAACAACATTCTTTGTGCAATCTATGGTAGCATTGACAATATTTAAGAAGGGTCTACCAAATATAATGGGACAAAAGCTATCTTGCGGAGAAGTAAGAACAAGAAAATCAGCAGGATATTTAGTTTTCCCACACAAGACTTCAACATCTCTAACAATTCCAATTGGTGAAATAGTGTCTCTATTGGCAAGTTTAATTGTGACATCAATATCTTCTAACTCAACAGGTGCAATTTCATTCTTAATTTCTTCATATAAATCAATAGGTATTACACTAGCACTAGCACCCATATCACATAGGCCATGATAACAATGATCTCCTATTTTAACAGAAATAACAGGCACGCCTACCACAGGTCTATGTTTATCTTTAGCACAAGGTTTAGCAATTCTAGCAGTTTCACCTTCGAAGTGAATAACATGCCCATCAATTTTATCAGACAACAGATCTTTAACAATAGCAATATTAGGTTCTACTTTAACTTGCTTAGGAGGTGTATAAGTTCTAATATTGCTTTTACAAACAACAGTTGAAGCTTTAGCATGATCCTTTATTCTAACAGTGAAAGGTGGTTTCTCAATATAAGAAGTAGGAACAATAGGATCATTATAAATGACAGTCTTTTCTTCAACTTTAATAGGTGTAGCTACTTTTACTTCTATGGGAGGATGATATTTAAACCACTTCTCCTTAGGGAGATCAACATAAGTAGCAAAAGATTCACAGAAAGAAGCTACTATCTCAGAGTCAAGTCCATATTTAGTGCTAAACTTACGGAAAATATCGGTGTCCATAAAAGATTTAACACAATCAAACTTAGGTGTCATACCTGACTCCTTACCTTCGTCGAGGTCCCAATCTTTAGAGTTGCATTTAATTCTATCCAATAAATTCCATGTGAATTCAATAGTCTTCATCATAAAAGAGCCAGCACAAGAAGTATCGAGCATGGTGCGATTGTTATCAGAAAGCCGAGCATAAAAACTTTGCATAATTATTTCTCTTGGGAGCTCATGATTGGGGCATGAATATAACATTGATTTAAGCCTCCCCCAAGCTTGAGCGATGCTTTCTCCTTCGCGAGGCCAGAAATTATATATATAATTGCGATCACGATGAACAAGATGCATAGGGTAATACTTTTGATGAAATTCCAACTTCAATCTTTTATAGTCCCATGATCTCATATCATCACATAGCCTATACCATATCAATGCGTCTCCCTTCAAAGATAAAGGGAAGACCTTCTTCTTAGCAACATCATCGGGTATACCTGCAAGCTTAAATAATCCACAAACTTCATCCACATATATTAAGTGCTCATCAGGATGCTTTGTTCCATCTCCTGTAAAAGGGTTAGCTAGCAGTCTTTCCATCATACCCGAAGGAAATTCAAAAGGAGTTTCATTTTCAATAGGTTTAGTAGGTTGAGGAGCAACTCTTTGCTCTACTGGACGGGGTGAAGTTACCCCGAACAAGCCCCTCAGAGAATTACTTTCCATAGTAACAAGTGACAGTAAATTTCAGCACATTATATAAATTTTTCCTTACCAAATTCCACCTAGCAAAGGCGCTACACTCCCCGGCAATGGCGCCAGAAAAGTGTCTTGATGACCCAGAAGTATAGGGGATCTATCATAGTCCTTTCGATAAGTAAGACTGTCGAACCCAACGAGGAGCAGAAGGAAATGATAAGCAGTTTTCAGTAAGGTATTCTCTGCAAGTACTGAAATAAGTCGTAACAGATAGTTTTGTGATAGGATGAATTGTAACGAGCAACAAGTAACAAAAGTAAATAAAGTGCAGCAAGGTGGCCCAATCCTTTTGTAGCAAAGGACAAGCCGGAACAAACTCTTATAATAGGAAAAGCGCTCCCGGGGACACATGGGAATATCGTCAAGCTAGTTTTCATCATGTTCATATGATTCGCGTTCGGTACTTTGATAATTTGATATGTGGGTGGACCGGTGCTTGGGTGATGTTCTTACTTGAACCAGCATCCCACGTATGATTAACCTCTATTGCAAGCATCCGCAACTACAACAAAAGTATTAAGGTAAACCTAACCATAGCATGAAACATATGGGTCCAAATCAGCCCCTTATGAAGCAACACATAAACTAGGGTTTAAGCTTCTGTCACTCCAGCAACCCATCATCTACTTACTACTTCCCAATGCCTTCCTCTAGGACCAAATAATGGTGAAGTGTTATG
The DNA here is from genome assembly GCF_002162155.2 of Triticum dicoccoides. Classification (NCBI taxonomy): domain Eukaryota; kingdom Viridiplantae; phylum Streptophyta; class Magnoliopsida; order Poales; family Poaceae; genus Triticum; species Triticum dicoccoides. The sequence goes on along the minus strand of NC_041392.1, from coordinate 378,576,285 downwards.
TAGTCGACGTTCACATAACACCACTAGAGGCTAGACAACTTACATCTTATCAAAATATCAAACGAATACCAAATTCACATGACTACTCATAGCAAGACTTCTCCCTTGTCCTCAGGAACGAACGTAATTACTCACAAAGCATATTCATGTTCATAATAAGAGGGGTAATAATATGCATATAGGATCTGAACATATGATCTTCCACCAATTAAACCAACTAGCATCAACTACAAGGAGTAATCAAGACTACTAGCAACCTACTAGCACCAATCCCGGACTTTGAGACAAGAATTGGGTACAAGAGATGAACTAGGGTTTGGAGATGAGATGGTGATGGTGAATATGTTGATGGAGATTGCCCTCTCCCGATGAGAGGAGCGTTGGTGATGACGATGGTGATGATTTCCCCCTCCCAGAGGGAAGTTTCCCCGGCAGAACAGCTCTGCCGGAGCTCTAGATTGGATCCGCCAAGGTTCCGCCTCGTGGCGGCGGAGTCTCATCCCAAAAAGTTCCTTCCTATTTTTTCTCATCGAAAGACTTCATATAGGAGAAGATGGGCGTCGGAGAGCCACCAGGGGGGCCCATGAGGTAGGGGGGCGCACCCTAGGGGGGGCGCCCCCCACCCTCGTGAGCAGGGTGTGGGCCCCTGGCCTTCATCTTTGGCGAGGATTTTTCTTTATTTATTTTAAGACGTTCCGTGGAGTTACAGGACTTTTGGAGTTGCGCAGAATAGGTCTGTAATATTTGCTCCTTTTCCAGGCCAGAATTCCAGCTGCCGGCATTCTCCCTCCTTATGTAAACCTTGTAAAATAAGATAGAATAGCCATAAGAATTGTGACATAAAGTGAAATAACATCCCATAATGCAATAAATATCGATATAAAAGCATGATGCGGAATGGACGTATCACTTGCTCACGACGACCTAGGGAAATTTGAGGAAGCACATCGTTGGAATATACAAGCCAAGTTCTATAATGAAAAATTCCCACTAGTATTTGAAAGTGATAACATAGGAGACTCCCTATCATGAAGATCATGGTGCTACTTTGAAGCACAAGTGTGGAAAAAGGATAGTAACATTGCCCCTTCTCTCTTTTCTCTCATTTTTTATTTTTTATTTGGGCTTCTTTGGCCTCTCTTTTTCTCTCTTTTATTTATTTATTTTTTCGTCCGGAGTCTCATCCCGACTAGTGGGGGAATCATAGTCTCCATCATCCTTTCCTCACATGGAACAATGCTCTAATAATGATGATCGTCACACTTTTATTTACTTCACAACTCAAGAATTACAACTCGATACTAGACCAAATATATGACTCTATATGAATGCCTCCGGCAGTGTACCGGGATGTGCAATGACTCAAGAGTGACATGTATAAAAATTATGAACGGTGGCTTTGCAACAAATACTATGTCAACTACATGATCATGCAAATCAATATGACAATGATGAAGTGTGTCATAATAAACGAAACGATGGAAGTTGCATGGCAATATATCTCGGAATGGCTATGGAAATGCCATAATAGGTAGGTATGGTGGCTGTTTTGAGAAAGGGTATATGCTGGGTGTAATGCACCGGCGAGAGTTGTGCGGTACTAGAGTGGCTAGCAATGGTGGAAGGGTGAGATTGCGTATAATCCATGGACTCAACATTAGTCATAAAGAACTCACATACTTATTGCAAAAATCTATTGGTCATCGAAACAAAGTACTATGCGCATGCTCCTTGGGGGATAGATTGGTAGGAAAAGACCATAGCTCCTCCCCGACTGCCACTCATAAGGAAGACAATCAATAAATAAATCATGCTCCAACTTTGTTACATAACGGTTCACCATACGTGCATGTTATGGGAATCACAAACTTTAACACAAGTATTCTACAATCCACAATTACTCACTAGCACGACTCTAATATCACCATCTTTATATCTCAAAACAATCATAAGGAATCAAACTTCTCATAGTATTCAATGCACTTAATATTGAAGATTTTATTATATCCCTCTTGGATGTCCATCATATTAGGACCAAATTCATAACCTAAACAAATTACCATGTTGTTTAGAGACTCTCAAAATAATATAAGTGAAGCATGAACGTTCATCAATTTCTACAAAATAAAACTACCACCCTGCTCTAAAAAGATATAAGTGGAGAACTAGAGCAAATGAAAAACTACTCCAAAAGATAATAGTGAAGATCAATAAGTAGTGGAATAATTATGTAACTATGTGAATACTCTCTAACATTTTAGAATTTCAGACCTTGGGATATTGTTCAAATAGCAAGCAAATCCTAATAAAATAAAATGTTACTCCAAGAAAAACACATATCATGTATTGAATAAAAATATAGCTCCAAGTAAGGTTACCGATGAACGAAGACGAAAGAGGGGGTGCCATCCAGGGCATCCCCAAGCTTAGGCTCTTGGTTGTCCTAGAATATAACCTTCTGGTGCGTTGGGCATCCCAAATCTTAGGCTCTTGCCACTCCTTATTCCGTAGTCCATTGAAACTTCACCCAAAACTTGAAAACTTCACAACACAAAACTCAACAGAAAACTCGTAAGCTCTGTTAGTATAATAAAGCAAATCACCAGTTAGGTACTGTTGTGAACTCATTCTAAATTTATATTGGTGTTACATCTTCTGTATTCCAACTTCTCCATGGTTCATACCCTCCGATACTACTCATAGATTCATCAAAATAAGCAAACAACATAATGAAAATAGAATTTGTCAAAAACAAAACAGTCTATAGTAATCTGGAAACTTTGTATACTTCTGTAAGTCCAAAAATTCTAAAAAATTAGGATAACCTGGGAAATTTGTATATCAATCTTGTGCAAAAATAATCAGGATTTTCTCATGCTTCTGAAAAAAGTCAGAATTATTTTACTCGGTGCAAAAGTTTCAGTTTTTGCACAGAATCAAGTTGTAGCGACCCGACCAGAATGGATCAAGTCTCTATGCTTAAGTGTCATCCTTGGATCGGTATGCTGACACACACAGTACTCGAGGATTTATAACAGTGGTAAATCACATGTATAAAGTAACGTAAATACTATTACCTCAATCCAAAATAGCGGAAGTAACAAGGTTGTGGATTCCCATCAACACCAACGACAAAGTTGAGTGTAGAAATCATAACCCTAACGTATCACTTACTCGTCGTAAGATTCCTGCAACATGAGACGTTGCAACCACAAAGGGTCAGTACATTGAATGTATTGGCAAATTCACACCATAGAGAATGATGAACAATGGCTATCACTACATGCATATTTGGCTGGTGGAAAAGCTCTATGGTTATAGTTTTTGCGAAAAGCCAATTTTTCCCTACTACAAAGGAATAAATTTTATTTAACTATCATGGTGGTTGTTAAACATTGAGAATGGTTGACAGCATTCTCAATCCCAATTAAATAACATCATTAAACCCAACAAACTTAATTTAAAGTAACGTGATGAGATTCACATGATAATCCACGTACTAGATACTCAAGATGTCCATAACCGGGGACACGGCTAATCATGATTAGTTTATACACTCTGCAGAGGTTTGCGCACTTTTACCCACAAGACTCGATCTCCTCCGTTGGATTTCTCACACTACATGGTGTTTTAGAAACGGATGACCGAGACATAGTCTTTCTGAAGCGTTTGCACCTTACGATGGGTAGACCGTACCACCTACAACCCCTACATCTGCTAGTCTACCACTGTAAGAGTTCACATGACTTAATCAACTATGCTAGAGCCCATAATAGCTTGTGGCTGCACACGGAAGTTTCTAGCATGAATAATCTTATGATCCCTTTGAGCCTGGGTGGCGGACTGTAGGATGATCACACGGTATATCCCCGGGATCTCCTAGGACAACACTAGTATTTCCCTAGGTGTCCAGGCAAGTCCACTGGTATATCCCCAGGGTGCCCCTAGCAATCCACCCAGATGTGTGTTTAAGTTGCCACCTTAAGTAAACCATTAATTAACAATCTCACATCTGTCATGAATACTCTCAAAACCCAATCCACGTCTACGAGCATAGCATGGCACTATAAGCATAACATAATAGTAACTCCCAAGGTTTCAATGCAGGGCAACAGGTTCCTACCTCATCAACTACTTCCCAACCCACAATTTAATTAGATCCTAATCATGCAATGTTGGAGGTTTGATCTAATGTAATAAAAACTGGGTATGAAAATGGTATGATCAAAGTGTGAACTTGCCTGCAATGTCGATGAAGATGATTCGCACTCAAAACTCTTGATAGTCCTACTCGTCACACTCTGGTCAATCTATCGTAAGCAAGCAGTAGTAACCACACATAAGCAATCACCCAAAAGATCAGAAAGAACGGAGAAGATGATTCGGAAAACTTCAACCAAGCAAATAACTCTTGCAACATAAAACAATTTCTAACAGTACCAAAATTATGTGAATTTGGCCTTATCAGAAAGTTTAGGTCAAGAGCTTCGATTTGCAAAAAGAATCAACTCAAACGGAGCTACGAAACTCAAGTTATGATCAAATGAAGTTTGAATTAAAATCTGATCTAATTCAAATTTTAATCTTTTCAAAAACATGTTTGAGTTGGATTACTGGATAGAGGGGATCATAACAAAGATGTGGGCGTTGGTTTCGTTGGATTTGGACTAACGAGTAAAAAGTTATAGTCATTTGAAAATCAGGGACTAATCTGTAAAAAAAATCTTCATGGATGGGCCCCTGGCCGAAATTAACAGAAAAAGAAAACACTAAATAACGAACGTTCACTAACTAGTTCTAAACAGAGAACGTTCTCTAAATAGATCTAAAAAAACTAAACCGTTTTTTTAACGAAAACCAAAATCACCTAAAGAAAATAAACCGGACCGGGGCGGTTTTATACCGGTTCGGGGCGTCGGCGGCGGCAGTTTCCGGCGAGGCGAGGCAAGGCGAGTGGCCACGGCGGCACGCGG